>NC_134500.1:1501862-1819362 GCF_040206685.1 Ascaphus truei
GTCAAAGACTGCACCACCTGTGCAGAAGCGGGGATATCCTGAAAACCTGACCTGTTGGTAGATCTTGAGGACTGGAGTTGGCTACCCCTTAGTTATTCTAACAGTATTTCTGCTGGGAGACAAATATGCATAGCTCTGTGGGTTCTAGAAATTGCACGTGGTTTGACATCCAACAGGAATTACCCTAAATCACAGACATATGCCTAGGATGCATTTACATAACACCCACACCCTTCCATGGCTGAACCATTCTTAATTGGCCTATTTCTGTATGGCTCCATAATATCATATACCTGCATGTAAACATACCTGTGTGTAAACATACCTGCACGTGGTGACTGGCATGTCACAATATGCAGATGTCACACATATCTGGATTACACGGCAGTTCAGGCGTGGGATGCATAGCATGGGCTAACCCAAAATTCTCAAAGACTAACAATATTTCAAATCAGCTGTCAAGTGGACATGAGCTGCTGCTTTAGAATTGAAAAGCACATAAACCAATATAGACTACTAAACTAATACACATCTCTCTCGTGTGTTTGGAAGTCTTGGAGAGAAGAAAAGAACACATGAGACTGAGCTATAAATGGCATTCAATTAATTCCAGAGGGCAGGAATAGGAACAGAATCCTTCCTAATGGTTCCATTAACTCTCAATATTTACAGTAAATCAATGGGAAAACACACAGATGTTAATTGTTGAATAAAGAAATTGTTTAAAGTGGTAAAAGAAAATATTCTGCCAATATTACAACACAGCAACACTGTCATCCCCCAGATTACAGTATGTGCAAAAATATATCTGATGCTGAGGAAGTCATAGATGGGTTCACATGAGAAACACGCTACAATAATAGCATGTGAACTTTTAATAAGTTACATTGGTTTTTGTAATTATAATACAAATCCTGCTAAAAGTGTATAGTTTAACGTTTGACATAATAATAATAACTTTATTTATATCGCGCTTCTCTCCCAATGGGACTCAGCGCTTCACAGTTACAAAAAGGAAAAAAAAAGAAAACATTTAAGCTTATAAACAAGACCAAATACAAGGAAAGATGCAATACAGGATGGGACGGTACTGTAGCTATTAAATACCGGACAGGTTGTGGTTCATTAATTAAAGGCCTGGGTAACAGGTAGGTTGTGAGCCTGTTTCTATAGATTCCCAGAGAGTGGGAGCAGTGTGGCTAAAAGCTCGAGCCCCAAAGGAAGTCACAGAGGTTCTGAGAACTGTTAGGAGTCCTTCACCTGCAGATGGAAGTGAGCGAATGGGAGTGTAGAACTAGAAGCTCTGTCAGATAGGCAGGACCCCGGGCATGTCGGGCTTTGAATGTCAACAAGCCAATCTTGAAATAGATTCCCAATTTTACAGCCAGTGCAGAGAATGGAGAACAGGCGTCATGTATCTGGTTAGTTAACAACATGGCTGCAGCATTCTGCACCAGCTACACGCGGCACAGCTCTGTTTCCAGAAGACCCAGGTAGAGTACATTGCAGTAGTCCAGGTGGGAGGACACAAAGGCATGGACAAGTGTAGCAAGATCCTCTTGGGGGATCAAGTGCTTAATCCTGGCTATGTTCTTTAGGTGGAAGAATGAAGATTTGATCATGGCTAACACCTGATGTTTAAGGGTCACAGTCAAGTACAACACCAAGATTCCACACACGGACAGAGTTTAGCAACTGGGAACTTCCAACCCTAATGCCAGTTGCTTGACCATGCTGCAGTCTTGTTGTCTTCGATGGTGACCATCCACCATGAGCATTTCGGTGTTGTCAGGATTGAACCTCCCCCAACTGGCACTCATCCACTCTAGGAGCTCAGATAAACATCTATTGAAGACTGATAATGGGTCCTTAGTAAATGGTGCAAAGGACAAGGAGAGTCGAGTGTCATCTGCGCGCAGTGGTAACTCGTCCAAGCCGCCTGATTATGTCACCTAGTGGCAGCATGTACACTGAGAATGACATAGGAGGTAGGATAGAACCCTGTGGCACTCCACGTGACAGGGGCATGGGTGAGAATGAGTATACTCCTTAAGATACTCTCTGTGACCTGCCAATGAGAAAAGAGAACTGACCCACCCAGTCCACAGAAATCTTGTAACTAGACATGGCCTGTTCCTTAAATGCCAATAAGCAACGGGAAATCTGCAGACATTATTTTGAAATCGAGGAAATGTCAAATTCTATTGAGAGCTGTTGAAAAATTTATACTATAAACCAGGGGAGCGCAAACTTTTTGTGCTGCGCCCCCTGTCTCTCTGCCCCCGGTTCTCGCGCCCCCGCCTACCTTCATCCGCGTCAGATGACGCTGCGTGGGCGTGTGACGTCAGGTCACATGGTGCCGTGGCGTTGCCATGGCGATGCAACACAGACGGCTGAATCCCGGTAAGTAAACAGTTGCAGGGGCCTCACGTGATCCCCCGACATTTAATTTTAAATGCCTGGGGGTAGAGCGCGGGGCCTCTGCAACTGCCCGCGCCCCCCAGCACAATCTCCCACCCCCCCTGGGGTCGCGCCCCCCACTTTGCGCACCGCTGCTATAAACTATACTATTTATACTGGGGGTCATTTGCCAAAGTATCCCGGCTGCAAAACTGGGACAAATCTAGTGCATAAGTACTGCACACGATTTATCAAAGAAGAAAAAACAATTAATTTCAAAGGGATTGTCTTTCCCGGCTACATGTGGGGCATTGTTTTACATTTCGAATAACATTGATAAATGACCCAGAATACGTCCTGAAATTGTTGTCTGGTCGTTTCATACAAACAGGGTCTGCCTTTACCATACTGATGTTATGATTAAAATGATAGACACAAAGTCAAATAATTTACATGCAGCCACCACCGGGAGTTATTTATTTTGTAATTAATAGACACTATAGAATGTCTGCTAAAAGTGTTTCTATCTACTGAAAACCATATCAGAACCAGCACTGCCAGTGCCACCTTCATACAGGTTGGATAGATCCTGTCTGTCTAGCCATATGTTTCCATTTGTCTGTCTAATTACATGTTGAAGGTATTGCATATTTGTGTATTCCACTTTACTGTTTAATAAGAATCCTTTTTATTATGTAACATTCTGTCCATTAGGATTTCCAGAATGAATGTTGAGCTCCAGTATACATCACTGACAATAAAACATGTTTCCAATACACATACCAAATCCCGCCATTGTACAACACGCAGAAAACATACGTGTACAGCGGGTAACATCTCAAGGAAATATTCTGCCTGGCAGCATGTCAGCTCAATTCCGTATAATTACTCAGGCCATATTTATGAGCACCGAGGACAGATGGGTGTGTGCTATGGGGGAAGTACAATATGATGTGGCATTGAAGGGTGTTCGTTTATATCTACTATCAACACTGCGGCAACAATATTAAGGATCATACATGGGATATTTTGGGGTGTCTCAAGTTAAAAACGCTCATTTACCATCTTGCTGCTGGAAAGCCTACAAGGGTTTACATTGCTCTTCGGGCCCCTGTAGCACTGAGTGTGATGAAAATGAATTGTGACTTACATCATTCTCACTAGTTCAATAAATACATTTTAATTTTCTGATCGAGGTATCTGTGTGTTGTAAAATAATGTACTTTCCAGTAAAAGGGCAGACTACCGTTTACCTATACTATAGATAGATTATCGCATACACATTTCGGGGATGTCATCAAAGCCTTTCTGGCTGGGATGTAAGAAGCTCCGATGCAGGCAGAGGCGTAGCCAGCCATAGGCGGCCCCCGGGATGCAGGCTATCGCAGCACGATCCCACATTCACCTCCTCTGACGGAGTGCTTCTATTCATTATAAATAGCTGCCAATGGTGCGGTTGCTGCATGAATATGAAGATAAACTAACCAAACAGAGAGAAGATGATGACAGCACAGCATCGGATGTAGCCAAAGACATGCCCCAATTAAGGCTTCGGGGCCTACCCTACATATTATAATGTACCGACTTTCGGGTGGAAAAAAGAAAATAACGTGATTTTAGATTTGGAAAATAATGATTTTCCCTAAAGAAATGGATGAGTTCCAATTCTATTCTATATAATCTATTCTGCAAGGTTTTCGGTTGTCATTGAGAAAGATTCATACATTGAGTTTATAGTTACAGTCATAATGTCACATTCCCAATCGCTCAGAAATGGGCTCAACAATAAAAGGAAAAACCCTGATAAATTGCAGCAATAATCACACTGCAGGTGAATTCACAGCAGCGCGGGGTGTGGGATACCTCCAGGGGCTGACCTTCATCTATCGTTTTTTGAGTGGGCTTTGATAATCAAGATGTTTTTATAAGAGATTTTATAAGTAGTCTAACAATGTGGCAAATATAATCCATACCAGATGATCTATTACTTAACCTACGGATATATTGCATGTCATAATTAAAAGGAATAGAAAAGAAGCATACCAGGAACTCCACCAGAGCTGCCAAGGTCAACAAAGGACAGCATCATTTTGAAGCGTAATGTTCTGAAATGAAAACCTTTATAGCTGTAAAATACAGCAACGCAACACGAAATAATGTCCCAGAATCTATGCACATCTCTTCATTGTACAATGTTAGCACGCCCTTGGAATTATTATTGGGAAATGTATTGATACATTGTCTTCTCTACAAACGTGTTTGGACTAAAACCTCCGCTACCTTATGGTTCTCGTGGCCATACTGTAAGTGCTGTGACCGGATTATAATATATTGCAGTATAAGGAAGATGTGCTAATGCTCAGTGTAGAGTTTGCTTTTGCAGGGGGTATAACATGCCCTCTCGCTGTGTCAGTGCAAGCTTTGAACTGGGGGAGACAGGGATTGCTGTGTTAGTATTGCAGTGAGGGGAGAATGTGCCATGTGGTCTGAAACACAGAAAAACAAGTAGCAATGAAACAAAAGACCAATGCAGCATCTTTTCTCTTTACAGACACAGAGACAATATGGGAATGTTGGACTGGGTAGGCTGTATTAACACTGAATCATGACAGATAGGTTTCCTCTACAATTCCTCCCTAGAAGCATATCTCAGAGGCACTGTTTGTGGGTTAATTAAATATGGCTGGCTTGCTAAGGTCATTGCCTTGACAACAATTAAGGATGGAAAGGAGGAGACCCTTGTTACATTAAAAGATGCGATTTACATTAGTTCTCATTTTATCATTCAGCACTTTTTATCAATTAGTCCAAAGTCCCAGGGAAAAGTGTATGAAACGAGCAGGCAATGATTTCAGGAGATGTGTTCTGTGTCATTATTTTCATTATTAATAAATTCATTTGAAGTGTATTTGCCTAAGTAACTGCCTGGGGGATGGGTGGGGAGGTCAATTGTGGGGGTATATATCAAAGTCTTGTAACTTCAAAACCGGGGAAACAAATGCACGTAGGGTGTGTGCAATACATCTTAAAGGAGGTTAAGTTCCACTGTCCATTTGCCTTCTAATTGTTTTTCTTCTTTGTGGGTTATTCATTTATTAAACTTTGATAGTGCCGATCAGGACACTGTTGCACAGACACTCTTTCTGAAGATAATGGAAGTTTCTGTGTGCACTTTAAGAGATGTGTGCTGAGGTATGCAAATGGAGACTGTTTTAAGGTGCAATTATATCTTGGCTTTATTGAGCCTGTTCCTTTATCCAGGCAAATCATACAAAAACAACAAAATAACAAACCCCTGTCCCTTTATAAGGGCTAACTTACTTCCCCAGGCCCTATCTGCAGGAGGGATATTCCCATTACCAGCCTATCACCCCAAAGTCTCAGTTAGTACTTTAAGCAGGTGGCCCTCCATATCAGTCTCTGGCAGGTTCCTCGGTCCTCTGTGTCCAGGAAATATAGGTCTCTGGATGTCTTGATCTAAACACATTTTGTGCTCAAGACAGTGTCTGTGTGCAGGCTTCTCTGCTCTCCTTCTGTCAGCTCAAATGTGAGCTAAGGAATATCTCTCCTGTGTCTCACATCAGGCTTTTTACAGAGCTCTCATTAGTCCAGGTGTAGACTAGTTAATTGAGTGGCTACAATTAACTATCTCTCTGCTGGATTCTCAGAGCTCTGAGGCCGCTTTATTTAAACAGGGATCAGTCCCTGTTACATACTCCAACTGGCACTACCGCAGTTTAATGATTAACGCCCTTCGACTCATCCACTGATAGTAGAAGTCGTTTCTAAGTCGTACAGTACCCTTCACCACTTCTGCTAGGACCAGAACTGTTTATCCATGACTTATTTCCCCCATCCCTCAGGCCCTTCAGCATCAGAACACAAGAAAGAGGATCCAGACGGAGCACAGACTCTCTGAACGGAGAAGTTCCCTATAGCATGCACTCAAAGTCTGTATGGGAGGCGTACCTCACATAAGGGTGTCACATACACAATTTGGCAAGTGATGGGCAGCATTAGTGGTCCAGAATGCATTGCACTGATGATTATAATTTAAAATCAAGGTTTATTTGGTATGCATTAAAATAATGAGGACCAGGCAGTGAGAACAATACAATGGTATTAAACAATATCAGCACAATGTGCTCTGGTTCCCGAAAGGCATTTGCAGAGAAGCATAAACGGCTAATGGGTCAGCACCAGAGTATGACCCCTTGTTCTAGTACCCCTCTTTCTCTGAAAAATACTTTCCCCCTGTACCTTGTCGATACCCCATGGTGATTTTAGCATTTTCTGTCATATCTCTTTTCTTTTTGTTCCAGATTAAGTGCCTCTGTTGTTTGGGACATGGACACACAATGCACTATAGAGGCAAGTTTCTGAATGGTGTCAGCTGGTTCTTGGATGATATATTGAGGTGCAAGTTAATAGGCCAGGAAAGTCGAAACGTTGTGATTTAAACATGGCGTTTCAACACACTAACTTTAAATTGCGCCATTCTGTCTTAGAGAAATCCTGTGACTGGCTGACTTCTTATTTTGGCTGATTATAAAAATATATTTTATTCAAAAATATATATACAAAACGCATACATTTGAAATTCAAATAAAAGTTAACTTCCTGAATTTTGAGTGACGAACATTTTGACAGTTGACTGAGATGACAGTCTCAGGGTATCTCTGACAGCTGTCTAAATGCTGCATGTATGAGAAACCAGTAAAACACAAGTGTGTCCAAGCATAGGACATTGTAGCACTATCGCTAGAGGGGGTTAACTGTGTGGGCTCACCAGGTGTTGCTCCTCCCATTCTGCCTCGTCACCAGTGATGTCATCATGGAAAGCGTGTGCATATATATAGCCACACCCATATCCCAAAGTTCTGTTCAGAGATCTCAAAGTTCAGAGATCTAACTGAGGTTCTTAAATAAGTGCTGTATATAGGTGTTACTAGGTGGCAGCTACCTATGGCAGATCACCCTTTATTATTTTGGAGTTTAGTAATGTGGCCTGTTTTTATTTAATTAGAGGATTGAAGCAAGGTGTCTCCAGAGCGGAGCTGTGTTAATTTCAGCTCCCGGAACCCCCTGCTTCCAGAGATACTTACCTCCGTAGCGGTGCCGGCATCCCTGAGAAGTTTAATTGTCCTGGTCATGCTGCCCAATGGGAAGCCTCCCTGGGTGACGTCACGGCTTTCTATTGGCCTGTGCGACATTTAAAGCCGCCATTATGTTAGGCACACTATTTCCCTGCGTGCATAGATCCCAGCAGCGTTATGGAGGTAAGTATCTCTAGAAGCAGGGGGTGCCCGGAACTGAAATGAACGCAATTCAGCTCCGGAGATCCCATACTTCCATCTTGCAATTAAAAAAAACATTTTTAAAACACAATGTCATCCTGTTCCGCTGCTTTATGCAAGTGCCTGCAGAGAGCATGAGGGGGTTCATGTGTATGGAAGAGGGGTGCAGTACATTTCAATAGGGTTGCTAAATCCGGAACCTGAATGCATGTTGGATCGACGCACTCAATTGGTTGTGGTGCAAAATGGAATTAAAGCAGAATATTACTCTCTCACCCTTTACTACGGGTAACTAAGTAGCTGCTCTGGGTACGACCGGAACTTCCACAGGATGATTCCCTAAAGCCTTCATTTTGCCATGTATTTGTATCTTCATCATCATCACTGTCTATATACTTTGAAGTGTTTCTGGACTGTGTTCAATAAACTCGCTTTTGTTTTATAAAAGTTCCTGGTGCCCTTTTCTATGCCTACTCTGATCCACACCTGGCCAGCACCTACCCCACCCCATCTATATGGCCTGGGAGACTGACCCTATGTGGCACATATGACAGCCTTCAGGAGCCAGGCAGTCACATACTGATTCTCTCTTTATCACATCACACGAGGTTGTAGTTGACTAACAATGTAATCGAATAGAAACAAATGACTCATAACCGCCTTGCTCATTGCACGCCTCTCTGGCAATGAACAAGTCAATGGGAAATACGCGGTGTCTTCGTTACACGTCCAATGAATGGGATGAAGGTGTTTTCATACGGAATTGGAAAGGATGGTAAGGGCATTCTGCAGCTGCCTGTGGGGTCTCCTCTGGTATACAGTATATATCATCTCAAGAAGTGAAATTGAAGGTTCATTCAATCTAGGTTTAGATCAGGATAAACTTGTCTAATTCAAGTCATTCTCTGCTCCCTGCACCTCCCTTCTCATTTCCAATGCCCTGATCTGCAAAGAAACGGAAATGGCTCAGTTAGAAAAAAAGATACATAGTTAATGCATAACTGTGGGTCATACGCAGAGATGTGCAAATGTCCAGGAACGTGTCTCGGGAATATAACTGTGGGTCATACGCAGAGATGTGCAAATGTCCAGGAACGTGTCTCGGGAATATAACTGTGGGTCATACGCAGAGAAGTGCAAATGTCCAGGAACGTGTCTCGGGAATATAACTGTGGGTCATACGCAGAGATGTGCAAATGTCCAGGAACGTGTCCCGAGAATATAACTGTGGGTCATACGCAGAGATGTGCAAATGTCCAGGAACGTGTCTCGGGAATATAACTGTGGGTCATACGCAGAGATGTGCAAATGTCCAGGAACGTGTCCCGGGAATATAACTGTGGGTCATACGCAGAGATGTGCAAATGTCCAGGAACGTGTCTCGGGAATATAACTGTGGGTCATACGCAGAGATGTGCAAATGTCCAGGAACGTGTCTCGGGAATATAACTGTGGGTCATACGCAGAGATGTGCAAATATCCAGGAACATGTCTCGGGAATATAACTGTGGGTCATACGCAGAGATGTGCAAATGTCCAGGAACGTGTCTCGGGAATATAACTGTGGGTCATACGCAGAGATGTGCAAATGTCCAGGAACGTGTCTCGGGAATATAACTGTGGGTCATACGCAGAGATGTGCAAATGTCCAGGAACGTGTCTCGGGAATATAACTGTGGGTCATACGCAGAGATGTGCAAATGTCCAGGAACATGTCTCGGGAATATAACTGTGGGTCATACGCAGAGATGTGCAAATGTTTAGGAACGTGTCTCGGGAATATAACTGTGGGTCATACGCAGAGATGTGCAAATGTCCAGGAACGTGTCTCGGGAATATAACTGTGGGTCATACGCAGAGATTTGCGAATGTCCAGGAACGTATCTCGGGAATATAACTGTGGGTCATACGCAGAGATGTGCAAATGTCCAGGAACGTGTCTCGGGAATATAACTGTGGGTCATACGCAGAGATGTGCAAATGTCCAGGAACGTGTCTCGGGAATATAACTGTGGGTCATACGCAGAGATGTGCAAATGTTTAGGAACGTGTCTCGGGAACATAACTGTGGGTCATACGCAGAGATGTGCAAATGTCCAGGAACGTGTCTCGGGAATATAACTGTGGGTCATACGCAGAGATGTGCAAATGTTTAGGAACGTATCTCGGGAATATAACTGTGGGTCATACGCAGAGATGTGCAAATGTCCAGGAACGTGTCTCGGGAATATAACTGTGGGTCATACGCAGAGATGTGCCAATGTCCAGGAACGTGTCTCGGGAATATAACTGTGGGTCATACGCAGAGATGTGCAAATGTCCAGGAACGTGTCTCGGGAATATAACTGTGGGTCATACGCAGAGATGTGCAAATGTCCAGGAACGTGTCTCGGGAATATAACTGTGGGTCATACGCACAGATGTGCAAATGTCCAGGAACGTGTCTCGGGAATATAACTGTGGGTCATACGCAGAGATGTGCAAATGTCCAGGAACGTGTCTCGGGAATATAACTGTGGGTCATACGCAGAGATGTGCAAATGTCCAGGAACGTGTCCCGGGAATATAACTGTGGGTCATACGCAGAGATGTGCAAATGTCCAGGAACGTGTCTCGGGAATATAACTGTGGGTCATACGCAGAGATGTGCAAATGTCCAGGAACGTGTCTCGGGAATATAACTGTGGGTCATACGCAGAGATGTGCAAATGTCCAGGAACGTGTCTCGGGAATATAACTGTGGGTCATACGCAGAGATGTGCAAATGTCCAGGAACGTGTCTCGGGAATATAACTGTGGGTCATACGCAGAGATGTGCAAATGTCCAGGAACGTGTCCCGGGAATATAACTGTGGGTCATACGCAGAGATGTGCAAATGTCCAGGAACGTGTCTCGGGAATATAACTGTGGGTCATACGCAGAGATGTGCAAATGTCCAGGAACGTGTCTCGGGAATATAACTGTGGGTCATACGCAGAGATGTGCCAATGTCCAGGAACGTGTCTCGGGAATATAACTGTGGGTCATACGCAGAGATGTGCAAATGTTTAGGAACGTGTCTCGGGAATATAACTGTGAGTCATACGCAGAGATGTGCAAATGTCCAGGAACGTGTCTCGGGAATATAACTGTGGGTCATACGCAGAGATGTGCAAATGTTTAGGAACGTGTCTCGGGAATTTCTCTTCAATTTCATATTTTCGAGAATTTGTTTCAGAACAGTTGACACTGCTCGGAAATTCACAAAAGTACACAATTTTCACCAGATTGTACGAAAATGTCGCCGGTTTTACACATTTCAACATAATTTTGTGAAAAATAGCAGTGAATGGTCACATGTGGCCCTTTGGACACTGACCTTTAATGCTTGGCAAACGTTTAGAGATTTTGGACGAAAAAGTTTTGCAAATTATTTTCCATTCATTTCGCCTTCTTCACGAAGCAGTGAAAATTCCTCCAGTCACACAATTCTGTCTATATTGTGTTAGTACCAGACACTGATACATCTTTGCAGATACTATTCCTCTTGTGGAGAGGATTATCAATGCAATGCTAAAGCAAAAGAACATTCATTTCACCGTGAATCTTTAAGGATTAATATATCAGTATACTTTACTCCAGGTTTGCCCTGTGTGCGTCAGCTTTTGAATTTGGGAGTGGCAGTGAGAAGTGTTAGGGAGCAGTTCCATGAAGCACACATCCTATTAAGTAGGGCAAATTCAATTCTGCATTTCACCTTTTACTATTATTAAATAAAGGAAATCGCTGTTCTTAGAGTCCCCGCCTGAGAATCTGTGTCAAATTCAAGATACTGTACGCTTGATTATAATTGGGAAGTTTCAGGCATAAAATGGTGCAGTGCATCGAAAAAGATTTTTTAAACCTCTCCATTAGTCATATACTGTTTACATGCAACAAGAAAACATTTTAAAGTGATGGTACATATAAATCTTGCGTTTTCCGCCCCTTGTGTGTAAAATATTTAAATAAAGGAAATCGTTCTTTTTTTTGTCCTCTGCTGTCAAAAAAATGAATTGTCTGGTCCCTCATAATTACTTTCTTTAAATCACAAGGGGGAATGAAGAAGGCAGGGTAACGTAAATAATAAAACTTGATGATGTCAATCTAGTTTGAGAGATGTAATGCAGGCTCCAAGTATGTAAATTGCTTATCAAGTCATCAATTGATCAATCTCATGATGACAATTAAGGAGATAAGAGAGAATTCTTCATATACACATACCCTCAGATTTATAAAGCTTTGTTACGGGTAACGCACCCAAACAGGCGCCACCTCCCAGTAACTTGAATAAGAGTTAATGCCCGATTGGGTAGGTTAACCCATAATGGAACTTGATGAATAACCCCAACAGTGAAAATATTTCACAACTTCAACAACCCTAGTAACATATATGGAAAGATGCTAATAAATTAAATTGCCACATTATATAGACACACACACACACACACACACACACACACACACACACACACACACACACACACACACACACACACACACACACACACACACACACACACACACACACACACACACACACACCTACTCAGTATATAAATGTATCCTGTATATATCTTTAAATCAGTATCTCGTTACCCTGTATAGGAAGGAAATTTGTATCTCACGTGTCCCTAGTACCTATAAGTATCGCTGCGACATTCGGGTGTTGCCTCTGCGGGGAGCCACTCCTTGTTGGCCTTCCGAGTAACAAAGTGGTTAACGATGGAAATGCCTAAATCCCTTATCTCCTGAGCTGGTTTATAAAAGCCTTTACTGATGCTTTAAAGCGTATATTCCTTTGTTTTTACGAGAGGGGAATTTTTTTGTGCACTCATGAAGTGAGAAAAATCAGTGAAGTGAGCTGCGAATATTGGTGCATCGCAGTGTGACAAATCCTGGTCCATCACAGAGTAATACTGTATCTTATACGTGAACGTTGCATGGTTTGTACCTGAAATCACTGCTGAATTCCATAAAATATTTGTGATGAAAGACATTTCTGTAGGAGAAAGCAGATCGTAATTACTCTCATTATTTATAATACAATATATCCTAAAAAATTGTTCACCTTCGTTCACCCCTATTGTTCCACCGGTCCTTGTTACATTTATCCATTTGTAATCAGCCATATTTAACCTGCTTTATGTGCCAGGGCATATGTAGCATCCAATTAGTAGCCAATCACCTACTGTACCATATGGAGAACTGAGTGATCAAGCTGAAGAATTGTGTCTCGGATGAGGGTTGGGGTGGAACCCTTGTCTGCCTGGATGAAAGGATTAAAATAGACCAGATGTACATATGAATGCTTTTTGATTTTCAAGGGGTGAACATGTGCTTTATTTGTATACATAGTACATCAATTTCATAGGAAAAGGACCCTCTTTATTTCAATTTAGCTTTACACAGAGATGTACAAACATATTTTACACAATTCAGAATATGTCAGGCCTTATAAATGTGTTAGAAAAACCCCTATAACAGTGTGTAACTCCTTAAGGAGAAATCTATGCTTAGTCAATATCAATACAAAGTCTTTAGAAAGGTAGTTCCTATGACACAAATTGGAAGTGTATAGCCCAAATAATCACTAATCCCTCTTAGTCCCATCTCAAGTACTAATCTCCATAGCAGGGGTATAATAGCCATATTAATGCAATAGTGCACTCATGACTTCATCACTCATCAGGTAAGTCTTTTTTTATTACTTGAAGTATCAATTAGGTTACAGAGATAGTGCAGAATTATAAAGCAGCAGAGGCAGACAGACAGACAGGCAGACAGACAGACAGGCAGACAGACAGGCAGACAGGCAGACAGGCAGACAGGCAGACAGGCAGACAGGCAGACAGGCAGACAGGCAGACAGGCAGACAGGCAGACAGACAGGCAGACAGGCAGACAGGCAGACAGACAGGCAGACAGGCAGACAGGCAAACAGGCAGGCAGACAGACAGGCAGACAGAAGTTCAGGCAGACAGGCAGACAGACAGGCAAACAGACAGGCAGACAGAAGTTCAGGCAGACAGGCAGACACAAGTTCAGGCAGACAGGCAGACAGGCAGAAGTTCAGGCAGACAGGCAGACAGACAAAAAGACAGGCATTCAAAAGTGCACCAATCCGATGATAACGAGAAGAAACATATTTAGTGTATAATATGGAATCCAAAGTAAGAATGAGTGTAATATTAAGATATGTGCACATCACGTAAATGCAATATTCTACGAAAGCACCGTCCGGGTTATTTTCGTACAAAATTTCCTATTGACGTCAATGCAGATTTTACTCAAAAAACAGTCTGGACAGCTGCTTCAGAGAATATATAATTGACCCTATAATGTTCTTATAAACATACAGGTAACCCCTTTTGTGGGGTAGGTGCCTGCGACGCGATGAGCTGCAATGCATATCCGCAGAGGCTCTCTCATCCCGGACATTAGGCGATGAGATGTGTCCGTGATTTCCGTGTTTGGGAGGGATGCATATGTCAAGGAGAAGAACGTTCTGATGGTGATATTGTATTTTAAAGCAGTCGCCATTCAGCTGCTTAAACGACTTGATGTCAGACGTAATTTGCAGATTAAATGAGTTACTGGCCTCTCCGCCTTAATAACACATCAGATTAGTAACCACTCAGGGTTTATTTTACCTTTACGAGTATAGGGAAAAAAACGTAAGCTCTTAAAACGAAATATTCTAAGACTAAGGGTTGCCTTTTATTTCCTTTACGGCCTTCCATTTGTCTGTGGCATTAGTAAGATGGCTTTCTGTGCAATGAAAGGCCGGACAGAGAAGGATTCCTGTTGCTTGTCACATAGCAACATGTTGGAAACACCTCTAGCACTAAAGATATTAAATCTGCAGTCTGAATTGGCCCTTTCCAAAGCGGCTTTTGTTTTTAAATCTGATGCGCCATTCAGGAGCTATAAACGTTTTAAATATTAATTGTCCGGGATGTTAAAATGGAGCTCTCCCCAGAGCCCAGTGCTCTCTATAAAGATTACCATGGTAACCTCAGACACTAGGGATTAGGAATATCATCATTTGGAACAATATAAAAAGAGCAGGACACACTCAGGAGGCAAGATAGTAACATTATATGCGATACACAGGCTTTGTGGGGGATAGCTGCATTGAAGGAGCCATTCAACTCCGTTTCAAGTACAATGTCGTTTATACGAAACTCCGCTGGGTTTACACATGTAGGACACATGTTGTACTAGTTGCCTCAATAAGTGGATTTCATTATTACATTTTATAGGCTGCATTGCCTAAAATCCCCACGGTTTCAAAGTATTTTTCTGCTCAAAATAACCTCTGATAAAAGCTCAGGATGGGGCGAATGCCCCGAGGAAATAAGCGAGTTGCGGCAGCGCTGCGCTATATGTTCCCAGAGCAGAATTAATGACATTTTGAATCATTCTGACATATTGTAACATTATCTAAGTGACTATTAATACTAACATTTAAAAATCAGTTTTAAAAGATTAATTTCATTCCATTGCAGTCTGAGGCCATTGATACCAAAGACGTACTGATCGTTGAATGGAATTCTTGCCCTTCCATTATAATATGGGATTTGAGTAACTCCTCACATTGCTCAGTCAGTACGAGCTTCTCTGGACCCGTCATGGATACATGTGGGAAAGAGACTCAGACACATGCACTAAACCTCTGTCAGTGTCAGATTAACCACACGACAAACACAGTGCATAGCACCAGAGAGCTGGGTGACAGTGTTGATGTACAGTTCATGTACGATCATAAACAAACACCATTGGCTGCTGAATTATCCTACCCAAAACTGGGGATGTGAAATATATTGATAGTAGACTTCATAGAAATGGACATTTGATAAGGGCTACTGGGAACTGCCCGTCCTGCCACAAAACCTGACCACCAATTAGCAATGTTATGGCGCCTCCCTGGGGCAGTGACCTGCTTCTTAATCTCTCACTTTATCCTAACACATATGTACTCTTCTGTCACACAATGTTATTATCCTCCCTCCCACGTTGTACAGCACAGCGGAATATGTTGGTGCCATGCAAATAAAAGACACAAACAAGAGATAATAATCTACAGTTTTATGCAGAATAACCTTGAAACTCCATCGGAGTTATTGGTCCGTGGTCCTGATTTATAAAACTTTGGGGAAGGATATTTAACTATTTTCAAAAGATTAAATCAAGACATATGGTGTAAAGAATACAAAGGGTTTCTAAAATAAAGTCCCTTTTCTTGGAAAGGAAACTATAATTGTACATTTACAAATAAATAGAAAGTAGTGCGATTCTGGGTGTGAAAATGAAAAAAGATGCTTCAGAGCCACTAACTCCGGGGAGGCCTCAAGAGCCACCAAAAGCCCGGGTTTTCAGGATATCCCTGCTTCAGCACAGGTGGCTCAATCAGTGGCTCAGTCATTCTGACAGCCATTCTGACTGAGCCACTGATTGAGCCACCTGTGCTGAAGCAGGGATATCCTTAAACCCGACCTGTTGGTGGCCCTTGATGACTGGAGCTGGCCGCCCTGCACTAGTAGAACACACTTCAAACCTCTTGCTGTCTCACACAGGCAACACAATAACCATTTCTGTCTCCATTGTCTGTTGGAATTAAAACATAAATAATGCCTGTATATTTATTTATTTATAAAATGTTTTACTAGGAAGTAATACCCTGAGAGTTACCTCTCGTTTTCACGTATATCCTGGGCATAGAAGTAAGGTGACAAATAATACATGGTTACAAATATAGTTACATAAGTGAGCAGGGTTATACATTATATACAAGACATTGCGTGCACAGTTAGAGATAATATATATTATAGGCGAATGTAACAGTTACAGACCAGATTAACATGTGAGACAGCCTTAGTTTGAAAGAACTTAGACTGGTGGCGGCTGTGAGAGTCTCGAGTAGGTTGTTCCAGTTTTGGGGTGCACGGTAAGAGGAGAGGCGGACGGATACTTTGCTGAACCTTGGGTCCAGTCTTTTGGGGTCAGATCTCAGATGATAAGTGCTGTGTGTGGTATAGGAAACCTCTTGTGGTTTCCTATACATTTAGAAGACACAGCTCCCAAAGCAACACGCCATGAAGTGTAATTCACATTTAGATTGCAGCATTTGTTTTAATGTATTCATCTAAATATTTTAAATTACCAGTTGTATCGTTTTAAAAGACACAACATGGTCTATTTAGTGTGTTAAATTTTAGTTTTACTATGAATTATTTCAAAAATAATTCTCTACTCTGCCAGCCATTATTCCGTCAGTAACAGGACTATGTGCGGGCGGATAGAGATGTTTCTTTAATTAGATAGTAGCATTTACTATCCAAACTTTGCACAAGGAGAACCCCTTAGTTCTGTGCAGAGCTCATAGCAGCAGTGGGACTGTTCTGACCTTGACTTCCCTCCTCTGCAGTTATTTCCCCCACGGAGGAATTTCGGTTCCCATTATAGGCACGCTGGGTCAAAGCCCTGCCATAGTAACAATGAGTGTCCACTTAGTCTTAGCATGACAAAGCGATAGGGGCATCCAATTGATGAACTGACCGTCTGGACAGATGAGATGGGATGGGATGAACAATAAAAGGGGTGGAATAGGCAGTGTGTTACTGTTTACAATGAAACCACTTGACCAGCTGAAAAGCAGCCATGTTACGACCTCTCTATTAAGGTTTTATGGAAACGAGGAGATCATTCTTTTGTGACCACTTCATAAAATTGTTACCAGCAATTTAAAACCAATTAGAAAGTCATAAACTACAGTGATACTCACAGTTCATTAAGCAGTCACAAAGGAACATTATCCCAATATCTCCGTCCTAGTAACACAGACATTTCTAAAACCTGTCACTGGGAAATCATCATCAAGAAATCATTTCAAAATCAATAAGAAAATATGTTTCCTAATCCAGAGATTCGCTGTGCAGCGCATGGATTATGTACGCAGTGTGTTTTATTTCAAACAGAAATACGTGGGTAGTTTTCACTTCAATTAAATAATATCGTTTTTCATTTAAAATGATAATTAATTGTCAGTAGCAAAGTTAAATGACACTGAATACAGCGGTGTATGAATCGAAGAGAAGACAGCATCATTGTGCTACTGTATTACTGTCATTACTGTACATTACTATCTATTCTCCCTTAGTGAGACCGCACCTTGAATATACGGAGTATAGTTTTGGGCATCGCTCAATAAAAAGACATAGAACTGGAAAAAGCGCAGAGCCACCAAATGAATAAAGGGGATACAAGGCCTGACTTCTACGTTACAAGGAAAGGCTACCCAGCTTACATTAGAAGAGAGGGGTTATGATAACTATTTACAAATATATTCATGGTCAATACAAGGAGCTTTCAAAGAGGAAAGTAAAAGGGATTGTCCGATGCACAAATCCTAAATAAGAAGCAGTGAGTGTGGCAGAAAAACGTCCACAGCCCCAAAGATGTATTTCAGCAGCGGACCTCGCGGGCCAGGCCCCGGAAATCCAGGGGGAACCTCCGGAAATCTGTGATGTCACAGTGTATCGGCGGAATCTCAATATGACAGCAACGCGTTTCGCATGTATGTATCATCAGGGGGTTACTTCCACTGAGAGTGGATTTAACATCGTGGCGAGCTCCTATTGGCCCAAGCAGCACACGTGTGGTACTAGGTGGCGAGCAGATTTTTTTTGTTCGGCGAGTAGATTTTTTGGTGATTTGTCGACCACTGTATATATGTATATATATATATAATTGGTTTCATAATTATATGGTATGATAGGGGGAAGCTGCGGCTCAATTCCCGGTGTCGGCTCCTTGTGACCTTGGGCAAGTCACTTTATCTCCCTGTGCCTCAGGGACTGTAACATTCCTATGTGCTGCGTTCTGTAATTGTGACGCGCTTTGAGTCCCATTGGGAGAAAGGCGCTATATGGAATAAAGTTAATATTATTATTAATAAATGTAAATCCAAAACCAATACACTTTCTAAAGCACAATATAAAATGGCAGTAAAACAGTCTACATTGGAGACCTTTGCAGCAGTGAAGAGGTTAATGCGAAGCACTTAAGCGCTACACAGAAGATGTAAATATAAAAGGAAATGGTCCGTACAGACATAGCAAAGTTACAGATCGCGGTTCCACGGCCGCGACGACGGCGTCCGGATGGATTAACACTGTGGGGGATTCGATCCAAAAGTGTGGGCCCCCAGCGGCGCGATAGCGGCAATCATGGTCCCGGCGCTGCGGCCGTTTGCTTTCTCGTGTATTAAGTCTTGCTATATCTGTATATATGCACTTTATTTGCATCTCGTAGAAACGGCGATTCGCATTATAAAGGAAAACGTGGCTCCATCGCACTGCGTCCACAGGAGGGGAAAACATATATTGCTTTGAAAGTGGTATTTACACCCACAGTAAAATAAAAATGTTGTCAAAAAGATAAATAAAGGAGGCGAGTGAAGGCGGAAACCATAATAATAGACAAAAACAGAGCTTTAAATGATATTTTGAGTGTGCTATATAATTTGTATCATACACACAAACATCACCTGCCGGAAAAGAAAAGATGTATTATTCTTACAAGATATTGTTAGCTTCATTGCAGTTTTTATAGTTTTTGCAGTTTTCCGTTTTTATGGTATTTTTATCTGAAAATATTAAAAAAAATACATTTTGCTGTTTTAATATTGTGAACTGTATATATTTTTTATATTTGCACATTAAAGATGTTTCCACAATAATTACAACAAGCAGGATACAAGCAGGGATAGTCTGTCCAAACAGCAGGTCTCAAAGCAGGGTGCCTGTGATGTGATGTCCAGAGTGTTGGTACATGCGGCAGTCTGTAGGGACTAAATAAATAAATATATATATATATTTATTTTCCCTCCCTGATGAAGTCATTGAGATTATTCTCATAAACGCTTTATGTTCTAGCTGTTTGTGAGTGCGCATTTTATATTGTCCCAGCCCTATATAAATTGCTGAAACTTTAATACACGAGGAGCGAGCCTGTTTTCTTTTTGTTCTTCCATATATATGGATATATGGATTTTTAGACCTGCTAAGGAACAGGTGATTGTTATTATGTCCTGATATGTAAAACCATAGAATTCAAAGAGGGTGTACTTTCTTTTTCACACCACGGTATATATCGCATGTCTGCCCCACAAGCGCCTCACTCCAAGTTCCTGTATAAATGTATTCTTTCATTTGGTGGCCATTAAAAGGGGCCCTGTGTATTTTAGCCTTAGGTTTGGTGAATGTCTAACATATCCTTTTAACAGGTATCCATGTAAGTGGCTTCCCTGAGAAGCTGGTACTTTTAGCAAGAAAGGAAAGATGTATTGTCTTTATTCTCTCTCTAGTACAAAGATAAACTCTGTTTCTTTTCAGCAGCTCTTAATTAGCAAGTGATTGCAGACAGTGCTAAGAACTCGCACATTAGAAAGAAAGCCAGTCCTTTGGATCGGAGAGGGCTTCTTTCATCTGTATTGGGCCGGTTTACCTGTTGGTACCCTAGGATGTTTTCTCTGGGAACAAAGGAAAATTAAAAACAAAAATATTCCCTATAAACTCAGGTGAGTAGAACTGTAATAGAAGAGAAAAAATTCTGAAAGATAACACGCTCACTGCTGGTTTAACACGCTCTGTGCTGGTTTAACACGCTCACTGCTGGTTTAACACTGCTCAGTCTGGTTTAACAAGCTCAGTGCTGGTTTAACACGGCTCAGTGCTGGTTTAACACACTCAGTGCTGCTTTAACACGCTTAGTGCTGGTTTAACACGCTCAGTGCTGGTTTAACACGCTCAGTGCCGGTTTAACACGCTCAGTGCCGGTTTAACACGCTCAGTGCCGGTTTAACACGCTCATTGCCGGTTTAACACGCTCAGTGCCGGTTTAACACGCTCAGTGCCGGTTTAACACGCTCAGTGCTGGTTTAACACGGCTCAGTGCTGGTTTAACATGCTCAGTGCTAGTTTAACATGGCTCAGTGCTGGTTTAACACGGCTCAGTCTGGTTTAACAAGCTCAGAGCTGGTTTAACACGGCTCAGTACTGGTTTAACACACTCAGTGCTGGTTTAACATGCTCAGTGCTGGTTTAACACGCTCAGTGCTGGTTTAACATGCTCAGTGCTGGTTTAACACGCTCAGTGCTGGTTTAACACGGGTCAATGCTGGTTTAACACGCTCAGTGCTGGTTTAACACGCTCAGTGCTGGTTTAACATGCTCAGTGCTGGTTTATCAGTGCTGGTTTAACACGCTCAGTGCTGGTTTACATGTCACATTCTGATAGTATTAGGAAACAGACGTTTGCACACACATACTATCACGTGATGGATCCGATTCTGTATCTGAGACCGTCATTGTATATATTTATAATATTTATAATAGGTTAAAGGGCTAATAAAATAGTGTTCCTGATCATAATTTATAAACCAGTTAAACAATGGGGCAAAGATTTCAGGACCTAATTTTTTTAATATTGCTACAATATTTATTATTTTAAAATAAATGTTTTTGGTTTTTTTTTTAAAAGTGGAAGTGTGATTTTGGAAATCAAAACGTAATGAGCTCCTGGGAACGTAAATAAAGAGGTGGCATGAGATAACCCCAATCACCATTTCCACTGCGTAGCCCCTATTTATTAACATCATACAGCATTTCTCTATTCCAGTTCCGACGCGGCTCTCAATAATAATAATAATAATAATAATGATAATAGATATGAAAATACTTTTCTGCAGTTAAACCTCTTAAGACCTTCAGTGTGAAACGGGCCTTCCAGGCTGAGTCAGATTAAGGCTTTAGTTAGCCCTACACAAGGCCCCAGTTTGGGGCCTCTTATAACACCTCACCAAGGGGCACACAGAGACACACACACGCACATGCACACGCACACACACAGTGTGATTGACAGGCTCCTCACTGCCAAATGAATTGATTGTGTGCCGCCAATCCCTAGGCAGGTGCCTAGTTTGCCTGTCCATTAATCCAGACCTGCTTTGGCACAGAAAGAGTTAATATAGGTTTATTACCTGACAGGCGCACAATGTAAGCAGTCCTTCACAACCCCCCCCCCCCCCAATAACCACATTCCCTGTTTGAATACTTAATCTGAGCTATACTAAGCAAGCTGACTATGAGGTTTAAATGCACACGTTAAAAAAGTCTAGATGTATTAAAGCTGCAGTTCAAGCAATATCCTACATGTGTGTTTTCATAATAAATCAGTTCTGTACTGTGAGAAAATACTTGTAACATTTAACAACAAAATACATTGTTAATGTTTCTAATGTAGGAAGCATTTCCAAAGTGACAGCCCCCCCTCCCCTTCAGATAGGCTCTGGCTCTTCAGCCCCACCCTCTCTAACAGTGAACCAACTGTATCTAGTAACTGCCCAGTCAATTATATTCCAGGACTACATTGCCCAGAATGCTGTGCAAGAACTGAATTAAATAACCCGGAGCAAGCGATCGATTACAGGAGAACAGATCAATCTGCAGTTTAGCTAATCACTTGTCACTGTGCAGATTGTATTGATGCACGTATTGAATGGGAATATATATAGATATATATGTTTTTTAATTTTTTAAACTGCAGCTTTAACCCCCACACTGAGAATGAGAAATAAACAGACATGATAACATGGAGGAATTACATACAAAAATACATACAGAGGATTGTCATACTGCTTCGCCAGAGCATCCCCTTGTGGTAGCAAAGAGTAATGCAAGACAGAAAACAAACTTGATTCATGCAGGGAGAATTGGGAGGGATTTAATATTGCATTTATATATTGACATCGAAGAATACAACTAGAGTTGCCAGGTGTCCAGTATTTAACTGTACTGTCCTCTACTTGGACACTGTGTCCAGTAAAAAATGAGAGGTGACAGTGGACATTTATGTGTCCGGTATTACGTCTCTGGAGATGTAGGTGTCCATTTTTACTTCTCTGGACATGTGTGTCCGGTTTTACCTCTCTGGACATGTAGCAGGGCTGTTGCTAGGGGGCTGGGCAGCTTCCTCCATTCTGATTGGAGCCAATCAGGAGGAGGTGTTAGGACCCCAGCATGGGGGTAAGGAGAGGAGAAAACAGCATGGAGCAGTGACGGGGGTGTATGAAAAGAAAACCCAGGGAAAACATTTTTATTTTAAAGTAAAGCATCCAGATGTATTGACAACAAGAGTGGTCAGCAACGCATTGCAGAGCAAATCAAAATGTAGTGATACCTGGGACTGTAAATAACACAATCTCGGCACTCCTCCATACCCTATACACACTCGCCCTCTCCATACCCTATACACTCGCCCTCTCCATACCCTATACACACTTGCCCTCTCCATACCCTATACACACTCGCCCTCTCCATACCCTATACACACTTGCCCTCTCCATACCCTATACACACTCGCCCTCTCCATACCCTATACACACTCGCCCTCTCCATACCCTATACACACTTGCCCTCTCCATACCCTATACACACTTGCCCTCTCCATACCCTATACACACTCGCCCTCTCCATACCCTATACACACTCGCCCTCTCCATACCCTATACACACTCGCCCTCTCCATACCCTATACACACTTGCCCTCTCCATACCCTATACACACTCGCCCTCTCCATACCCTATACACACTCGCCCTCTCCATACCCTATACACACTCGCCCTCTCCATACCCTATACACACTCGCCCTCTCCATACCCTATACACACTCGCCCTCTCCATACCCTATACACACTCGCCCTCTCCATACCCTATACACACTTGCCCTCTCCATACCCTATACACACTCGCCCTCTCCATACCCTATACACACTCGCCCTCTCCATACCCTATACACACTCGCCCTCTCCATACCCTATACACACTTGCCCTCTCCATACCCTATACACACTCGCCCTCTCCATACCCTATACACACTTGCCCTCTCCATACCCTATACACACTCGCCCTCTCCATACCCTATACACACTCGCCCTCTCCATACCCTATACACACTCGCCCTCTCCATACCCTATACACAGTCGCCCTCTCCATACCCTATACACACTCGCCCTCTCCATACCCTATACACACTCGCCCTCAAACACTCGTCAGGCCCCTATTTGTTGACATCATTCACAAAGTGTTGGGCAGAGCAATGTGTGGCTTGCCTCTCTGCTAGTAAACAAGTTAATTATTGTGGGTGCATTATAAGCTGTGTCTTTAATACGTACATTCTTTGCTCAGCAAAGTCATCTACACAATACAAATGCAATAAATATTTGGGTGGATTCCTCCCCTGGTTCACTTTGGGTTTCATATCCATAGTTTTATAGAACATTATGGAACTAGAGAGAGTGCAGAGAAGAGCCACCAAATGAATAAAGGGGATGGACAATCTAACTTATGAGGAGAGGCTAGCTAAATTAGATTTATTTACTTTAGAAAAGAGGCGTCTAAGAGGGGTTATGATAACTATATACAAATATATTCGGGGACAATACAAGGAGCTTTCAAAAGAACTATTCATCCCACGGGCAATACAAAGGACTCGGGGGTATCCCTTAAGGTTGGAGGAAAGAAAATTTCACCAGCAACAAAGGAAAGGGTTCTTTACAGTAAGGGCAGTTACAGTGTGGAATTCATTACCCATGAAGACTGTGATGGCAGATACAATAGATTTGTTCAAAAAAAGGTTGGACATCTTTTTAGATGGGAAAGGTATACAGGGATATACCAAATAAGTATACATGGGAAGGATGTTGATCCAGGGATTAATCCGATTGCCAATTCTAGGAGTCAGGAAGGAATTAATTTTTTCCCTTAATGGTGTTTTTTGTTTGCCTTCCTCTGGATCAATAAGGAAGTATAGATATAGGATAAAGTATCTGTTGTTTAAATTTAGCATAGGTTGAACTTGATGGACGTACGTCTTTTTTCAACCTCATCTACTATGTAACTATGTAATATAGTTTGTATGGTGTAGCTGGGCTGTAAAGATATTGCTGAAAGTGGCTCCCTCCCAAGTAAAAACCGAAGAGAACAATCTATTGTATCCTCTGATGAGGGAATCATACTACGCTGGTATCTTTACTAGTCCAATATGCAGTCATGTGATAAATACTCGGTTACTGCTCTTGATCGCCATTTTTACTCCGATAACAAATAATCTTGCGTTTTTACTGGAACGTGGTTGTGCGAAACGCATCAATCTGTCTAAATTGTGTCATTTTTATTGCTAGAATGATGACAATTTTCTTCGTTCTATTACAAATCCGCTGATTGTCTGTGTGGACAAATTTGCCGATGTCCAGTTGATTTTATTCACATCGAAATCAAACTGTACACATGTGCGGTAAACGCCACGCCCATTACAGATGTAAATGATCGTGTGGTTTCACGTATAGCAGAGAAAATGTGCAATGAGATGAGCAGAGCCTCGTGGATATAGCTATATCTTTCCCATTGTTCCTGGATTTGTCACCATGCCTCGTTTAACAATGACTGAATCTGCAACACAAAAAATACCCATCACACAAACATGTGGATTTACAGGAGCTACACAAACCCCTAGCGACATGAAAGCCCCTGACACCACACACCAGCGCTGCCCGCCAGCACCTCCCTGCATTTCTTCTCCTGGGTGTTTGTGCAAAGCTCGTGTTCTTTTCTTTCATCCCTCCTCCGTTCTCTGTTCCTGTTCTATCTCACGTTACCCTGGGCGAGGTTTTTTTTTTTAATGCTGTTATATTATTTTGTGTCTAAGTCCTATGATGTTTGGACGTGTGCTATCTGCACGGCTATTTCTTACCATTAGGAAAACAGAGTTGGAAAAAATCCATACAACACACAGTGATGCCTTTGTGTGTCTGTCTCATCTCCCCAGTGCTCTAATTTGCCTTTCACAATAAATTTGCCTTTATGGGGTTGCATTGGAATTTTAACCCCCTTTTTGTTTTTTTGCTACAATGGGCTTGGGAATGGAAATCTCATTATTTCAATGTTTTATCTCTTTGCTATTTGCAGAGCGCAAAAATATGTGGAATCGTCAAACACTTTCCTGCATCACATCTCAGCCCCTTCCAGCACTAAAACGGTTAAATAACGAGGCAACAAAAGATGGAGAGAAGAGAATGACTGAGCCCGCCTCGGCGCATGTGAATGGAGCGCCGGCCAGTGATTTCTCTCTGAGTGATGCAAGTCGCATCTGATGGGCTGCATGTCACGCTGCTACCATTGCACCTCCTGAATTAATTGCATTGTCATGTGATCTCTAAGCAGCAAACACACGCAGGGTTTGTGCTGAAGGAGAACAGAGCAACAGATTTTGTATCGTGACACGGTTCGCGTGCAGGATTTCTCTGAGCTGGGTTCTGAGAGATTCTCAGTCTGATGATATTTGCATTGAAAACTGATGACAGCGTAAACAAGATGTGTAGCAGAATTGCCGTTCAGTGCTGGTTCTAGGTGTTAACAAAAAAATGAATGTGTAAGGGCCCAATTCCTTGAAGCTGGCACCAAAAATACTTATGTCTTTGTGCAGGTTGCATTAACATTCCCTCTTTCTTTTTTTTTTTTTTTTTTGTAACTTAGATTTTATTGCATTTTTCCAAACAAGTGATACAGAATACAGTATACATTACATTCATTTGTAGTGTTAATCTCCGCTATAGACAGTACCGTATGTCAGCTCGTGAGACATATCCCGGTTTTTCGGGCCCTACTCGACCGGATTGTTTTGGGTGGACTAGCAATAAAGATAATAACATAATTCCCATAGTACGATTAATTCAAATTGACAAACACAAAATCAATAAAGAAAAAAAAAATAAAGAAAAATAAATAAATAAATAAAAAAATAAATAAAGGAATAAATAAAAAAACATTCCCTCTTTCAACCTGGCTATACACTTAGTGACGTTGTGAAATTATTCAACAGCTTTCTGATATGTAGAAATATGAATACTACATTATAATAACATACACACACAGGCTTTGGTGGGCCTGGGACAATTAAGACAGAGGACCCCCCCAAATAATAAATGCAAAATAAATCTAGTTTCTACCGGAACCCCCCTCTCTTTATCTTACACTTCCCCCACCACTCACATTCCTCGCTCTCTCACCCCCTCTATTTCTCTCCCCCTCCTCACTCCTCCCCGCTCATCCACTCCCTTCTCTGCTCTCACTTAGTCCCTCCTTCTCACTAAATTCCCCTCTCACACTTACTCAATCCCTCCTTCACAATCAACCCCCACCCCACCCACACACACACAATCAGAATGTTGCCTTGGGGAGAGTTGGGGGTGAGTGCATGGGGAGAGATGAGGAGGTGGGGGTGAGTGGATGCGGAGAGATGAGGAGGTGGGGGTGAGTGGATGGGGAGAGATGGGGAGGTGGGGGTGAGTGGATGGGGAGAGATGGGGATGTGGGGGTGAGTGGATGGGTAGAGATGGGGAGGTGGGGGGGAGAGGATGTGGAGGTGAGGGGGAGTGGATGGGGTGGTGGGGGTGAGTGGATGGGGTGGTGGGGGTGAGTGAATGGGGAGAGATGGGGAGGTGGGGGTGAGTGGATGTGGAGGTGAGGGGGAGTGGATGGGGTGGTGGGGGTGAGTGGATGGGGAGGTGGGGGTGAGTGGATGGGGAGAGATGGAGAGGTGGGGGTGAGTGACGGGGGGAGATGAGGAGGTGGGGGTGAGTGGATGGGGAGAGATGGAGAGGTGGGGGTGAGTGGACGGGGGGAGATGAGGAGGTGGGGGTGAGTGGATGGGGAGAGATGGGGAGGTGGGGGTGAGTGGATGGGGAGAGATGGGGATGTGGGGGTGAGTGGATGGGTAGAGATGGGGAGGTGGGGGTGAGTGGATGGGGAGAGATGGGGAGGTGGGGGTGAGTGGATGGGAGAGATGAGGAGGTGGGGGTGAGTGGATGGGGAGAGATGGGGAGGTGGGGGTGAGTGGATGGGGAGAGATGGGGATGTGGGGGTGAGTGGATGGGTAGAGATGGGGAGGTGGGGGGAGAGGATGTGGAGGTGAGGGGGAGTGGATGGGGTGGTGGGGGTGAGTGGATGGGTGGTGGGGTGAGTGAATGGGGAGAGATGGGGAGGTGGAGGTGAGTGGATGGGGAGAGATGGAGAGGTGGGGGGGAGTGGATGGAGAGGGGAGTGGATGGGGAGGTGGGGGTGAGTGGATGGGGAGAGGGGGGTGAGTGGAT
Source organism: Ascaphus truei (assembly GCF_040206685.1). Lineage (NCBI taxonomy): Eukaryota > Metazoa > Chordata > Amphibia > Anura > Ascaphidae > Ascaphus > Ascaphus truei. Next base: position 1,529,791 of record NC_134500.1, read on the forward strand.
GGGGAGAGATGGGGAGGGGAGTGGATGGGGAGAGATGGGGAGGTGGGTGTGAGTGGATGGGGAGAAATGGGGAGAGGAGTGGATGGGGAGAGATGGGGAGGGGAGTGGATGGGGAGGTGGGGGTGAGTGGATGGGGAAAGATGAGGAGGTGGGGGTGAGTGGATGGGGAGAGATGGGGAGGGGAGTGGATGGGGAGAGATGGGGAGGTGGGGGTGAGTGGAAGGGGAGAGATGGGGAGGTGGGGGGGAGTGGATGGGGGTGGTGGGGGTGAGTGAATGGGAGAGATGGGGAGGTGGGGGGAGTGGATGGGGAGGTGGGGGGGAGAGATGGGGAGGTGGGGGGGGAGCGGATGGGGAGGTGGGGGTGAGTGGATGGGGAAAGATGAGGAGGTGGGGGTGAGTGGATGGGGAGAGATGGGGAGGGGAGTGGATGGGGAGAGATGGGGAGGTGGGGGTGAGTGGAAGGGGAGAGATGGGGAGGTGGGGGGGAGTGGATGGGGGGTGGTGGGGGTGAGTGAATGGGGAGAGATGGGGAGGTGGGGGGGAGTGGATGGGGAGGTGGGGGGGAGAGATGGGGAGGTGGGGGGGAGCGGATGGGGAGGTGGGGGGGAGTGGGGATGGGGAGGTGGGGGGGAGGTGGGGGGGAGTGGATGGGGAGGTGGGGGGGAGTGGGGGTGAGTGGGGATGGGGAGGTGGGGGGGAGGTGGGGGTGAGTGCGATGGGGAAGGGGAGAGGTGGGGGGGGAGAGATGGGGAGGTGGGGGGGGGGAGTGGATGGGGAGGTGGGGGGGAGTGGATGGGGAGGTGGGGGGGAGATGGGGAGGTGGGGGGGAGTGGGGATGGGGAGGTGGGGGTGAGTGCGATGGGGAAGGGGAGAGGTGGGGGGGAGAGATGGGGAGGTGGGGGGGAGTGGATGGGGAGGTGGGGGGGAGTGGATGGGGAGGTGGGGGGAGATGGGAGGTGGGGGGGAGTGGGGATGGGGAGGTGGGGGTGAGTGCGATGGGGAAGGGGAGAGGTGGGGGGAGAGATGGGAGGTGGGGGGGAGTGGATGGGGAGGTGGGGGGGGGAGTGGATGGGGAGGTGGGGGGAGATGGGGATGTGGGGGGGAGTGGGGATGGGGAGGTGGGGGTGAGTGCGATGGGGAAGGGGAGAGGTGGGGGGAGAGATGGGGAGGTGGGGGGAGTGGATGGGGAGGTGGGGGGAGTGGATGGGGAGGTGGGGGGGGAGATGGGGAGGTGGGGGGGAGTGGGGATGGGGAGGTGGGGTGAGTGGGGATGGGGAGGTGGGGGGGAGTGGGGGGGAGTGGGGATGGGGAGGTGGGGGGGAGGTGGGGGTGAGTGCGATGGGGAAGGGGAGAGGTGGGGGGAGAGATGGGGAGGTGGGGGGGAGTGGATGGGGAGGTGGGGGGGAGTGGATGGGGAGGTGGGGGGGAGATGGGGAGGTGGGGGGGGAGTGGGGATGGGGAGGTGGGGGTGAGTGCGATGGGGAAGGGGAGAGGTGGGGGGGAGAGATGGGGAGGTGGGGGGGAGTGGATGGGAGGTGGGGGGGAGTGGATGGGGAGGTGGGGGGGAGTGGATGGGGAGGTGGGGGGGAGTGGATGGGGAGGTTGGGGGGAGTGGGGATGGGGAGGTGGGGGTGAGAGGGGATGGGGGAGGTGGGGGGGAGTGGGGGTGAGTGGGGATGGGGAGGTGGGGGGGAGATGGGGAGGTGGGGGGGAGTGGGGGTGAGTGCGATGGGGAGAGATGGGGAGGTGGGGGGAGTGGATGGGGAGGTGGGGGGGAGAGATGGGGAGGTGGGGGGGAGTGGATGGGGAGGTGGGGGGAGTGGGGGGGAGTGGGATGGGGAGGTGGGGGGGAGTGGGGGGGAGTGGGGATGGGAGGTGGGGGTGAGTGCGATGGGGAGGTGGGGGGGAGTGGGGGTGAGTGGGGATGGGGAGGTGGGGGGGAGATGGGGAGGTGGGGGGAGGTGGGGGTGAGGTGCGATGGGGAGAGATGGGGAGGTGGGGGGAGTGGATGGGGAGGTGGGGGGGAGAGATGGGGAGGTGGGGGGGAGTGGATGGGGAGGTGGGGGGGAGTGGATGGGGAGGTGAGGGGGAGTGGGGGGGAGTGGGGATGGGGAGGTGGGGGGGAGTGGGGATGGGGAGGTGGGGGGGAGTGGGGGGGAGTGGGGATGGGGAGGTGGGGGGTGAGTGCTCGATGGGGAGGTGGGGGGGAGTGGGGGGGAGTGGGGATGGGGAGGTGGGGGGGAGTGGGGGGGAGTGGGGATGGGGAGGTGGGGGGGAGTGCGATGGGGAGGTGGGGGGGAGTGGGGGGGAGTGGGGATGGGGAGGTGGGGGGGAGTGGGGGGGAGTGGGGATGGGGAGGTGGGGGTGAGTGCGATGGGGAGGTGGGGGGAGTGGGGGGGGAGTGGGGATGGGGAGGTGGGGGGGAGTGCGATGGGGAGGTGGGGGGGAGTGGGGGGGAGTGGGGATGGGGAGGTGGGGGTGAGTGCGATGGGGAAGGGGACTGCTGCTGTTGGCTGCTCTGGTGCAGAACTGGAGTCTCGGGCGGAAGTTGGCCGGACCAATTGTGCCACCAACAAGGTTGCAGCATGTAGGAGCAGGGGAGGGGATCGGGGGAGGGGAGGGAGGGGTAAGGAGAGGGGAAGGGGAGAGGGGAAGGAGGTAGAGGAAAGGGTGGGAGGGGTAGGGAAGGAGAGGGAGGAGGGGGAGGGAGGAGGGGGAGGGCCCTCTGCTTGCTACCAGGTTAGCAGCTGGGCGGGGAAGTCCCCCCCCCCCCCCCATTACAGGAGTTAGTTGTAATACACCACTGCGGAGGTCCCCCATGAATGGAAGGGGGGGCTGGTGTATGTGCCCCTTATGCCCCACCTCAATCCTTCACTGAAATGAATAACATCTGGCAGCAACGCGAGAGGTTCAGTTTAACATTCCCTGTCCTGCTGACAAAGGGTTAACGTTTATTTTTACTAAACTCTCCTGGTTGCAAAACTATTTCTGCAAACAGCCCCAAATTCACCAAAAGAACAACTCCAGGTGCGCTTAATGCGAGGATTGTCCTCTGATGCATTGGACACTGTTTGTTGCTGTTTTTTGCTGGTTTTTGTCCCGGTTTGCAGTAGGAGACTTCGGTAAATAATCCGAGTGCACAGAACATTTTAAATGGGCAACAATCCTGCTTAATGAAAAGGACCTTTCAGCTGATAATAAACCACATAAATATTATTAAAAGGGACTGAGGCATTAAACACGAACCCTTTAAAGGTGTAATTTACACACTCTGCCCAGCATCAAAATATGGGCACAGGACGCAAGAAGAACAAAAGCAGGACTATACATCAGTGTAAGCTCAGGGAAGGTAGATTCCCAAGTAAATACGACGAGCACATAGCATTGCGCTTTAGGTGATAGAACCCAAGAAAAGAAGCGCAGAATATGTACAGAACAATACACGGACTACGCAAAAACAAGGCTCACAGAAAGGAAATGAAGAGAGGAACAGAAGTGCGTGAAGCTGAAGTACAGATTGTCCTGTTACCCGAACAAATCTGAGTGTGGGACAGTTGAAATCCATATAGTAAGAATTAACAAAATGATTAGACAAATATGCATTTTCAACCAGTTGACAATATCTTGTATTAGGCACCAAATAGGCATGTCTACCATCTCTGCACCAATTCCACAACTGGCATCTAACCAGCCCTAAACAAGGCAAAAACTCAACCACATATCTTCCTTCATATGTGGCTATTCAGCCTGTTTGTGGGGTGTGTGAGATGATGGGGTCTCTGAAAATAAGAGGTGAGATGACAAGTGCTTGATGGGTCTTCAGAAGTAATCTTGGTTCGGAACAGCCCCCCAAAAAACAGTTACCACCACAACGTCATGTCACCCAAACAGTTCCAGTTTCCCAGACAGATGAAAGCCATGTATTGCCCACTTTCCCCGGGCACGTATCTCCTTCCTTAATAGCTGGCAATGTTCTCTTTGGTCTCTGTGCTTTTGTGGATAAGAAGAAAAACATCCTTCTCTGGGAATGTACTTTTTGGCACATGAACCTCAGTGGAAAGAGAGGACTCGGTGTTCCATGTCCTCATTTGCTACCCAAAAGTGGTGGACCTTCAGTGCCAGCTAGCCCACAAAAGGCTGTGTTATTCTCCGCAGATTCTCACACAAACCAGCACAGAAAAGGAGAACAGTTGGCACAGCTCTTTTTACTCCGCTTTCCGTCCTCATGTTCTTACTCCTAGCCCCTCTTTCTTCCATCGTTATTTGAGCTGCTCATTGGGGTTTCGATAAACAAAGTTTAGATTTCTGGAAACAGTGTAATAATATATAATACTTTTTCAGATATATAATACTGTTTTAGAATTTAGCATGTATGTACTATACGTACAGTATATCTTCGCCATCCATGTACATAGCGTGTCAGAGCCGTACCAAACTAACATGACATGTAAAACCTATCAGGAATTAGCGCTTCAAACATAAAAGTAACATGAGGACGTGACTCCGGGCCCTGGAGAATTACAAGCTTTCCCACGAGGGCGCGAGTCAGGTGAAATAAGCTTTCTTTGAGTCATGTAAAAGTGAGAGTTCACAAGCGGTTTTCAAGCATCAAGTAAATTAAATGTAGCATGCTAATTAGCAAGATTCTCTAACCTTGCTGGATTCACGGAATGCTATAAATAGCACGTATTCTGCGCGTCTCACACACTGTCTGGTGATATATTTAAAAGCCTACAATAACGAAAATGGTGGCAGCTGGCACTTCCAACTATAGGCCGCGATTATAGTTGCCGCATGACGTCACGCGCGCCTGTTGCTCGCGCGAAACCCGCACTGAGGTCCGAGGCGGCGTGGCGGAGGCATGGGCCGTGACGTCACGTGAGCGGTTCACCCTCATTGGCTGAACCGCACACGGGACCCGCCCGTCACGGCAAAGACAACATTGTCTGTCTTCCCCAGAATTGCGTGCGCGGCCACGCTTCACTGGTCACACGCTACATGGGCGGCATCATAGACATGAGGTTTGTTGTTCACACCGCGCATGCGCCGTCACTGCTACTATAATCGCGGCCATAGGGAGCAGAGGTGGGAGAGGCTAGTCTACCCTTGATCAGCTGTGCAGGGCTCTGCCTACTGTGTGCCCTCCCTTAGGGGAGTGGGGGGAGACTGTCCCCCTCACTCTATCAGGGAGTAAGGGATGAGCTGGGACTGCTCCTGGTGGCCTGTGGCTGGGCGTGAAGGTCCAGGGACATTGTGACAGGGTGAATGAACGTCACCAGCCATATGCCTGGAAAACCTATGTTTAGGCTTGCAGTGCAGCAGTGACAAGGTTAAGTTGAGAATGGCTGCTTAATTAGTCTGACCCAGCTGCATAATCAAGGTGTTAAAACCCCAGGCTGTACACACATGCAGGAGAGCTGGTGAGGAGACAGGACTGAAAATGCTGAAGAGATTACTGCTGTAATGTCTGTGTTGCAAAGTACATGTGTGATGAACTGCATACTAAAGAGAAGCTATTTGTTCTGTCTGCTAAAAAGAAGCTATTTTGTTTTGTCTGCTGAAGAAGAGGCTATTTTCTTTTGTTTGCTGATGAGAAGCTATTTGTTTTTGGTGTGCTGTATGTTTTAAGGCTCAAATAAATAAGCCTTATCCAAAGAACCCGCGTGTGTGGTTGCATGTACCCTGCAACAGACATCCTGAGGGTGAAGGCCCTAATCTCCAGTATCCTGTGGTTGCTCAGTGTGCAGTGCAGTGTACAGTGAGAGTAAAGTGTTCCAGTTGTTCATTATCGTTCTTACAGAAACATGGCTATCCTCTAAAACCCCTGATGCAAATATCGCCATTCAGGGATACTCCATTTTTAGGAGAGATAGGTCAAAGAGAGGAGGAGGGGTGTTATTTTATATTGCAGACACCTTACAATTTACACTGCTACATTGCCCACCAAGTCCACCCTCTTTTGAAACTCTAGTTGGCAAAATCTGCCTCCCCTTTTCTAAGCCCATCTTGCTTGCTGGCATCTACCGCCCACCTAAAGCCCTTCCACAATCCTTGACTGATATCACCCAATTTCTTGCCTCCATTTCCTCTCTGAATGAGAAGAGTGAGCTGCTAGTTCTTGGGGATTTCAACTTCAATTGGCTTGACCCTAAAAACCACAAAATCCAGATACAAATCAAGTCACTTAACCTATCGCAACTCATTTCCCAACCCACACGAATAAACCTGAAGTCGCATAACCATTCCTTGCTAGACTGGATTCTCTCCTCAAACCCCAGCAGAATCCAATCCTCTGGCATCCTTCCTGACATTTTCAGTGACCATGCAATAGTGTACTGTGTAAGGAAAATTAAACCGCCCCATTCAAGCCCCAAAGTTCTCCTAACTAGAACATTTAAAAACTTTAACCCACAACAGTTTCTGGATGACCTTACCAACTGCCCATGGCACAGAATCGATTTAATTCCCGACCCTGATTCTGCGCTCGACTATTTCCAATCCGAGTTCTTAAAACTCTGCGATACCCATGCTCCACTACGCAAAATAAGGGTACGGGGGGCCCACCTTCCATGGGTTACACCTGACCTTATAGCACTCTACCAGTTCAGGGATGCCTTGTGGAAAAGCTACAAAGTAACTGGCACTACCAAGGATCTCAATCACTACAGATGCCTGCGGAACGTGTGCACAAGGCAAACAAGGCATGCAAAAGCACAATATTACTCTGACAATCTCCTCCAGAATACATCAAACCCAGCTAATTTCTGGAAGGTTATCAACAATATATTCCAGCCTCCTAACCATCAACAACCAAGTAATATCACTAAGGGGGATATTACTCTGACAAACCCCACTGACATTGCAAATGCATTCAATGATTACTTTGTGGGGTGTGCCACTAACCTATTAGCGAAACGCAGCACAAACCCCAAACCTGAATCTCATCCTGGGAGTACCCCTATAGTCCCACCCCCTCCCAACACTGCCCACAATTTTCAATTTAGCCCAGTATCTGAAGAGGAGATTACACAAGCGCTCCTCAAACTAAAACTAAGCAGCCAATGTGGACCCGACTTACTACAATCTAGGTTCCTACGACTTGGTGCCCCAGCCATTGCCAAACCAATTGCGTCGATAGTCAACTCTATCCTGTCTGCAGGCCATATCCCTAAGACCTGGAAAACTGCCAGAGTTGTCCCAATCTTCAAAAGTGGGGACAAAAACACTGTCTCAAACTACAGGCCAATCTCACTTCTCCCAATTCTATCCAAAGTTATGGAAAAATGTGTCCACTCCCAATTAAGCGAGTTCTACACCAAGACAAATTTCCCTAGCCAATTCCAGTCTGGGTTTCGTCCCAAACACTCCACCGTAACTACCCTGCTAAAAGTTTGCAATGAAATCCAGTGTGGAATGGAACGGGGCCAACTCACTGGTGCAGTATTCCTAGATTTTGCAAAGGCTTTTGACACAGTTGATCATGCTATCCTGCTTAACAAACTCCAGAGCTCTGGAATAGGGAAACATGCTTTAAACTGGTTTCAGTCCTACCTATCAGGAAGATCCCAACATGTGTCCATCTCAGGCTCTAACTCCAACCCCCTGGATATCACCTGTGGTGTCCCGCAAGGCTCTGTTCTGGGGCCCCTACTCTTCTCAGTGTTCATTAATGATCTTCCCACAGCTTGTAAGGAAGCCTCAATACACATGTATGCAGATGACACAATCCTGTATGCACACAGCCATAGCCTCTCTGACCTTCAACACATACTTCAGTCTGACTTTTTGAGACTCGAAAACTGGATTTCCCAAAACAAACTGTTTTTAAACACTGACAAGACTGTAACAATGGTATTTGGGACCAAGACTAAATTTGTAAAGCTTCCAGTGACTGAGCTCCTGATTAGAACCAACGCTAAAACCACCCTAACACCTGTCACTAGTTTTAAATACCTGGGCTTATGGTTTGACTCCCACTTAACATTCGGGATGCACATTGATACCCTGACAACCAAGACCTATGCCAAACTAGGGGTACTTTACAGGAACAAATCCTCCCTAAGTCTCCTGGTCAGAAAGCGTATTGCACAGCAGATGCTAATGCCAATTATTGACTATGGAGACATAGTATATGGCTCGGCTCCTCAAACCCACCTTAGCAAACTTGACACCCTCTACAATTCAATTTGTCGTTTTGTTCTCCAATGCAACTACAACACACATCACTGCGAAATGCTCAAAGAACTAGATTGGTCATCACTAGAGTCTAGGCGCAAAGTTCACCTTTCCTGTCTCACCCTCAAATACTTTCTGGGCAAGCTACCCAGCTACCTGAACAAGCTCCTCACCCCTACCACATGCAGTACCTATCACCTGAGATCAGACTCCAAAAGACTATTCATGGTCCCAAGACTCAACAAAGTATCCGGACGTTCCTCCTCCTTCCGTGCACCCCAAAACTGGAACAACCTACCAGAGACTCTCATATCCACCACCAGCTTAAGTTCTTTCAAATCTAAGGCTGTCTCACACTTTAATCTGGTCTGTAACTGTTTCATAAGCTCATAATATATATTTTCTTTAACTGTGCATGCAATGTCTTGTATATAAATGTATACCTTGTTCATTTATGTAACTGTATTTGTAACCATGTATTATTTGTTTTACTCTGTGCCCAGGACATACTTGAAAACGAGAGGTAACTCTCAATGTATTACTTCCTGGTAAAATATTTTATAAATAAATAAATAAATAAATAAATTATACCTCCTTGCCTGAGACTGAATTCTCTCAGGGGGGAGAGTGAAGAGGTCTCTTGCAGGGATTTCACCCCGCATCCCTGGGGTCTGCACGAGATGGAGGCGCTGTCACCGTGAGTACGATTCAGTTATGCCCCAGAAGCCTGTTCTGATATCCCCTACCATCATGCGGGTAACTCAGGACAAATGTAAGCCAGCACATATGCACCACACTACTCCATGTAACGGTATAATTTCCCCAGTACTAGGCCCTATCTGCGATTGGGGGGAGGGGGAACAGGGTTACATGTATATTTAGGACAGTAAAGTTAAAGTCTCTGTAAGTCGCCGTACATTCCACTTAGATTGTAAGTTCTTTGGGGCAGGGTCTCCCTCATGTTGTAATTTACCTGTCGCACTTATCCCATTGTTTGTAGTTTATTTACCTTGCATTGTAATTATGTAAAGCGCTGCGTACACTTTAGGCGCAATATAAATACAATTATACATACTATAAATACATACTCAATTTAATCACCCAAGACCATCCTCTTTCCAGAATGTAGGCAACACATTTAACTTCTTCTTCCCAACCTAAATCAATCTAGGTTTAAAGTTCTGAAAAGGCTTTATAAACGCACTCTACAACACTCTACAACACTCTACAACACTCTACAACACTCTATACCCAGCATAAAAATTGAACTCTTTTGCAATGACGGGCGTTAGCCTCGTTTAATTGCTGATTTATTTCGCCCAATACATTACAGGCATACCCCGCATTAAAGTACACAATGGGACCGGAGCATGTATGTAAAGCGAAAATGTACTTAAAGTGAAGCACTCCCTTTTTCCCACTTATCGATGCATGTACTGTACTGCAATCGTCATATACGTGCATAACTGAGGTAAATGTAACAGGCTCTATAGTCTCCCCGCTTGTGCACAGTTCGGTACAGGTATGGAGCCAATATTGCTGTTCAGGACGTGCTGACAGGCGCATGCGTGAGCTGCCGTTTGCCCAACAAAAAAATCTACTCGCCACCTAGTACCAAACGTGTGATGCCTGGGCCAATAGGAGCTCGCCACGATGTTAAATCCACTCGCCCGGGGCGTGCAAATGTATAGGTTTGTCGAACACTGTATATATATATATATATACAGGCATACCCCGCAATACAGTACGCAATGGGACCGAAGCTTGTATGTAAAGCGAAAATGTACTTAAAGTGAAGCACCACCTTTTTCCCACTTATTTATTTACATGCACATAGGCTGCTGTAATACACACACCTGTGTTACATGCACATAGGCTGCTGTAATACGCACACCTGTGTTACATGCACATAGGCTGCTGTAATACGCACACCTGTGTTACATGCACATAGGCTGCTGTAATACACACCTGTGTTACATGCACATAGGCTGCTGTAATACGCACACCTGTGTTACATGCACATAGGCTGCTGTAATAACACCTGTGTTACATGCACATAGGCTGCTGTAATACACACACCTGTGTTACATGCACATAGGCTGCTGTAATACGCACACCTGTGTTACATGCACATAGGCTGCTGTAATACGCACACCTGTGTTACATGCACATAGGCTGCTGTAATACGCACACCTGTGCTACATTCACATAGGCTGCTGTAATACACACACCTGTGCTACATTCACATAGGCTGCTGTAATACACACACCTGTGTTACATTCACATAGGCTGCTGTAATACACACACCTGTGCTACATTCACATAGGCTGCTGTAATACACACACCTGTGCTACATTCACATAGGCTGCTGTAATACACACACCTGTGATACATTCGCATAGGCTGCTGTAATACACACACCTGTGATAAATTTGCATAGGCTGCTGTAATACACACACCTGTGATACATTCACATAGGCTGCTGTAATACGCACACCTGTGATACATTCACATAGGCTGCTGTAATACGCACACCTGTGTTACATGCACATAGGCTGCTGTAATACGCACTCCTGTGTTACATTTGCATAGGCTGCTGTAATACGCACACCTGTGATATATGCACATAGGCTGCTGTAATACGCACACCTGTGTTACATGCACATAGGCTGCTGTAATACGCACTCCTGTGTTACATTTGCATAGGCTGCTGTAATACACACACCTGTGATACATGCATATAGGCTGCTGTAATACGCACACCTGTGTTACATTCACATAGGCTGCTGTAATACACACCTGTGTTACATGCACATAGGCTGCTGTAATACACACACCTGTGTTACATGCACATAGGCTGCTGTAATACGCACACCTGTGTTACATGCACATAGGCTGCTGTAATACGCACACCTGTGTTACATGCACATAGGCTGCTGTAATACGCACACCTGTGTTACATGCACATAGGCTGCTGTAATACGCACACCTGTGTTACATGCACATAGGCTGCTGTAATACGCACACCTGTGTTACATGCACATAGGCTGCTGTAATACACACACCTGTGATACATTCACATAGGCTGCTGTAATACACACACCTGTGATACATTCACATAGGCTGCTGTAATACACACACCTGTGTTACATTCACATAGGCTGCTGTAATACACACACCTGTGTTACATGCACATAGGCTGCTGTAATACACACACCTGTGTTACATTCACATAGGCTGCTGTAATACACACACCTGTGTTACATGCACATAGGCTGCTGTAATACACACACCTGTGTTACATGCACATAGGCTGCTGTAATACGCACACCTGTGTTACATGCACATAGGCTGCTGTAATACACACACCTGTGTTACAGTCACATAGGCTGCTGTAATAAACACACCTGTGTTACATTCACATAGGCTGCTGTAATACACACACCTGTGTTACATGCACATAGGCTGCTGTAATACACACACCTGTGATACATTCACATAGGCTGCTGTAATACACACACCTGTGTTACATGCACATAGGCTGCTGTAATACACACACCTGTGTTACATGCACATAGGCTGCTGTAATACACACACCTGTGTTACATTCACATAGGCTGCTGTAATACACACACCTGTGTTACATTCACATAGGCTGCTGTAATACACACACCTGTGTTACATGCACATAGGCTGCTGTAATACACACACCTGTGTTACATTCACATAGGCTGCCCATAATGTCCCCACTCCGACCCTAAACATTGGGACAGTCGCCCCTTGCACGGATGTGCGAATGTATCCAAGGCACGGTTCACGAAACAATGAATCGTAGTTGAAAGGGAAGTGCAGGGAGCGCCAGCACCGAACTGCGCTCTGGGATCTGATGAGGACCGCTGTTGTCATGTCCTGCTTAGGCGCTGATAATAACGGTTCTGTGGTCGCACATTAATGACAAGATCATTTCCAATGTTCCACCTGTCACTTATAAGGGAATGTCGTACGTGTGTGTGTGTTAAATAAATATTACATACAAATCTCACAGTGTTGCAATGATCTCCTCCGAGACAATACGTTCTGCCGTAGTGTTGTTTCTCTAGGTCAGACAGATATTTACAATCTGCAGATAGTGCCTCTTATCTATGTGTTTATGTAATTCATTATTCTCTGATATACGTCCTCACTTAAACAACAAAGAATATGTCTTTCCCGGCGTTCCCCTGGATTCCGCTCACTTATGTCTTCACATCTCTATGCTTCAGCTCCTCCTGCAGATTCTCTTCACAAAGTGATTATTAAATTAAGGCTTCCGGTTCACTACACAATCTCCCCAAGCTGGGACCAGAGAACATGGGATGATGGGAAAAACCACAGCAAGCATGCAGCAACCCACGGACATACACAGAGAGACTGCCACGCTACAGCCACAGTCTTTCTGCTCATTTGCTTATCAGCCTCTGCAAAGCATATGCAAGCTGTATTCTGATTGGATATCTGAAGCCATTCGTTTAAGGGAGGGTCTGAAGCTGTCTTCCCAGTTTAGTAAAAACCTGTTTACATGAAATGGTGAGAAGAGGACAAGGTATTTTAAAGGAATTAAATCTCGCTCTTTATGTTACGCAAAAGCGTTTTATATATATATATATATACAGGCATACCCCGCAATAAAGTACGCAATGGGACCGGAGCATGTATGTAAAGCGAAAATGTACTTAAAGTGAAGCACCACCTTTTTCCCACTTATCGATGCATGTACTGTACTGCAATCGTCATATACGTGCATAACTGATGTAAATAACGCATTTGAAACAGGCTCTATAGTCTCCCCGCTTGCGCACAGCTTTGGTACAGGTAGGGAAGCGGTATTGTTGTTCAGGACGTGCTGACAGGCGCATGCGTGAGCTGCCGTTTGCCTATTGGGCGATATGTCCTTACTCGCGAGTGTACTTAAAGTGAGGGTCCTTAAACCGGGGTATGCCTGTATATATGTGTATATATATATATATATATATATATATATATATATATATATATATATATATAAAAATATATATATATATATATATATGTAGCCAAGTCTAAGATTGGTGTACATATCTCTTTCTCATGTTGGCAGTAAACCTGGTAAGTATGCAGGATTGCCAGCAACAATCAATGGAGGTTTGCCCTCAAACCCTGGTGAGGTGTCATATATCCCCAAAGGAAGTGACAACATGCAATGTGCCCACACTTAGTGGTACAGAGCAGGTTTGTTCTCTGGGGGGTGATATAAGACACAGCACTGCCTAAAGTTAGAAGTTCAGTTTCCTGTTGTTGTGCTGCCTCTGTTCAGTGAGAGGCACGTGAAGGTCTGCAACAGTGTTGCAGTGTCTCATGCTAGCTGTGAGTCAGTGAGCATACGCAGCACACTGGGCAGAGTTAGAGGAGCTGAGAGAGACAAAGCAGCTCAGGAGAGGAGATTACAGCAGCCAGAGAAGCTGGGGAATCTCTTTGAGAGTAAAGGTGGAAAGCAGCTCTATTAGGGAGAAGGGACCTTCCTAATGGAGTGCTGCACAGAGATGAGCGGCTGAGTTGCTATCTGTGAGGGGCAGCTTGCCCATACCATGCAAATAAAGATGCCCTGTTCAAAGATACCTCCACTGGGTGAGTGTGAAGTTACTCAGCAGTGGATGGCACCACCAAGAAGGAGTTCCTCACCAGGACCATCTCCCTGCGGAAGCACAGATCCTGATGAGGTGGAGGTGCTGCACATGATATAGGTAGGACTCGCACCCACTACCTCAGCTACCTGTCCTGATGACATCCCCTAATACCATCAAGCGGGAGACTCAGGAGTCCTGTTACTTGCAGGTGCACCACCATACACGATCACGTAATGGGGACCGGTTAGACCACACGGGCCAATGTGAGATTGGGGGGGTCAGACAAGGGGGTCAACCCGTTACAATTGGAGGCGCTGCTGAGAGACCTGTTAACAGGACAGGCTTTTGCTAGGCACACAATAGGAAACAGGGAGAGTGTCTGCTGCCACTTTGTGCTGTGTGGGACGGAACCAGGGGTAGTCGGGGAGCTGCTGGAGCTGCAGGCCGCACAGACGCCTTGGGATCCGCTAGGGGTTAGTGGGTCTGGAGCAGGGGGCTATTGCTGTCCTAGTCGCCTTGAGGTAGCGCTAGTGGGGGACGCCTGAAGGCGTAAACTGGTAACTTAGGGCAGGAATTCTGGAAGGGTCCGCGCTAGGCTAGCCAACAGTAGGTCGACGCCCAAATTACTGCATGGAAGAGCCAGAGTACTCTAGTCTCCATTCCAGACCACTTACCAAGAGAGGAGCACAGACTGGAGGAAGGAGAAACAGTAGACACCGAGAGAGTGAGCCTAGCCTGAGGTAGTGCAAACACGAGTCAGATCTACGTTAGGTACACAAGGTGGTGCACAAGGCATTTTATTGCATCGGTGTGGCAGCTGCCCCGCAGAGAGGAGCTCCATGTGCGATAACAGAAATTATAACAGAGAAAAGAATGGCGACCGCAAGAATGGAGGCTCTCTCAAGCAGTGAGTCACACCTAAGATGGCGGCTCCCGCCAAGTCGGGCGAGCACCAGGACTGTACAAGAAATTGTTGCAGAATTCTGTCCGGGTTGGGCGCAAAAACCAGAGCTCCGCCCCTGCACTGTGAGTAGTTCAGCACAGAGTCAGAACCACTCCTTGGTAGAAAGTGCCCCTCCTCTAGAGAGAACCGTCAGAATGGAGGATCTGCAGAGCGCAGAAGGTCCAGGATGGCGGGCAAACGAAGAGATTGCACCTGTTCTGTGCGAGGTTGAAGAACAAGCTACAGAAGAGACTTTTGTGAGCCTGTTGGAGACTGGCGTGACAGCCGTGGCTGCGCCAGGTTTGTCCTGTCTATGCTGTCGGGAAAGTAACCTCGAGGCTAGTGAGGACGACAGTGTTGCTAGATGGGAGGAACGAAATGGACTTTGTTATCATTCAATATACAAACAGCCAAACGCTACCTCAAATGTGATGAAGAAAGACAGTACTAACCAAAATGGCGGTTCCCGCGTTCCCGGGACACGGCATAGGCCAGCTGCAGAAAGTCTTGCAACTTTGCAGTTTGCTGATTGTTGGCCAGGATTGGTGCCAATGGGGAAATCCCACCCTGTTGGGGAGGTTGGCGAGAAAGCTGGAGCCGCGCCCTCAGGGACTATGACTCACTCCGCCCCTGTGCTTGGTCAGCCTACAAGTCTACGAGACCCTCCTCTAGAGTCCACCAGGGGGAGTGAGCACAGTGAACTGCCAGTAGCAACTTCTGTTCCCCCTAAGAAAGAAACAGAATGTAGCAAACCACAACCTCAGCTACCAGGGGCATGGCGGGCCAAAGGAGTTACTTACCCCTTTCTTTTGTGCCCGTGTATACATAAAGTGAGGAAGGGTGATATGATCTTTGCCTGTTATTCATTGCCTAAAGGATTCCGGGAAGTATCCAATGACGGAATCACCAGCTTGAGGTGTGAGGACTCTGATTGTGTATCTCTGGGAAAAGAACTTGTTTGGGGAGCTACTTTCTTTGCAAAAGGAGCAAACCAGCTTGTGTCTAGCCCTTATCTGCCTAAGCGTGAGGAGTTCCAAGCTCCGATGACAGAGACGGCTCCAGATCCGGTTCCAAAACCGGAACCCCAGATGATGGAACCATTCCTGACGGAATCAACGAAGGGTAAGGTGACTGCCCAGGGAGAAGGGGGATCGCTACCATTGGTACCGGCGGAGCAGGACCGCTTCAGGCCGATGGCCCCCAGCGAATGCGAAGTGCCCCGACGCTGTTCCTCTGAGGAGATGTCCCTATCCCCATCCTGTACTACTGAAGACAGTAGTCAACCAGCTGTGGTGATGCGCCAGCCGGCGGACCACACAAGTGAAGCTGAAGATAAAGAGACATTTATCCCATCTGCTGCGGACCCTGATGTAGGCCCGTATGCCCTACAACGGCCAGTCCGGCCTACCACAGAGGAACCCATCGCAAGCCATCGGAGTGGTGAGGAACCTCCTAAACCCCCACAGGCACCGGTGGTGGCAACGGCGGAGAAAGGCCTAGCCCAGGCCCGGACGGAGCGGAGAGCAGAACCATCACTTCCGGTGGCGGATGTCGTTCTGGAGGAAGAGGTTCCGGTTGGGAACCCAACGCAAGATGGCGGCGAGTCCAGCGAGATGGCCGTGTCCTCGCGGCCAAGCAGCTGTACCAGGTCACCTGGGGCCGGGAAGAGCCGGCAGGCCCTGTGGAAGCCTGGGAACATGGACATGGGTGAACCGGAGTGCCAGTCCGATGGTACCGGGCAAGGAAGCGAGAAGTTGCGGGTCGTAGCCCCGTGTATGCCGGCGGTGTTTCCCTATGCCCAACCCCAGGTCATAGTTAAAACCCCTGCCCCTGTCACTTTTTCCTATGGGTCCCAGTCTAGCCAAGGGTTGTCTGGGGAGTCCCGAGCCACTTCTGAAGAATGGACTGGGGAAAATCTGGACTGGGGTGACTGTTTTGTCTCCGATGAGGGGTCGGGGAGGGAAATGTCTGCAACGAATGTTATACTGTACTAATGATGACAATCGTACTGTTATGGTGGGGTGTAATCCTAAGAGCCTTGGGTCAAATTTGGGTCCCCAGGAACATTGGGAGTGTTATCTAGGAATTTGGGTAATGTTGCTCATATTGTGCCTATTGCACGGGGAACCCCCTATGTGCCTCCAGTGTCGGCAAGAGTTGTCAGGGATCGCCAAAAGTGGTTACTTTATTTTCACCATCCATGGGAGGGAGAAAGTAAGTTCGAAATGGGTTCCCCTGATGAAGATAGGGGATATGGCACTGATGAAGAGGAAGGATCGGGGGAAGAAAATTGGGATCCTGGCGGGTTAGATGAGAAGTGGTGTAGTCAAGAGGGGATAGTCTACATCTCCAGGAGATGCCTTTGGGAAATGTATGGGCATAATCCTCTCAGTTCACTAGCATCCAAGCCAGAGTTATGGGCTGATTGTGGGTGTCTAGTATGTCCCCTAGAGTGTTACAGCATTGATGCTCTAAACCCAGTAGACCATGCTGTGTGCAAGCCACCTTAAGAGGGTAGAGTAGTCCCAGTAATGGATACTCCAGCATGGGGTAATCCTAGTTCTTACACATCTACGTTAGGATGTATCTGTTATTGTGTTATGAAAAGATATGCACTGTAATAATGTGTTGTTATGTTTTGCAGTGCTACCTGAAGGAAGGTTCCGCAAATTTAGGTCCCAGCCGGGCCGTTGGGATTCCACCAGGGGGAGAATGTAGCAAAGTCTAAGATTGGTGTACATATCTCTTTCTCATGTTGGCAGTAAACCTGGTAAGTATGCAGGATTGCCAGCAACAATCAATGGAGGTTTGCCCTCAAACCCTGGTGAGGTGTCATATATCCCCAAAGGAAGTGACAACATGCAATGTGCCCACACTTAGTGGTACAGAGCAGGTTTGTTCTCTGGAGGGTGATATAAGACACAGCACTGCCTAAAGTTAGAAGTTCAGTTTCCTGTTGTTGTGCTGCCTCTGTTCAGTGAGAGGCACGTGAAGGTCTGCAACAGTGTTGCAGTGTCTCATGCTAGCTGCGAGTCAGTGAGCATACGCAGCACATTGGGCAGAGTTAGAGGAGCTGAGAGAGACAAAGCAGCTCAGGAGAGGAGATTACAGCAGCCAGAGAAGCTGGGGAATCTCTTTGAGAGTAAAGGTGGAAAGCAGCTCTATTAGGGAGAAGGGACCTTCCTAATGGAGTGCTGCACAGAGATGAGTGGCTGAGTTGCTATCTGTGAGGGGCAGCTTGCCCATACCATGCAAATAAAGATGCCCTGTTCAAAGATACCTCCACTGGGTGAGTGTGAAGTTACTCAGCAGTGGATGGCACCACCAAGAAGGAGTTCCTCACCAGGACCATCTCCCTGCGGAAGCACAGATCCTGATGAGGTGGAGGCGCTGCACATGATATAGGTTGGACTCGCACCCACTACCTCAGCTACCTGTCCTGATGACATCCCCTAATACCATCAAGCGGGAGACTCAGGAGTCCTGTTACTTGCAGGTGCACCACCATACACGATCACGTAATGGGGACCGGTTAGACCACACGGGCCAATGTGAGATTGGGGGTGTCAGACAAGGGGGTCCACCCGTTACATATATATATATATATATATATATATACATACATACATACATACATACATACATACATACATACATACATACATACACATGAAATATATATACATCTAATTTGTTGGAGCAACGTGGAAGAGAGGCCTGCAACCGCAGTACCTGGAAGATCATTGAGGGGCCTTCATCCAGCAGGGGGATGGTCAAGGGCAGAAGATGATAATAATATGTATATATTTTTTTATTATGTGTGTGTATAGGTATCTGTACCATGTTAGTTGAGCTTTATAATCAAAAACAAATACTCAATACTGTTCTGTATTGACACAATGCTTTTATTTGTGCGATCTTTCGAGATACACGGATCTCTTCTTCCGGCGATGTTACATTGTAACAAGAGATCCGTGTATCTCGAAAGATCGCACAAATAAAAGCATTTCGTTAGCCACAGAACAGTATTGAGTATTTTTTTTATTTATATAATATATATATATAATCAAAAAATAAATAGATGATACCGTTCTGTGGCTAACGAAATGCTTTTATTTGTGCGAGCTTTCGAGATACACTGATCTCTTCTTCCGGCGATGTTACAATGAATGAAGCAAGGATAACTTGAAAACAGTGTCTCTTGGAATGTTATCTGTGCTTCTCCTTCCCCCGGTGTGGATGTGTTTTATGGCTAGAGGTGTCAAAGGGTAACTGAAAGCAAGTGAAGAAAGAGTGTGTATGTGTATCAGTGTGAATAAAAATGAATGGAGAGCCCACAGTATAAACAGTGCTCTACACAAGGTGTGTGTGGAGTGAGAGGGATATAAATGGTGTGGGTGGGTGTGGAAACCCACACCATTTATATCCCTCTCACTCCACACACACCTTGTGTAGAGCACTGTTTATACTGTGGGCTCTCCATTCATTTTTATTCACACTGATACACATACACACTCTTTCTTCACTTGCTTTCAGTTACCCTTTGACACCTCAAGCCATAAAACACATCCACACCGGGGGAAGGAGAAGCACAGATAACATTCCAAGAGACACTGTTTTCAAGTTATCCTTGCTTCATTCATTGTAACATCGCCCGGAAGAAGAGATCAGTGTATCTCGAAAGCTCGCACAAATAAAAGCATTTCGTTAGCCACAGAACGGTATCATCTATTTATTTTTTGATTATTGAAGCTCGGCTAACACGGTACTGATACCTCTACATGTATATATATATATATATATATATATATACTGAAAGCAATTTGCGTTTTTACATAATTTCGCTAATTTGGGGCTTGAGCTTAACGGTTCCTCTATTTCCATATCCAAGATATAAGGTTACGATGGTGAATTGCGTTTTTATCACTAATCCGTTTACACCGAGACAACCGTAGGGCTCCATCAAAATAAAATCTGTTTTATCATTTCGGCCTTTTTTGCATGTAATGTTTTACGTTTTGTCTCCTTCTAAATGGGACTAAACTTTACAATGCTATTTTTCATTAGTAAAATGTACAGTACTATATTATAAATCAGTTTAATTATTTCATGTGTCTCTTTTTCACACGATACATAACAGTGATATGGGTCGTCCTCTGTGATGCCACGTGGACTATACAGTATGAAGGAGCAGACGTTCAAATGTATGTAAGAAACCATGTTACCTTTGCAAATAAAAGAAGCAAAAATGTAAATTTGTGCCGCTAACAGAACTAATATAACAACAAGGCACAGCTCAAATCTATCTTCCAAAGGCAACCTAAAAAAACGTCCTTTAATCTTCAAAGTGATTGTCTGCAAAAACAAAGAGCACCATATCTGTACAAAATGTACAAGTTAACCCTTTATTCCCTTCCCTGCTTGGATCTATCTAATCAGATTTCTTCGTTGCTCTCTTGAAAACAAATGCGAGAGGCTCTTAATTAGGAGAGAAAATTGCAGCCAAATGGTCCTTTTCATGTGGAGCAAATAGAAATAGGAACTACAGTCCTAGATGTCCTTGGCTCTGACTTCAGTCATCTTCTGATTCCAATTCCAACAAGAGGTGACTATGACAATTTAGGTAGAGGGTGGAAAACCTTTCATTCAAAGAAAGAGACAAAGAGAATCTCTTTCTGCACCTGGGTATCAGCAATTGCTTTTATTTAGAATAAGCAGGAACTACTGCACTATAGGATATCGTAAGTCTGACCATGATGTCATGATATAAACTGTTATGATAATCAGCAATGTCTTACAGGTCACATCATTCCCTGCTAAAAAGAGCTTACAATCAGATCATTTGGTGCCTGAGGGTTTTGAACGAGGAAATCTCTAAAAATGAGCAATTTACTCTTTTTTGTTTTGTTTGATTATAGCAGCAGTTCCTCTGGTGGGAAGCTGACGTGAGCGAGCGGGAAAAGGACGAGAAGTTGATGGGAACAACGCGGGAAGAGGGTGGGAAGAGGACAGGAAGCGAGCGGGAAGCAGACGAAAAGTGGATTGGAAGCGGGCGGGAAGAGGATGGAAAGTAGATGGGCAGTAGATGGAAAGTGGGCAGGAAGAGGACGGGAAGTGGGTGGGAAGCAGGTGGGAAGAGGATGGGAAGTGGGTGGGAAGCGTGCGGGAAGAGGATGGGAAGTGGATGGGAAGCGGGCAAATCCCTGAGAAATGCGGCATTTGTTTGAAAAGAAAGCAGTCACCCGAGTGGACGGCCATACTGTACATAGATTCTCCCTCCTTTCCCCGTTAACAATATTATTTATGTTGAGTCTTTCCCAC
Source organism: Ascaphus truei (assembly GCF_040206685.1). Classification (NCBI taxonomy): domain Eukaryota; kingdom Metazoa; phylum Chordata; class Amphibia; order Anura; family Ascaphidae; genus Ascaphus; species Ascaphus truei. Next base: position 1,550,874 of record NC_134500.1, read on the forward strand.
TATCCCACAATGTTTTCTCATTGTTTGTACCTGTCCCACATTTTTGTTCTGAATCCCCCTTTACTTTTTTTTTAATGAAAAAATAAAGTGCCTTAAAAAAAGAAAGAGCAGTCATTGTTTTTCTGCCAAAAATATAAATAACGTCACAAAACCTCCAGGCTCTGGAAAAGGGGGCTGTGTGTTAAAAAAACATTGCTTATTTAATCAAGTAGAAGAGCCTGCTGCTGCCTTTAAGTTCTGTTGGGCAGCCCACTCCCCCTATTAGCTGAAGAATATCTGCCTGCCTCTGCTATCTGATTTACAGCTCCTGCTCCCTGGCAGTCATGCCCTGTGACTGCGTGATCCCAGCATGTCTTCAAACACTGGGCTTGATGAATGCCCTCAAAGAAGAAACCCTTGTTTAATTTTCCTATGGTGCCATCTGCCGGGGCAAGACAGCAAATGTTGGCATCATCTGTCCGTGGACCTACAGTACCATCCATTCTAACAAGACAGCCTTAAGAATGCCAACTGCAGACCAGGAAAGCACACAGAACACGGAGGCCGAGAGAAGTGGATCTCCCGAGAATATTATGTTCCAAAATCATCAGGACCTAGCAGTCATTTATCAATTAATTGGTTTCTTATTTACATTTACTGCTGTCACCTTTAAGTATTGTTATTGTGTATACGTATATGTTAACTGATGTATTCTATATATAAATTAATGTTGCATGGATGTACAAACACAGGCAAAGAAGCGCAATAAACCTGCAATCTTACATTTATTTTTAATATTTGTCTACACAGATATATTGAGACACAATGTACATCCAGTTTTCTGGTATACACAGGGACAAAAACATGTCTTATTTAATGAGAGAATACCCCTTACACAAGGGAATTTGGACTGATAGTAATAGGAGGCATTACACATTCTTCCTGAAGGAAGTCCCGCGCCAGCACGAGTAAAGTATTGCAACACGAGGGTGAATGTTTGTACAGTACGACCACGTCTTTCTTACACTGAAACCGCCAGCTGGGGCTGAATACTGCCGTATTGGGGATAACCAGGACTCATTAAGTTGCTGCATTTAATATGCTTTGAATCCGCCTTCCCACGCCTGGGAAGATTTCTCTCCCCTAACACAAAGCTTCCTACGTATGACCATGGGCCTTCCATTTATTAGCAACACACGTGCTACTGTCTCCTGCTACAATAAATGGCCAAACCCCAAGCTTATATTCATTTTATTCTCACCTGGATCCATCATAGGCACAGTATTTAAAACAGCAATTTCAAATTATTAACAGTAAACACAAAACAGCTATATATTATATTATATTACCACAACATTAATAGCAAATGAAACGGGCACATCGCACACTGGGAGGAAGAGCCCCTGCTAGCAAGTTTCCTGCACTTCTAATCCCGCAGACCCTCAGCCTGATCAGCGTCAAACTGCGTTAGAAACGTTCATCCATTTCTCCAATTTCAGTAGAAGCAGCACTGTTTAATCCGGATTCAATGAGCAGCAGAAGGAAATGTGTGACACTGTTTAATCCGGATTCAATGAGCAGCAGAAGGAAATGTGTGGCACTTTGTAATCCGGATTCAATGAGCAGCAGAAGGAAATGTGTGGCACTGTTTAATGCGGATTCAATGAGCAGCAGAAGGAAATGTGTGGCACTGTTTAATCCGGATTCAATGAGCAGCAGAAGGAAATGTGTGGCACTGTTTAATCCGGATTCAATGAGCAGCAGAAGGAAATGTGTGACACTGTTTAATCCGGATTCAATGAGCAGCAGAAGGAAATGTGTGGCACTGTTTAATCCGGATTCAATGAGCAGCAGAAGGAAATGTGTGGCACTGTTTAATCCGGATTCAATGAGCAGCAGAAGGAAATGTGTGGCACTGTTTAATCCGGATTCAATGAACAGCAGAAAACTCCATAATCATTTATCAGTTGGTGTACAATATTTAAAACAGTTCCAAAATAAATGAACAAACATTATTCAAAAGGGAGATATTATATATTAAAGTCCAGACACTACCGGACATCTCTGCAACTTTGTATCATTTTATAGACGGCCTTCTTTCACCATCTTATTCTAAGGAATTTCTAGGGGCTTGGGTATTATTTTATTACTATATGGTTTATGCTTTAATTAAACCAGTTGTTAAAATACTACAGTAGCATATGTAGTTTGAGATATATTATTATATGGATGTGATTAAAGTAAACTTAGTGTTGGAGATATTTTAGGTGCATCAGATTTATGAGAGTATAATTAGTTAAATCAAGGCTAAATGTTTCTTCAATGAAGTCCATTTTTAGCTGAAATTCAGAAAGAGATCGCCGGTATCTGTTATGGGTAGAAGCTGATACAAGAGAACAGAAAGTTGTGGGGCAGAAATGAATTTTAGGCTTTACATTTTGTGGTTGAAAAAAACAATGAGCAAATAATGGATGTCATGATCTGTTACTCTTATTAAGCTGTAACAATTGTTACATTGTAATATGATAATAACATTGTTGATCAAAAGAAAGATGAGAAAGTTTCTGATCTTTCTTTTGATCAACACTGTTATTATCATTTATATATACACCACCATTTATATATACACCACCATTTATATATACTGCCATTTATATATACCGCCATTTATATATACACCACCATTTATATATACACCACCATTTATATATACTGCCATTTATATATACTGCCATTTATATATACCGCCATTTATATATACACCACCATTTATATATACACCACCATTTATATATACTGCCATTTATATATACCGCCATTTATATATACACCACAATTTATATATACACCACCATTTATATATACTGCCATTTATATATACACCACCATTTATATATACACCACCATTTATATATACTGCCATTTATATATACTGCCATTTATATATACCGCCATTTATATATACACCACCATTTATATACACCACCATTTATATATACTGCCATTTATATATACACCACCATTTATATATACACCGCCATTTATATATACACCACCATTTATATACCGCCATTTATATATACCGCCATTTATATATACACCGCCATTTATATATACACCACCATTTATATATATTGCCATTTATATACCTCCATTTATATATACCGCCATTTATATATACTGCCATTTATATATACACCACAATTTATATATACCGCCATTTATATATACTGCCATTTATATATACACCACCATTTATATATACCGCCATTTATATATAACGCCATTTATATATACCGCCATTTATATATACTGCCATTTATATATTCACCGCCATTTATGTACCGCCATTTATATATACTGCCATTTATATATACACCACCATTTATATATACCGCCATTTACTGCCATTTATATATACCGCCATTTATATATACACCACCATTTATATACTGCCATTTATATATATTGTGACAATAGGTAGGGGGGTGGGGAGAGTGAGTGGACTGGGCGCTTCCCAAATAGTAATAAATTGGTGTAATTAGTGACACACCTGTTAATACACAAAATAAACCTTACACCAAAAAGTGAATAATAAATATATAGTGTACAAGAGCAGCTCAACTTCCTCTGATGGGACGTCCTAGGATGTGGAATATTCTTTTCTTGGAGTTGAGGAAGAGCGCAGAAAATGGTCGTGATATGTAAAAAATAAAAATATATATATAGTGCAGATGGTAGATCACTGCTAGAATGATGATCAATAATAGGAATAGAACTCACAAAAATCGTAGTGTGTTACTGCATGTCAGAGATCCATCTCTCTCTGACTGGAGCCCTTTGTGTAGCTGGAGTCAGGATACCTCTCAGTGGAGTGGTTGATATGCAAATAAAGGAAACCACAATAGTGCATACTATATGAACTGTAAAATGTGTATTAATCACAAATGGTAAAGGAAACTCACATTTTCCATAAATAAGATGGGTGGTGGAGAGAACCGCCGATAGAAGGGTGGTGAAGTATAGAGCTGCTACCCGGTGCTTCACTTGCGCCTCCCAGTGTATTTCCGCATCAGTCTCTGCCGTCGCGTCACTTCCGCTTTCGCGTCACGGGTGAGGGCGGGAAGCCAAAATGGGTCTGGTGTCAGCAGTGGATTGCCAGTCCTTCAGTGTGCAGATTCTCTCGAATAACTCTACGCGTTTCGCACACTGCTTCGTCAGGAGTATAATCTTGACGAAGCAGTGTGCGAAACGCGTAGATGGAAGGGAAGTAAACATATTATGACCCTTTACAAAGCTTTAGTAAGACCACACCTTGAGTATGGAGTACAATTTTGGGCACCACTCCTTAGAAAAGACATTATGGAACTAGAGAGAGTGCAGAGAAGAGCCACCAAATTAATAAAGGGGATGGGCAATCTAACTTATGAGGCGAGGCTAGCTAAATTACATTTATTTACATTAGAAAAGAGGCGTCTAAGAGGGGATATGATAACTATATACAAATATATTCGGGGACAGTACAGGAAGCTTTCAAAATAACTATTTATCCCACGGGCAGTACCAAGGACTCAGGAGGAAAGGAGATTTCACCAGCAACAAAGGAAAGGGTTCTTTACAGTAAGGGCAGTTACAGTGTGGGACTCATTACCCATGCAGACTGTGATGGCAGATACAATAGATATCTTCAAAAAAAGGTTGGACATCTTTTTAGAAAGGAAAGGTATACAGGGATATACCAAATAAGTAAACATGGGAAGGATGTTGATCCAGGGAGTCATCTGATTGCCAATTATTGGAGTCAGGAAGGAATTTATTTTCCCCTTATGAGCTATCATTAGATAATGTGTCACGGGGGTTTTATGTTTGCCTTCCTCTGGATCAATAAGTATAGATATAGGATAAAGCAGCGGTGCGCAAAGTAGGACTTTGTAGGTGGGCGGTTACAGAGGCCCCGCGCTCTTCCCCCCGGCATTTAAATTAAATGCCGGGGGAGGCGTGAGGCCTCTGTAACGCACTTATCTGCTGCCAGCCGGGTCTTCGGCGACGGGTCGCCACGGCAACATGCTGCAAATACGCGGTGGGGTCACATGACCTGCGACGTCATTTGACGCTGAGCCATCGGGAAAGGGGGGCGCGAACGCTGCGGCTCCCAGAAAGGGGGCCGCAGCTCAAAAAGGTTGCACCCCGCTGGTATAAAGTATCTGTTGTCCACATTTAGCGTAGGTTGAACTTGATGAACGCATGTCTTTTTTGAACCTCATCTACTATGTAACTATGTTATTAACCCCTTCCCCACACACACTGCCATTAACCCCTGCACACGCCTACTGCCTGTACTGTGGACCTGGAGAATCAGTGGGGAATGGGGAGTTATTTCCTGCCCAAGTGACAAAGTGAGTGGGGGAGTGAAGGTGAGTGGGGGAGGGAAGGTAAGTGGGGGAGGGAAGGTGAGTGGGGGGGGGTGGAAGATGTAAGTGGGGGAGGGAAGTGAGTGAGGGAGGTGTAAGATGTGAGTGGGGGAGTGAAGGTGATTGGGGGAGTGAAGGTGAGTTGTGGAATAAAGTTAAGTGGGGGGTGGAAGATGTGAGTGGGGGAGGGAAGGTGAGTGGGGGAGTGAAGGTAAGTGGGGGGGGTTGGAAATGTGAGTGGGGGAGGGAAGGTCAGTGGGGGAGTGAAGGTAAGTGGGGGGTGGAAGATGTGAGTGGGGGAGTGAAGGTAAGTGGGGGGGTGGAAGATGTGAGTGGGGGAGGGAAGGTGAATGGGGAGGTGGGGAATGTAGGTTGGGGAGGGAAGGTGAGTGGGGGAGGGAGAGAGGCTCCTGCCCAGAGCCTCAGGGGTTGAGGCAGTAGTTTAGAGCCCCACCTCTGCCCTGCTGCTTCCGGGGGAAGGTATGTGCAGTCTCACTGGCTCTCCCTAGTTGAGTGACAGGCCTCTCAGCCTATCACACAGAGGGTGGGATGAACAGCCTTATTGATTTTCTCTGAAGCCCTACTTCCTCTATTGGCTGCCCCCCCCCCCAGAGCTGCCAGACCCCCAGACGTCCCCCCCCCCCCAAAGCTGCCTGCCCCCGGCTGTCCCCCCAGAGCTGCAAGGCCCCCAGGCTGCCCCCTCCCAAGAGCTGCCAGGCCCCCAGGCTGCCCCCCCCCTCCCCAGAGCTGCCAGGCCCTCAGGCTGCCCCCCCCCCCCCTCCCCAGAGCTGCCAGGCCCCCAGGCTGCCCCCCCCCCCAAGAGCTGCCAGGCCCTCAGGCTGCCCCCCCCCTCCCCAGAGCTGCCAGGCCCCCAGGCTGCCCCCCCCCCCCCAAGAGCTGCCAGGCCCTCAGGCTGCCCCCCCCCCTCCCCAGAGCTGCCAGGCCCCCAGGCTGCCCCCCCCCCCCCCCAAGAGCTGCCTGCCCCCGGCTGTCCCCCCAGAGCTGCCAAGCCCTCAGGCTGCCCCCCCCCCTCCCCAGAGCTGCCAGGCCCCCAGGCTGCCCCCCCCCCCCCAAGAGCTGCCAGGCCCTCAGGCTGCCCCCCCCCCTCCCCAGAGCTGCCAGGCCCCCAGGCTGCCCCCCCCCTCCCTCCCCAGAGCTGCCAGGCCCCCAGGCTGCCCCCCCCCTCCCTCCCCAGAGCTGCCTCCTCAGGCTGCCCCCCCCCTCCCCAGAGCTGCCAGGCCCCCAGGCTGCCCCCCCCCCCTCCCTCCCCAGAGCTGCCAGGCCCCCAGGCTGCCCCCCCCCCCCAAGAGCTGCCAGGCCCTCAGGCTGCCCCCCCCCCTCCCCAGAGCTGCCAGGCCCCCAGGCTGCCCCCCCCTCCCTCCCCAGAGCTGCCAGGCCCCCAGGCTGCCCCCCCCCCTCCCTCCCCAGAGCTGCCAGGCCCCCAGGCTGCCCCCCCCCCTCCCTCCCCAGAGCTGCCAGGCCCCCAGGCTGCCCCCCCCCCTCCCTCCCCAGAGCTGCCAGGCCCCCAGGCTGCCCCCCCCCCTCCCTCCCCAGAGCTGCCAGGCCCCCAGGATGCCCCCCCCCTCCCCCCCAGAGCTGCCAGGCCCCCAGGCTGCCCCCCCCCCCTCCTCCCCAGAGCTGCCAGGCCCCCAGGCTTCCCCCCCCCCCCCCAGAGCTGCCAGGCCCCCAGGCTTCCCCCCCCCCCCAGTGCAGCCAGGCCCCCAGGCTGATCCCCAGCCCCCCCTCCCCTGAGCTGCCAGGCCCCCAGGCTGCCCCCCCCCCCCCCAGAGCTGCCAGGCCCCCAGGCTGATCCCCAGCCCCCCCTCCCCTGAGCTGCCAGGCCCCCAGGCTGCCCCCCCCCCCCCCCCAGAGCTGCCAGGCTGCTGCAGATAATGTCAGTTCGTTTTTTAGGCAACATATGAGCCCTGATTTAATGGAGCTGTGTGGATCTGATCCTAAGAGACTAAAAGTGAATACAACTGTGCAAACACATTCTTCATATTTTGTTAGACTGCGTTTTCCAGTTCCATATCTGTTGTTGCATCCTTGTGTGCTATGGTACTCTCTGTGTCCGGGTATAGAGGCCTTGCCCCCTTGTCTTGCTGTCAGCATACAGTCCTTCTGTGTGCATCGACATCATCTTTTCCTCAGGTCAGCCCAGCTGTGGACTAAGGAAATCTCTGCAGTCCTCCTTCTCCTTATGTCAGCCCAAATGTGAGCTAAGGAAATCTCTGCAGTCCTCCTTCTCCTTATGTCAGCCCAAATGTGAGCTAAGGAATCTCTCTCCTGTGTCTCACATGAAGCTTTTTACACAGCTCTCATAAGTCCAGGTGGAGACTAGTTAATTCAGTGACTGCAATCAACTGTCTCTCTGCTGGATTCTCAGAGCTGTGAGGCTGCTTTATTTAAGCAGGGATAAGTCCCGTTACACCCCTGCACTTCAGCTTCTCTGCCAGATAAACGTTGAATTAACCAGACAACTCAAGCCTCCTCCACGGCTTCGCATTGTATGTTTTGCTGCTCGCCTGCCCTCATTTTCATTGCTTGAGTGGGGATTTCTCTATTTGTTAAGGAAACAATACAAGTTCCCAGGGCCAACTGATGATGACATCACTGTTACTCAAGGGGAAAAGAATAGGAATGGGGGTGGGAAGGGGTGTCGGGGGGTGTATTGCATAATGCAGTGTGGATCGTGGGAAATGCAGAGCAGCTGCTGGAACACTGTCTGTGCGGCCGCCTGCACATTTCATGCAAAGAGAGAAAGGCTTGGATGCTACAATACTGAAGGGGGGTTAAACCCGGCTAGGGGGGCAACTTATCCTCCGGCTGCAACCTTACAAGGATAGTTTGTAGGTTCTAAGATTTGCTGGCAAAACTGATATGGTTTTTTTCTTTAGAAATCCCAATTTCTTTTATTTTTCAATTTTAAAAATACCTCAAGTAAATATTTCGCTTGGAGACGTATGACTAAAAAATAACATTATCTGGAGCCTTTAGGGGTTTTTTTTGCAGAGAAGCAGCATTAATTTTACAGTTACTCTCATTGACTCCTACAGAGAAAACAATATATAAGGTCAGAACAGAGGCTGATATCCTAGTCATAGCAACCTTTAGTGCCATGGGTTTCCGACCTGGTGGCTCCAGACACAAGGATATCTCATTGGGATAAACAAAGATGAAGAACAATGCGGGATTATCTGTCATGTTTTAGATTGCTTATCCCGTGAGCTAATGAATGAAGTCTGCATCTTACCGGGAGTACAGGACTGCTAGGAGGACCAGGGTTTGGCATGAGTATGTTCCAAACATGTGTAACCCTTCTATTTCTAGGCAGCAGACTGATACCTGGTGCTGAGGTGGGGGCACAAGCCCTTTATGGCCTACCGATATGTCGCGTGGCTAACGGGCAGACAGCGGGAAATAAGTGCATGGCGTGTGGAATATAACCGGTCTTGTGTAAAAGATACCAATACTTATTTATTTTATTTATTTATAAAAATATTTTACCAGGAAGTAATACATTGAGAGTTACCTCTCGTTTTCAAGTATGTCCTGGGCACAGAGTAAAACAAAATAATACATGGTTACAAGTACAGTTACATAAATAAACAAGGTATACATTATATACAAGACATTGCATGCACAGTTAAAGAAAATATATATTATGAGCGTATGAAACAGTTACAGACCAGATTAAAGTGTGAGACAGCCTTAGATTTGAAAGAACTTAAGCTGGTGGCGGCTGTGAGAGTCTCCGGCAGGCTGTTCCAGTTTTGGGGTGCACGGAAGGAGAAGGAGGAACGTCCGGATACTTTGTTGAGTCTTGGGACCATGAATAGTCTTTTGGAGTCTGATCTCAGGTGATAGGTACTGCATGTGGTAGGGGTGAGGAGCTTGTTCAGGTAGCTGGGTAGCTTGCCCAGAAAGTATTTGAGGGTGAGACAGGAAAGGTGAACTTTGCGCCTAGACTCTAGTGATGACCAATCTAGTTCTTTGAGCATTTCGCAGTGATGTGTGTTGTAGTTGCATTGGAGAACAAAACGACAAATTGAATTAAGAACCTTGTGACCCTCAACAAAGAAACCCTACGCTCGTCATACAGTATATATCATTACACGTCACATGAGCGCTGCGCGGGTGTATGTCAGTGTCAGGTGAGAGTTGGCCACCCAAGCCTGGGTATATGGGCCTATATAGAATGGTGCCGGCAGCCCCTCGGAGCTCCTAATACACTAAAGTGAAGCCGGCCTGTACTACACCATAGGTGCTTCGGTACCACTTTGAACTATAACCGTTGAGGGTCGCGTCTGACGGCGCTCGACGCTCCGCGGTGCTTCCCGGCATGGATCCATTGGGCCTCTCGTCACAATGTACTGCTCTCACCCCAGGTCACTCTCGGCTCTCCATCAACTGGACTAAGACTGGCCCCAGGTCACTCTCGATCGAGCCTGAAGGTATTCAGCACAGATCCCTCTCAGACATGTCATGCCCGCCGCTCTTAAAGGTTCCTCTCCCTCTTAGTCCCACCTCTTCCACAACCTTTGTTACGGCTGCTCTTATATCCATCATCAGTCACATGTTCCTAGCACACGGGAGAGGAACCTGCCAAGGGGCAGTGTGAGTGTGTTACTTGCATCACACAGGGGGCAGTGTGAGTGTGTTACTTGCAACACACAGGGGGCAGTGTGAGTGTGTTACTTGCAACACACAGGGGGCAGTGTGAGTGTGTTACTTGCAACACACAAGGGGTGGTATGAGTGTGTTGCTTGCATCACACAAGAGGTAGTGGAGTGTGTTACTTGCAACACACAGGGGGCAGTGTGAGTGTGTTGCTTGCAACACACAAGGGGGCAGTGTGAGTGTGTTACTTGCAACACACAAGGGGTAGTGGAGTGTGTTACTTGCATCACACAAGAGGTAGTGGAGTGTGTTACTTGCATCACACAGGGGGCAGTGTGAGTGTGTTGCTTGCATCACACAGGGGGCAGTGTGAGTGTGTTGCTTGCATCACACAAGGGGTAGTGTGAGTGTGTTACTTGCATCACACAAGGGGTAGTGGAGTGTGTTGCTTGCATCACACAGGGGGCAGTGTGAGTGTGTTGCTTGCATCACACAGGGGCAGTGTGAGTGTGTTGCTTGCATCACACAAGGGGTAGTGTGAGTGTGTTACTTGCATCACACAGGGGTAGTGTGAGTGTGTTACTTGCATCACACAGGGGTTACACAGGGATCACTTAAAATCAGGAGTGTGCATCTTAGAATCCCTGAATTGTGAATAATTTGCTGCAATGATAGTACACACGTTTTACACTATTATTATGAAGTATAAGAAATTATTTCACATTTCGGGTTGGCAGACTGGCGACCCTTCGATGTTCTCTGAATGTCATGTCTCTTCTTCCTGTGTCTGGTGACATTCCCACAGTAGATGGGTTCCTGTGCAAGTGCTTCGTATAGTTCAAGAATAAGAGCATCCGATATAAAAAGAATCATTGGGAGAAAGTACATTCCTGGAACAGAGGTTCTTTCTAGGGCGCTAACCCCTCCAAATTAGGGCGTATTTTATTTTATCAGACACAGGAGGGGCCACATTTTATTTCTGCCAATTATATAAAAATGTTCTCGCAATTATATGTTAAGTGTATTTTTGGAATGAACTTTGAACAAAATCACACAGATCTGTCTCCCTTTATGACAAATGTTTTTCACGTTGTTTGTAACATGAACTTTAATAAAATAGAAAATCACATGCGTCTTCTGTATAAAACGTGAGCAGCAAACATGCACTTTATATAAATGTAGAACCCTACTAGGAATTTCCCTTTACCCTGCATGTCAGTCCTGGTAGTTACAGGCAGTGCAGGAGTTACGTCCTCACAACGCTCTGACATGTGAGTTTGTCACATTAAATGTCTCTATAATGTTGCACTTTCAAGGCACAAGTCTGGCCTTGTGTTCTTGCTAGATGGTCACATGCCTATGGGGTGACCAGTTTGCAACATCTATTCAGCCCAGATACTGGGGCAGCCAGGTGGGGAGCCACCATTTTGCAGGTAGATCCCCAAGAGATTCAAGAGAGACTTCAGGGTCTAAGGAGGGGTTGGGAGGGAGGAGGGGTTGGGAGGGAGGACGGGGGGAGGGGAACTCACCTGTATATAGTTTTGTAAGTTAGTTCCCTGGTTATTATTTTATTATAGTTAGGGAAGTGCCCTATAAGAATATGTAACCCTCAAGACAAATAAGGAACTAGACAGGCTCTCATAGCTGCAGGACTAGGCCGAGACCTGGGTGGGCTGCGGGACTAGGCCGAGACCTGGGTGGGCTGCGGAACTAGGCCGAGACCTGGGTGGGCTGCGGGACTAGGCCGAGACCTGGGTGGGCTGCAGGACTAGACCGAGACCTGGGTGGGCTGCGGGACTAGATCGAGACCTGGGTGGGCTGCAGGACTAGGCCGAGACCTCGGTGGGCTGCGGGACTAGGCCGAGACCTGGGTGGGCTGCAGAACTAGGCCGAGACCTGGGTGGGCTGCGAGACTAGGCCGAGACCTGGGTGGGCTGCAGGACTAGACCGAGACCTGGGTGGGCTGCGGGACTAGATCGAGACCTGGGTGGGCTGCAGGACTAGGCCGAGACCTGGGTGGGCTGCAGGACTAGGCCGAGACCTGGGTGGGCTGCGGGACTAGGCTGAGACCTGGGTGGGCTGCAGGACTAGGCAGAGACCTGGGTGGGCTGTGGGACTAGGCCGAGACCTGGGTGGGCTGCAGGACTAGACCGAGACCTGGGTGGGCTGCAGGACTAGGCCGAGACCTGGGTGGGCTGCAGGACTAGGCCGAGACCTGGGTGGGCTGCAGGACTAGGCCGAGACCTGGGTGGGCTGCAGGACTAGGCCGAGACCTGGGTGGGCTGCAGGTGATTTCCAGTAAGGTTTGGATCTGTATCCTGGCAGGGCAAGAAGGTCTTTAATGAGATGAGCCACTATCAATCTCATGGGGAGAGGGAAGGGGTTGAACTGTATATGCTGAAAACCTGTCCTGTTCACAATGCATTGTGTATGCTGAAAAGTTACTTACAGTTCCAATAAATACTCAAACGTTCCTACATCTTACATACGTAATATAAATCCCAGGCCTACTTTTCCCTATGCAGCCAGCAGTATGCTTTGCTTTGCCTTTTTCTTGCAATTAAAGTAATAACAATTGCAGGATTGTCGCTACATATACAGTGTATATATATATATATATACACATACACACACACACACACACACACACACACACACACACACACACACACACACACACACACACACACACACACACACACACACACACACACACACACACACACACACACACACACACACACACACACTTATTATTTTTTCTTTAGCCATTGCAACAATTTCAGGGTACAGGCTGGTTTCCATTTTTGCAAAACTAACAACCCTAAATCCCAAATGATCGAAGTGATATTTAAAGTGTCATTGAAGTTGCCAGGGTTTCACATCTGTTTTTAGACTACTGGGTTTTTTTTAGGAGCAAAAAAAGTAGGAGTCAAAAGCGTAACCTATTCATTATTCATAAATGTCACAGGAGACCAGGCATTTACACCTTTTATACCAGGATCATAACACTGAGCAAAACAAGTTTGTAAAATAAATGATCATTTATTCACTTAAAATAGGCTAAGCACAATGAAACACAAAACACATGAGAAGAACACACTTACTGGGGTCTGTGGCTGAAAATGAGACTTTCCTATCTTAAATAGAACGTATAACAAAGTCTTTGGTTGACCGGGACGTGTCCCGAAATGTCCTGGAACTCAAATCGGCATGAAGTTCCAGGCGCCACCGTTGGATCTGCTCCGGAGAAGTTGAAATAACTTGACCGTGACCTAGCTCCAAACGTCCTGGAACTATTATCGGCTTGAAATCCCAGCCGCTACGTTCAATTGTCAGAACTTAGCCCCGAAAAGTGGGACTTAGAGAATTTCTCAACCTGAAATTTGTGAAGCCGGCTCGCTGCTATTTCTCCTTGAGCATCTTTTGGTACATTCAAATTTGCCACTGATGTTTTGGCGCTTAGAATCTGAGCTCCGGATTGGCTTAGGGTTTCTTATAGTATTTCAGAGTCCATTCATGAAATACTACAGCCAATCCGAGCGTGGGAGAATTCCTACCAGCCAATCAGAGCGCTGCCAGTCTAGCGAAGCCAGGAAAGCGTGGATTCAGCATCTGACAAGGGCATGCGCCAACTTGGCACCTCTGCCACTTGTCATGCAGAAGCCACCCGCTGAGTTATGCTCCTCAAAGTCTGGGTTGGGGCAAATGGTGGTCCGAGGGCTTCCATTCAGACCAGGACGTGAGTACTTTAGCCTATCTCCAGTACCAAAATGGCTTTCACACCTGGCAACCTCTGAGGCTTTCATGTCCGGGACCCGAGCAGACTTGATGGCACCAGGCTTGGTAGCCATATGGTCTCTCAGAAACCTGGACCTGGTAGTCCTAGCTCATATTACTGTGCACAAGCATATACACACTTTAAACATACTGTTTAATAAAATATATACAGTACATTAAACATTTCTACGTCTTATGGTTATGGGGAATAGAATAAGAATCCTGCACTTTTATTCCCATTAGTCATATTCCCCACACACTATACCGGACAGACTTTCAAATTCCTTGCAACCTTATGTATGGTTGGAGTACCCGCATAACCCCTATACCGGATTCTGGGTGACCTGTGTATTAACTGGGCATCCACTCTTAAACTAGAGACCCCTTTACCGTTCCAGGGATACCATTCATCCATATGCCCCATTTACCTTTCTGGTCTGTGCTGAAGCAGGGAATCCTAGCGGTGAGTCGCACAAGCATTTTCAAGGGGAGATTTTACCGGAGCAATGTGTCTCAATGTATCCGAGAATCCGTCCTGATACATTTTTGGGGTATCCAGCAACTCTGAAACCCAGCTAGCTAGACACATTCTGACAACACTTTCTCCGTAAAACCCCCCTTGAAAATCTTAGCTCGGCAATCTCTGCTTGCTGGAACCCCTACCCTTCCCCCCCCCCCCCGAGATCTCTGCTCGCTGGCACCCCCCCCCTCCCCCAGCAATCTCTGCTCGCTGGCACCCCCCCCCCAGCAATCTCTGCTTGCTGGCACCCCCCCTCCTCCCCCAGCAATCTCTGCTCGCTGGCACCCCCCCCCCCCAGCAATCTCTGCTTGCTGGCACCCCCCCTCCCCCAGCAATCTCTGCTCGCTGGCACTCCTGGAAAGGTAAAAACATAAAAACTCTTTATTGTCGCATCATTTACAGACATGCATTGACAATCACTGGGCTCAAGAGCTGACACTCCCGAACCCCAATACATGGATCAGAGGTAACCAGACGGGCGTAACCTTTATTGTGAGCCTGGTTACCCCCTCACCGTCACAATGAAGTATTCTTTCCACTGTTTTTATAATGATTTTGTTTTGCAGCCTTTCTGCATTTATTATCCACACTACATCCACGGAGGAGCAGATAACATTTTTCTTAGAATTGTCAGTTTTACAGTGGTTGAAATTAGGAAATTACCCCACCGGAATGTAGAACAAAAATAGAGTTCAAGCACAGGTAACAAAAAACCATTCTGCAAGGATTCATGTATATAAAAAAATAATGCAAAAACAATACACTTTTTAGAAAAATAATAGTGTTAAAAAAAAATATTACATCTTATGACATGAAAATACGATGTTTCACCCCACACAGTGCTATCACCGGGGTTTCAATAAAGGTCTGCAAACACCAACAATGCACCAATATGAAGATATCTGAAGTATCATGATATCAAACTCAGGATCACTATGAAACCAAAATTGAAGAAAAATCAAACGTAGACAAGAAAATTACATTTTTGAGCAAACATATTTTTCATCATAGTTACATGTCCTCAGGAATATTCAAATACTGTATATTCAAGAATCAACCCACTTAAATAATGGATATCCCAAATAACCAATATTAATGTAATAATAGATTAAAATGTGCTTTATTCTGTCTGGTCGGAATACTTACTAAAAATTATAACAACTTTCTAAAAGTTATTATTCTGTAAAGAGAAAACAATGGAATAAAAATGGCACAAATATTGAATTAAAAACAAAAGTTACATGCATGAGGATTATTCTCAAAATAACCCATCCCTGCCTATTACAAGCCATCCAAGCCTAACTATTAAAATATGCCTGAATAATACCAGTTCAGTTTTGAAATATTAAACAAGAACAGAAATTGTGTATTTTGTCTAAAACTACCCACAACACGTGGCACAGCAGTGTGGGTGTGACACGTGACACAGCCCTGTGGGCGTGACATATGTGATGCAACCGTGTGGGCGTGACATATGTGACGTAGCCGTGTGGGCGTGACATATGTGACGCAGCCGTGTGGGCGTGACATAAGTGACGCAGACGTGTGGGTGTGACACGTGACACAGCCGTGTGGGCGTGATGTCCCTTCAACATTCGAGTTGGACCTGAAAGTTATGGTTTAATTCTAAATAATTTGTTTGTTTTTAAATTTGTCAGTTTATTTGTTTTTTTTTTGTATTTTGGTTGTAACAAAAGGTGTTATCTTTTGGCTTTGGCTGTGGATTTAAAAAATATATTTTTAGATTTTGGCCTAATTATTTCAAACTTAGAAGATTTTGCCAAAAATTGATTTTTTTTCTCAAAAAGTTGAACCATTATATATTTAAAAAAAAAAAATACAAAGCAAACCAAAAAAAAACCGAAAATGATCCAAGGATGTGTCTTTCTTAGGGTTTGGCTCAAATTTCACCGACATCCAAAAATCTTTCTGAAGCTCGACCTGAAATTCGAATTAAACGTCAAATCTGCCAAGTTGGGATTTCAAACCAGCCCATCCTTAAAAAAAATATCTATTAATTACATCAGAGAATCCGTAATAAACCCACCTAAAATCATACATGAAAAACGAAAGACATTCATTACCTTCTTTAAAAGACATTAAATGTCATGACCCAGTAGCCGAGGCGTTTAAATTTCTCTGTAAATAATTTCTGGGTTCTGGATTTGGTTGGAGAAATGTTACGGGTTTAGGTTTTGGATGGTTCTGATTTCCCACACTCATTAAAAGATCTTTCACTTCCCATAAAGCGCTCGCCCTGTTTCAGGCGTAAGATTTCTGAGTGAGAAAGAAAAGTAATATAGAAGTGATACTTTTATTTGCTAACTTGTTGTTAAAAGAGTGCAAGCTCTCTGGCCCAGAAAGATCCCTTGAGGCAGATTGTGCACCCTTTTTGAAGAAGGAACCCTTCTGGCCCTGGGAGTTCGCTAATACAAGTATCACAGCTTTATTTTTGCTTGTCTACGGGCGGGGATGGTACCAGCCTGTGTGTATGAGTGGGAAATAAAAATAGACTGTTAAAGAATTAGATGGTAACGTTGACGTATTTTGGTTCTGTATAGATTTATTTCCCTTGTAATTGCTCCCAAACCTTTGCTTGCGTCGCTCCCCTGGACTTTGCTCCCCGTCTTCTCTTGACTGAAGAGAGATCATTTTCTTTCACAATGACCCCACTCCAGGAGGGGCAATTATATACAATTTAGCACCTGGACTCTTCAACTTTCTATACAAAAATGCTGATAGTTGTGATTTTTTGTGGGATACTCTAAATCACAGCTTGCACACAGGGCTACAGATACATTAAAGATAGGCAAGAAGACCCCTAGCAAGTAGGGGTTAAACTATAGCAATCATGGATTTGACACTATCCAGTGTGCCCAACCCCTAGGTCTCCTCATTATGGGGTCAATGCGGATGTGGACTTTAAAATACTTTAATGACTCCAGCCAGAAGTCTCAGAGAATGTGTTTATTACTGATTAGTGGCTGTCTTGTTCATTAACTGCTTTTCATGCAGCTGCCTAATTATAGTCACCATTAGGCACCCTCACCCCCCCCCCCCCAAACCTCTTAGACCCATTATTAACCCTAATTACATCTTTTCCCCTTAACCTGTCATTCTCACCTGAGCTGGAGAAATCGGGTACAGCCCTGGTGAAATTAAAGCATAATCACTGATTCTGAATCCTGCCCCAAAATAAAAAGTCTCAGTCCTGAAACATAACAATGCCCTGAACAGAACACCAGATGCTCAGTGCTGAAAGGCTCAGTACTGCCCTATCATTGAGCTAAGAACTGGCAATTAGATCACTGGAATAGCATTGAAGAATGTGGTTAAAGGGGCTCCTACCTGAACTAATGGGAGAACATGGGTTATTTAGCAGAGCTGCATGAAAATACAAAAGGATCCCAATTAAAACATCTATTTAACAACAACAAAAACTACTCATAGGAAACAAGGACCTATGTGACATGCTAGAACAGGGCTGGCCAACTCCAGTCTTCTAGAGCAAACAGGACAGGTTTTAGGATATCCCTGCTTCAGCACAGGTGGTGCAGTCTTCAACTGAGCCACTGATTGAGCCACCAGTGTTAAAGCAGGGATATCCTGAAAACCTGGCCTGTTGATAGCTCTTGAGGATTGGAGTTGGCCTCCCCTGTGCTAGAATATAAGCATTTGTCTTTTTGTGTCTAAGAACCATAATGCAGACACATCTCTGCCATGCGTGGACCGGATACGCTGTGAGACATTGCACACATTGGCTATGCATTAGGGGATGGGTAGTTTCCTAGCAACAGACAGTAATACTAATTGTTGCAAGCTATTTACACTGAGCAGGACATTATACAAAACCCATTTCTGCCAGTATATAAAGAGATGGGAAAACATGACAGGCCTAGCGTACAGTATGTGTCAAGTTAAAAAAACACATTTAGCCGTGCATGCATGTGGCAGTGTCAATGCACCCCTCCAAATGTCTGGTTGTGTTCCTCAAATAATTGGGTATTGGTGATTTGCAGATACATGAGGGGTCATATATTATGCGTGTAAGGTATTCTGACTAACAAAACAGCAAAGGACCGTGTCTTTAATGTCTCTTAAAAAAATGATTAATATAACAAATATTTGATAGGCACTAATGAGCATTAATAATGGGGGTGTTTAGTATACAAACATTTGTTGTAGTCAGCATGTAGTGATACCCCGAACCTCAACCTTTTATATGGGAAAGCACATAAATATAATGTATATAGTCATTGTTATCTTTTACCATCTCACCGTGAGATTTCTGCTCCGATTATTGGTTTATTTTATAAGCAATAGCAACACATTCCTGTCTTAGACGTTATGAGAATGAATTGTAGCTGTATTGTTCCTTATTTCATGTGAAATAGAAAAAAATGAACATAAAAGGAAAATAATAAATAGTATATCGTTTATTGGACTAACAATGGTTAAGGGTATATATGGAGATTACAAATCTCGCCGGGTTTCTTATCACCTAGACTCCTGAAATTAAAAATGGTTTAAAAACACTTATATTTGTCCAGTCGTTTCTCCAAACAGCCACCAGTCTCTAATTCACTATACAGAATTACGCCCACTAGTCCCGTCTGGTCGGTATATTGCGCACTAGTCCCGCTTGGTCGGTATATTGCGCACTAGTCCCGTCTGGTCGGTATATTGCGCACTAGTCCCGTCTGGTCGGTATATTGCGCACTAGTCCCGCTTGGTCGTTATATTGCGCACTAGCCACTAGTCCCGCTTGGTCGGTATATTGCGCACTAGCCACTAGTCCCGTCTGGTCGGTATATTGCGCACTAGTCCCGCTTGGTCGGTATATTGCGCACTAGTCCCGCTTGGTTGGTATATTGCGCACTAGTCCCGCTTGGTCGGTATATTGCGCACTAATCCCGCTTGGTCGGTATATTGCGCACTAGTCCCGCTTGGTCGGTATATTGCGCACTAATCCCGCTTGGTCGGTATATTGCGCACTAGTCCCGCCTGGTCGGTATATTGCGCACTAATCCCGCTTGGTCGGTATATTGCGCACTAGTCCCGCTTGGTTGGTATATTGCGCACTAGTCCCGCTTGGTCGGTATATTGCGCAATAGCCACTAGTCCCGTCTGGTCGGTATATTGCGCACTAGCCACTAGTCCCGTCTGGTCGGTATATTGCGCACTAGCCACTAGTCCCGTCTGGTCGGTATATTGCGCACTAGCCACTAGTCCCGTCTGGTAGGTATATTGCGCACTAGCCCCTAGTCCCGCTTGGTCGGTATATTGCGCACTAGCCACTAGTCCCGTCTGGTCGGTATATTGCGCACTAGTCCCGCTTGGTCGTTATATTGCGCACTAGCCACTAGTCCCGTCTGGTCGGTATATTGCGCACTAGCCACTAGTCCCGTCTGGTCGGTATATTGCGCACTAGCCACTAGTCCCGTCTGGTCGGTATATTGCGCACTAGCCACTAGTCCCGTCTGGTCGGTATATTGCGCACTAGCCCCTAGTCCCGTCTGGTCGGTATATTGCGCACTAGCCACTAGTCCCGTCTGGTCGGTATATTGCGCACTAGCCACTAGTCCCGTCTGGTCGGTATATTGCGCACTAGCCACTAGTCCCGTCTGGTCGGTATATTGCGCACTAGCCACTAGTCCCGCTTGGTCGGTATATTGCGCACTAGTCCCGTCTGGTCGGTATATTGCGCACTAGCCACTGGAGATGTGTAAAATGTTTGCTGAATTTCACAATCCCGGAGAATTTTGCCCTTTTTTTTATTATACAAAATCTGTAAACTTTCAGCAAAACATAAGTCCAGAGCACGTAAAGGCCACGTGTAACCCTTTGTATGCTGCTGCAACATCCTGGCACAAAGTGGCACAGTGCGAATGAAATGTTGAGTACCAAATTTAAGATAAAATGTTAGGAAATTTTGCAAAGTACATTTGGAGACAAATGTACTTCTCTAGACTCCAATATTAAATGTCCCTCTGCATATAGTAATACAGATTGCCCCTGCATTTCAGGGATAGAAATACAGCCACCAAACTGCTGGTAACAATATGTCTCCTTCCAGGACATTTGGCATTTCTACACATAAAGAGTGTCATAAAAATGACAAGTTAAAAGCGTCTGATTACAGCTGTTTCGTGGCATTTACTGTCCCAGTGAAAAGAACGAACATTGGAACCGAGACCCTCACCCTGTAATTAATCAGCATTCATGGAAGAAGGTCTCAGGGCAGATAGAACTGCCCAAGCAAAGGACAATGTTTCCTGTCTGTTTCTTTTTGCCAGTTTTATAATCTCCTCCTTCTGTAATCTATCTGCTCGAAATAAGACCCCCCCACCCCCCTGGCTGTCAGAGGGCCAAGTAAAGAAATGCCCGCACCCCGCAGCTGTCAGAGGGACAAGTAAAGCAATGCCCCCCCCCCCTGCCCACAGGCTGTCAGAGGGACAAGTAAACCAATGCCCCTCCCCCCCAGGCTGCCAGAGGGCCAAGTAAAGTAATGCCCCCCCCCCCACCCCCGGCTGTCAGCGGGACAAGTAAAGCAATGCCCCCCTCCCCCCCGGCTGTCAGAGGGCCGAGTAAAGAAATGCCCCCACCCCCCAGCTGTCAAGAGGGACAAGTAAAGCAATGCCCCTCCCCCCCAGGCTGCCGGAGGGCCAAGTAAAATAATGCCCCCCCCCCACCCACCCCGGCTGTCAGCGGGACAAGTAAAGCAATGCCCCCCTCCCCCCCCCCGGCTGTCTGAGGGACGAGTAAAGCAATGCCCCCCACCCCAATCCCCCCCCCCCCCGGCTGTCAGAGGGACAAGTAAACCAATGCCCCCCTCCCCCCCTGGCTGTCAGAGGGACAAGTAAACCAATACCCCTCCCCCCCCCGGCTGTCAGAGGGATGAGTAAAGCAATGCCCCCTAACCCCACCCACCCCCCCCCCCCCCCGGCTGTCAGAGTGACGAGTAAAGCAATGCTCTGCAATATAGTGAAATGTTTGCCCCAGTGGCACTGAAGTGGTTTAGGGCCTTATTTGCTAAGCAGTGCTAAGGCCCTTTGCAGTGGAATAACCCCTTCACTGCCAGAGGGCCCTGCAACGTATCGCAGAGGGGATAAGCCCCAAATATACATGAGCTTCCTAAATTGTCACAGTTCATCAGTAGAAAGGGAATAAAACTCTGGCCCTAAACTTTAAAAAAAATCAGCAAACTGCGTCTCCGAAAGTAAAACAAAGCCAGTGGAAATAATGGAGAAATGGCTGTTAGAATATTGTTTGGGCAGCTTGGATCTGGGTTAATGAAAGGACGTAGTAGGATATTTCAGCTTAGTGTGTTAATCTTCCATATAGTCCTCCCTCGCTGCACTTCCCATTATTACACACTTCTCGCTTTTTCCCACAATACTCCTCTATCTTTTCTTGGAATATCATTAAAAACGATGATAATTATCATCATTATAACACCTCTTTATGTAACACTCATAAAATTCTTGGTTCCCAAGGCCCCTGCTATATTAACGAGGGCGTACAGAGTATATAAAATGACTTCTTTTCACTGAATTTTAATGAGCGTGTGTGACACCTGTCCACAGACACGAATGAAGTTGACCCTTCTTATCTTATCCAGAAAACGTTTTGCATTTTCATGTTGCTTCCCACGGAACAAGGCCTTGGAAACACCTGTTCCTGGGTTTAATGTATATTCATGAGCCCAGTATGATATGTTAAAAAGGAAACCTTTCAAGTATCCATATGTATTCTGCAATTAAAGCACATGAATGGTTCGTTAGGAGCGTGTGAAAGGGAAGCCACAGAGCCAGGACGTGTGCATTTTATATCTGTATTTAGAACACACATGTGTATGCATGTGCAATCGCACCATAAATAATACGCACAAAGGAATGATGCAAGAACAGTTTTATCCTCCGCCGTACGTCGCAGGCCCCGACTGTACTGAAAGAGAATAATCTACATAAAGACAATTGCCCTGTATCAGCCTGTGGCAACTGGAAATACACTGAGATAAGGCACACATAGGGAGGAAAAGCAGTAGCTGTAATTGCAAGTTACCATGAATTCAGGTGACGAGCCCTGATAATCCCTCCCCCCTACTGGCAAAATTAGGTAACATTTCCTATGTGATGTGACGTGCCCGTGCAACAATATTTAAGACCTACAGATTTTTGTGCGCACTGACTTCTGCGCTTGTGCGCAGTGCGGCAGGTACCACTCCGAGCAACATCAAGGTATTTACATCGTGAAAAGGGGCGTGTCCATAGTGTTACACTGCCGCGGCAATTAAAAAAACACATAGTAAATGGTTACATTACAAATTAATGACCATGCCCTTTTTTTCCTGTTTTTCTGGCCGTCGCGTCAGAGATGGCGGCATGGTTCAATATTTCCCAATGTTTTATATTAGCCCCATACAATCATGGCAACAATTAAAGGTAATTATCGCATTTATTCATTGACACATAAATCAGAGATTAGTGCACCGCTTACGTTCTGTTACAAAGAAGCCTCAGTGTGCGTGTGAACGCTAAAACTGCCACTCAGTAAATAGCCCCCACTGAGTCTCAATACAATAACTGACCCCTTGTTACAAATGATGAACACACTAGTTCTGTTTATGGTTCCCCTACCAGCTTATAAATTACATATTTATTGCTAGAGATGTGGAAAATATGCTCAGAAATTTGCACTCTGCAAAATGTGCGTTTTTTTCCCTGTAGAAAAATGGCAAACTTCACTCAAAATAATTTTCAGGGTCACATAACCCTGATGAGCAAGGTCACATGATAAATGTGACCTAGATTTTCTTTAAATAAAATTTGTGAAAATTTGGTTAAAATGGTAACTTTTTGCTATTTTTGTGAAATTGAAAAACTATTGGAAAGAAATGGAGGAATTTTGCAAAATTTCTATTATTTCCCCTCACAAAATATTTGTAAAATTGCCGCAACCTTTCTGATAATAATAATAATAATGCTGTAACTGGACCAGCATGCACCTCTCTCCTTGTTGGTATCGGGTTTGTCTCTAGCAATTCTTTCCCCAGAATTGTATCAGACCAAATATTTCTCCTTGTACATTTGTAGGATTTTGACTGCAAACTTT
The DNA here is from genome assembly GCF_040206685.1 of Ascaphus truei. Classification (NCBI taxonomy): domain Eukaryota; kingdom Metazoa; phylum Chordata; class Amphibia; order Anura; family Ascaphidae; genus Ascaphus; species Ascaphus truei. The sequence continues at coordinate 1,574,298 of NC_134500.1, forward strand.
TCACCCTCACTTTCGAACTTTGTGAAATCCACAACTTTTTTTTGATTTGACGACAATCCACATTTTTTAATGTTTGCAATGTTTGTACAAAGCTCCACAGCTGCTCTACGTTCCTGAAAAATACATTTTTCAGGGTAAATTATTCTCTGGCAAAATTTCAATGATGGATAGAAAATATAGATTTTTGCACTTTGTAAATTTTGCACAAAATGTTTAGGTAAAACATTGTAGCAAAACTGGTGAAATGTTCATTTCCTCCCCTGAACGTTGAAGTTAAACACAGGCTCGGTAATTTGGCCACGTTTGTACGTCTCTAAGGGGCTCCTTTTGCGGTCGTGACTCCTTCCATAGTCAGTGGGAAAACGTCTGTGTGAGCAAATAATTAGATTAAATTTTGTAAGAATAATTTCTAAAAGAAAAAAGGAAACATGTTGTATGTTTGTAGGAAATCTTCCATGTGTGTTTTATTGAATGTTCCCCATTGTAACCCTTTCTCTGCCAGCTAGGCCCACAGCGCATTGCACAAAACATCCATTGTTATTTCCTCTGACAGTGGAAATACAAAGAACAGAACCACCTCACCGGGTATTGCAGGCCCAATGAGATTCTAAAGTGGAGACAAGGTTCTGTGTTATCTTTGCATTTTTGAGGGAATAAATGACCCCGGTGTATCTTAGCTATGTCTCCCTGTGTGTGCGAGGGCCTGCTCTGAGCGTGGCTATAGGAAGCGTTACAGGGTGAGAGCTTCTGTCTCTATCTGTCCTTGTCTCACTTTATAATGTGTCAGCAATCTCTGACAAGTCTGATTTAAATGCCTCCTCTGACACTTTGTGACATGCACCTTTTATTCTCGCTGTGTGTGTAGAGATTGTTTTTGGAAGTTCGCTGCTACACAGCCCTGTTACTTTGAAAAGATTATGTAGGATATGGACTTTAATGCCAAGGGCTAATCACAAAGGACTTTAATCCCTAAAGACCAATAGATCAGTTACTAATCCACCAAACCATGAACAGTGCTGATCTGTTTAACCACCCACTATTGTATTTGATGGTTAAACGGCCAAATAAATGACCCCAGGGTCACATGGGATACGTCCACCATTTAACCTCGGTAACCTTGCATCGATCTGAAGTCAAGTATCCCATGGAAAGAATCAGTCAGTGCCCAGGGGCCGTGATGCTCGTGGTTAGTAACACGATGACAATGCTTCATCAGGATAAATAGTTAATACAGCTGAGAAAATGTTTTGTTTATTGCAGTGACAATTAATGCTAAGCTATTCAAATGTGTTCATGATTAAAAAGAAGGCATTTCACAACCCCTACATTACATTGTAACTCAATATTGAAGTCCCCTCTTTTTAGTTCATTCCAAAATTCCATTATTTATTTACAAATTACCCTTTTCCTTAATGTATACTTCATTTTAATATCATTTTTGTAAGTATCTAGCGTGCTAATTAATAGAGTGCCGGCATTGTGCGCTTTCTCAGCACGGCTTATTAAATTGCCTCATGTTTCTGCATCATTGGAATTACCGCAGCAATATTTCCGGAAGCTTCTAGAGGACTAAACTGGTAAAAATATATTTAGTGTCTTAAATTGTGACAGAAATATTAACATAAAGTGGTAATTTAATGAGTGCTTTAAAAAAAGCTGCACCTCCAAAAATGACCAGAAAAGGAAAACATGGAGTGTCTTTTTTTAAATTCACAGAGCGATAGAATATAAGAGAACCGTTTATAGCCTGAGCTTCTGCAAAATGTGCATCCTTCAGTTAACATTACAGCAGCGTTAAAATTAACGAGCCATTAACATCTCTAGAATTGATGGAACTAATTATATACCAGCCAATAGCACTGATTCAGTTTTGTATTGATACACCTATACTTTTAAAATGTGACGTGCCAACCTCTAACCCGTAAGTATCAATTATGGCTATTATCATCTAAGAATAATGATAATCACAACATAATGTTATCTATTTATCTATTCATCCATGAACTATTTATCTATCTATCCATCATTGATCGATCTATCTATATATTCATACATTAACTATTTATGTATCTATTAATCCATCCATCATGTATCTATCTATATGACCATTATCTATCCTCTATCTATCTATCTATCTATCTATCTATCTATCTATCTATCTGTCTATCTGTCTGTCTGTCTGTCTGTCTGTCTGTCTGTCTGTCTGTCTGTCTGTCTGTCTGTCTGTCTGTCTGTCTGTCTGTCTGTCTGTCTGTCTGTCTGTCTGTCTGTCTATCTGTCTATCTGTCTATCTGTCTATCTATCTATCTATCTATCTATCTATCTATCTATCTATCTATCTATCTATCTGTCTATCTGTCTATCTGTCTATCTGTCTGTCTGTCTGTCTGTCTGTCTGTCTGTCTGTCTGTCTGTCTGTCTGTCTGTCTGTCTGTCTGTCTGTCTGTCTATCTATCTATCTATCTATCTCTGCCTATCTATCGCCTGTATTCAGTGTTCCGTGGATCTGTCTTCTACTCAGGAAAAGTCCCAATTAAATGATTGCAACTTAAATCTTTCAGAGCAAGGGGGTGATGGCTTTACAGTATATTAAATTGGTTCTGCATGTTATAGAAAGGGCGATTATCAATACAGTGTATCATGTTCATTATAAGGACAGTGGAGATAATGGTTTAACATTTCATTTTTCACCACATCAGTTACAATGAAGTCTTCTTTTTACATAAACGCGCAGTAATCTTTTGATCGTTTTTCTGCATTTTTTTACTTCTGCTAATGCACTGAAATAGAAATATAATGCAGTTTAATTAAGATCTTGTTTCATTCCTGATAGATGCATTATACCAAGTCTTGTTGCAGATTCACACTTCCTGCTTCTCTCAGGTTTATATTCAGATCTAGAGGGTGAGAAGTTGCAACAGAGTGACACTGAACCCTATCGTAAAGTAAACTGGCAGAGAAGGAGTTAAACTATTCTCGTTTTCTGGCTCACACAGGGATTGTTCAATAAAAAAGGTAATTATTCTCTTCTGCCTATAGATCATATTCATGTGATTCAGTGAAAAAAACAGGACACATAAGCATTACTTGCCCCCTTTTGCTGGGAGGCGGCAGTAATACCGCCCGAACATCATGACAATGGAATTGTAACAACGTTAGTTCTTTTTCTGACATTGTTCAGATAAGGTTGTGTGTTCTGAGGCAATTTTTAGTGTTGTTCTGGGTTGAGGCTTTGAGGCCTGTATCTGAAAAACTTTGCGGACAGTGTGCTACAGACACTCCTGGGGGTGACAGGGTTAACATATCTGAAATTGTGCGACAAATGTTTAAAATGCGACAGAAATGTTCCCCCTGAGGCTCCCCCTACATATAACTCCAATATGCCTTTTTGAGTGTGACTTCCAAGCGTTGCTTAACCTTGCGTTGCTTAACCTTGCGTTGCTTAACCTTGCGTTGCTTAACCTTGCGTTGCTTAACCTTGCGTTGCTAGCGTCTCGGGCAGACAGGAGTTAGCAGCTAGAAATGCCATTTCCACCATGCAGATAGCAATGAAATGTCAGAGGAAAACTTTGCTGTTGTTTCTTTGTATTAGGGCCGATATAATGTACATTTATTGCAGATCTCCTATATTTCACGACTGAATGGCTCATAAAGTTGGAAATCCCTGAATAGGGATTGCTATGTCCTACGCAGTGTTACCTTTGAATACTGCGTCCGTAGAAAGGAGCAATGTGGTCTTTACGTGGATGTCTTTATTCTGCTGTAATTGACATTTAACAGATGATGTCTGTAACTCAGTCTGAGTCTGTTCCTTTATTCAACAGACAAATCTATATAAGACAGAGGCCTCCTGATCTGTCATCATCGTTCAAGGGGAATGTGACAATGGTCAGCAGAAATAAAAGGCCGTGCCACATTGCGAGCAGCGTCTGCCTGCGCGTACGTTTTACCTCCTACAGTGTTTTATGCTAATTTGTTGGGAGCCGGCATTGCTCTGCGTGCCGATTAAATCCCACTTCAGACAGAATCCATGGCTGCTGTCTGGATTAAGAACAATGGAAAGTCCCTTCCCAAACTTTCTGAGAACGGGACTGTGATTTTATTGTGTCTGAGTGACATGCAATGAATAGAAACGCTCAGCCCTCCGGGAACATCAGGGCCGCATTATACTTCCAATTGGCTTTAGTCAAGTAATGATGTGACGAATAGCCATGGAGCAGTGGAACAAGAGATCAGCCTGAGATACTTCTAGTTGTGCGTGGAAGAAGCTCACACCCCTTTGTCTCTGAAGTTCAGTTTGATCACATGGTTTGCAATGATAGCTTGGGAGTATATGTTACTAAGACATGTTCCTTAGCACAGGGACCAGGTACGCAAAGCGGGCGGGCGAAGGCGGCATGGTTTAAATATCATTACTCATTACTCCAGCACATTACTAATAAATGGTATCATTGAAAGTCCACCTGTATCGTGCAATGAAAACACTCGTTTTACAGATAATTAGGTGGAATTATCTCCATTCTGCATATGTAATTCTAAATTACAGAGTTACAAGTCCCCAGAATGAGAGGGGGAGGGGGGGGGGGGGGGCAGATTTTTCTGTTTACCTTGTTATTAGTACAAAAAAAGTCTAACTTTGTGTAAACTTCACAGAGTAACAATCTGCATCACATCTTCATTAACAAACACATTTCTTATATTCAACAAATAATACAAAAAAAACAAAAGCTTTTTTGAGGACTTCTCAGGATCTTGATGTTCAGGCCCCATTATGACGGTCTATGAATTCACATATTAAAAGTCTAAAATTCTCATTTATTATTTGTACGGAATACGGTGCTTAAAGGATTTCCAGCCACGTCTGCGGGAGGGCGTGTTATTTGTATGTGTATAATTCGCTGCATGCACAATAATGGTTTGGGTCATGTCGCCCTGCAAGGTTTGCTTAAATTCAGACATTTCTGGGTCTCTGATTGGGGGGAATACGGGAAATTTGCTCCAAAACACAGGGCCAGCATTTTCCTTGTTGGTAATTTATGCCTGCAACATCTGTATTAAGCTGGTAATCATGTTTCTTACACGTGACACAAATCTCTCTCGAGCAGAAGTTAACACCAGACACAAACAGAAAAGAACATTTATCAGTTACAGGTGCAAATGTTCATACATCTCATGGAAACATGAGAGTAATCATCTCATAAAATATTGCACTGACTATGTCCTCTCCGAACTCACCCTATAATCACTGGCACTGAGTGTGAAGCCGGGGAGCCGGGAGAAGGAGTGGCTCAGTGAGTAAAGACACTGCCTGGCACTGAGTGTGAAGCAGGGGAACCTGGGAGAAGGAGCGGCTCAGTGAGTAAAGACACTGACTGGCACTGAGTGTGAAGCAGGGGAACCTGGGAGAAGGAGCGGCTCAGTGAGTAAAGACACTGACTGGCACTGAGTGTGAAGCAGGGGAACCTGGGAGAAGGAGCGGCTCAGTGAGTAAAGACACTGACTGGCACTGAGTGTGAAGCAGGGGAGCCTGGGAGAAGGAGCGGCTCAGTGAGTAAAGACACTGACTGGCACTGAGTGTGAAGCAGGGGAACCTGGTAGAAGGAGCGGCTCAGTGAGTAAAGACACTGACTGCCACTGAGTGTGAAGCCGGGGAACCTGGGAGAAGGAGCGGCTCAGTGAGTAAAGACACTGACTGCTCAGTGAGTAAAGACACTGACTGGCACTGAGTGTGAACCAGGGGAGCCGGGAGAAGGAGCGGCTCAGTGAGTAAAGACACTGACTGGCACTGAGTGTGAAGCAGGGGAGCCTGTGAGAAGCAGTGGCTCAGTGAGTAAAGACACTGACTGGCACTGAGTGTGAAGCAGGGGAGCCTGGGAGAAGGAGCGGCTCAGTGAGTACAGACACTGACTGGCACTGAGTGTGAAGCAGGGGAACCTGGGAGAAGGAGCGGCTCAGTGAGTAAAGACACTGACTGGCACTGAGTGTGAAGCAGGGGAACCTGGGAGAAGGAGCGGCTCAGTGAGTAAAGACACTGACTGGCACTGAGTGTGAAGCAGGGGAACCTGGGAGAAGGAGCGGCTCAGTGAGTAAAGAAACCGACTGGCACTGAGTGTGAAGCAGGAGAACCTGGGAGAAGGAGCGGCTCAGTGAGTAAAGACACTGACTGCCACTGAGTGTGAAGCCGGGGAGCCTGGGAGAAGGAGCGGCTCAGTGAGTAAAGACACTGACTGGCACTGAGTGTGAAGCAGGGGAACCTGGGAGAAGGAGCGGCTCAGTGAGTAAAGATACTGACTGGCACTGAGTGTGAAGCAGGGGAACCTGGGAGAAGGAGCGGCTCAGTGAGTAAAGACACTGACTGGCACTGAGTGTGAAGCAGGGGAACCTGGGAGAAGGAGCGGCTCAGTGAGTAAAGACACTGACTGGCACTGAGTGTGAAGCAGGGGAGCCTGGGAGAAGGAGCGGCTCAGTGAGTAAAGACACTGACTGGCACTGAATGTGAAGCAGGGGAACCTGGGAGAAGGAGCGGCTCAGTGAGTAAAGACACTGACTGGCACTGAGTGTGAAGCAGGGGAGCCTGGGAGAAGGAGCGGCTCAGTGAGTAAAGACACTGACTGGCACTGAGTGTGAAGCAGGAGAACCTGGGAGAAGGAGCGGCTCAGTGAGTAAAGACACTGACTGCCACTGAGTGTGAAGCCGGGGAGCCTGGGAGAAGGAGCGGCTCAGTGAGTAAAGACACTGACTGGCAATGAGTGTGAAGCAGGGGAACCTGGGAGAAGGAGCGGCTCAGTGAGTAAAGATACTGACTGGCACTGAGTGTGAAGCAGGGGAACCTGGGAGAAGGAGCGGCTCAGTGAGTAAAGACACTGACTGGCACTGAGTGTGAAGCAGGGGAACCTGGGAGAAGGAGCGGCTCAGTGAGTAAAGACACTGACTGGCACTGAGTGTGAAGCAGGGGAGCCTGGGAGAAGGAGCGGCTCAGTGAGTAAAGACACTGACTGGCACTGAATGTGAAGCAGGGGAACCTGGGAGAAGGAGCGGCTCAGTGAGTAAAGACACTGACTGGCACTGAGTGTGAAGCAGGGGAGCCTGGGAGAAGGAGCGGCTCAGTGAGTAAAGACACTGACTGGCACTGAGTGTGAAGCAGGGGAACCTGGTAGAAGGAGCGGCTCAGTGAGTAAAGACACTGACTGCCACTGAGTGTGAAGCCGGGGAGCCTGGGAGAAGGAGCGGCTCAGTGAGTAAAGACACTGACTGCCACTGAGTGTGAACCAGGGGAGCCAGGAGAAGGAGCGGCTCAGTGAGTAAAGACACTGACTGGCACTGAGTGTGAAGCAGGGGAGCCTGGGAGAAGCAGTGGCTCAGTGAGTACAGACACTGACTGGCACTGAATGTGAAGCAGGGGAACCTGGGAGAAGGAGCGGCTCAGTGAGTAAAGACACTGACTGGCACTGAGTGTGAAGCAGGGGAGCCTGGGAGAAGGAGCGGCTCAGTGAGTAAAGACACTGACTGGCACTGAGTGTGAAGCAGGGGAACCTGGTAGAAGGAGCGGCTCAGTGAGTAAAGACACTGACTGCCACTGAGTGTGAAGCCGGGGAGCCTGGGAGAAGGAGCGGCTCAGTGAGTAAAGACACTGACTGCCACTGAGTGTGAACCAGGGGAGCCAGGAGAAGGAGCGGCTCAGTGAGTAAAGACACTGACTGGCACTGAGTGTGAAGCAGGGGAGCCTGGGAGAAGCAGTGGCTCAGTGAGTACAGACACTGACTGGCACTGAGTGTGAAGCAGGGGAACCTGGGAGAAGGAGCGGCTCAGTGAGTAAAGACACTGACTGGCACTGAGTGTGAAGCAGGGGAACCTGGGAGAAGGAGCGGCTCAGTGAGTAAAGACACTGACTGCCACTGAGTGTGAAGCCGGGGAGCCTGGGAGAAGGAGCGGCTCAGTGAGTAAAGACACTGACTGGCACTGAGTGTGAAGCAGGGGAACCTGGGAGAAGGAGCGGCTCAGTGAGTAAAGACACTGACTGGCACTGAGTGTGAAGCAGGGGAACCTGGGAGAAGGAGCGGCTCAGTGAGTAAAGAAACCGACTGGCACTGAGTGTGAAGCAGGAGAACCTGGGAGAAGGAGCGGCTCAGTGAGTAAAGACACTGACTGCCACTGAGTGTGAAGCCGGGGAGCCTGGGAGAAGGAGCGGCTCAGTGAGTAAAGACACTGACTGGCACTGAGTGTGAAGCAGGGGAACCTGGGAGAAGGAGCGGCTCAGTGAGTAAAGATACTGACTGGCACTGAGTGTGAAGCAGGGGAACCTGGGAGAAGGAGCGGCTCAGTGAGTAAAGACACTGACTGGCACTGAGTGTGAAGCAGGGGAACCTGGGAGAAGGAGCGGCTCAGTGAGTAAAGACACTGACTGGCACTGAGTGTGAAGCAGGAGAACCTGGGAGAAGGAGCGGCTCAGTGAGTAAAGACACTGACTGGCACTGAGTGTGAAGCAGGGGAACCTGGGAGAAGGAGCGGCTCAGTGAGTAAAGACACTGACTGCCACTGAGTGTGAAGCCGGGGAGCCTGGGAGAAGGAGCGGCTCAGTGAGTAAAGACACTGACTGGCACTGAGTGTGAAGCAGGGGAACCTGGGAGAAGGAGCGGCTCAGTGAGTAACAATACTGACTGGCACTGAGTGTGAAGCAGGGGAACCTGGGAGAAGGAGCGGCTCAGTGAGTACAGACACTGACTGGCACTGAGTGTGAAGCAGGGGAACCTGGGAGAAGGAGCGGCTCAGTGAGTAACAACACTGACTGGCACTGAGTGTGAAGCAGGGGAACCTGGGAGAAGGAGCGGCTCAGTGAGTAAAGACACTGACTGGCACTGAGTGTGAAGCAGGAGAACCTGGGAGAAGGAGCGGCTCAGTGAGTAAAGACACTGACTGCCACTGAGTGTGAAGCCGGGGAGCCTGGGAGAAGGAGCGGCTCAGTGAGTAAAGACACTGACTGGCACTGAGTGTGAAGCAGGGGAACCTGGGAGAAGGAGCGGCTCAGTGAGTAAAGACACTGACTGGCACTGAGTGTGAAGCAGGGGAACCTGGGAGAAGGAGCGGCTCAGTGAGTAAAGATACTGACTGGCACTGTGTGTGAAGCAGGGGAACCTGAGAGAAGGAGCGGCTCAGTGAGTAAAGACACTGACTGGCACTGAGTGTGAAGCAGGGGAACCTGGGAGAAGGAGCGGCTCAGTGAGTAAAGACACTGACTGGCACTGAGTGTGAAGCAGGAGAACCTGGGAGAAGGAGCGGCTCAGTGAGTAAAGACACTGACTGGCACTGAGTGTGAAGCAGGGGAACCTGGGAGAAGCAGAGGCTCAGTGAGTAAAGACACTGACTGCCACTGAGTGTGAAGCCGGGGAGCCGGGTTCAATTCCCGGTGTCGGCTCCGTGTGACCTTGGGCAAGTCACTTTATCTTCCTGTTCCTGGTGCGCGACGGCATGCGAGGGAGGCCTGCCAGAAGCTCGGCGCGGGATAGAGGCATGTGAGGGAGGCCTGCCGGAAGCGCGGCGTGGGATAGAGGCGTGCAGGCTGCTGCTGAGGGGAGAGTTGGGGTCCGGCCGCGAGATCACGGCAGCCGGACCTGGCCAGAGGTCGAGCCCAACTTGCAGCGCCGGGCCCCCACATCCACTGGACCTGGCCTGATCATCCACAAGGTAAGTCTTTTAATATATATTGTGGAGGTGGGGGTATTTTTAATATGCATTGGGAGGATGGGTGTCTTTAAATTGCATTGGGGTGTATTTTTTAATATGTATTGGGGGAAGTATTTTTATTATTTATTTAGGTGGGTGGGTTTTTTGGTATGCATTTTGTGGGGGGGATTGAGTGAGAGTGGGGTAATTGACGGAAGGTGGGGGAGAGTGAGAGGAGTGAGAGGGGGAGAGCGAGTAAGAGTGAGATGCAGGGGAGAGAAATACATGGGAAGAGGGTGGGAAATAGAGGGGCTCGTGAGGTGTGAAATGGGGGGGCTCGCAATACTGCTGGGGGGTGGGGGAGTGGGGGGGCGGACGTAACTCTAGTCCTGGGCCCCAGGAAATCTGTTGGCAGCCCTGTACCCCAGCCTGTGTGGTATTGAGTGTTTGTGCAATTGCTTATACAATGAGTTAGTCTTCTCCTAACTTATCTCCAAATAAAGCCCCTGTATTGTGTTATACAGCTCCCTGTATTGTGTTATACAGCTCCCTGTATTGTGTTATACAGCTCCCTGTATTGTGTTATTCAGCTCCCTGTATTGTGTTATCCAGCTCCCTGTATTGTGTTATCCAGCTCCCTGTATTGTGTTATCCAGCTCCCTGTATTGTGTTATACAGCTCCCTGTATTGTGTTATACAGCTCCCTGTATTGTGTTATACAGATCCCTGTATTGTGTTATACAGATCCCTGTATTGTGTTATACAGATCCCTGTATTGCGTTATACAGCTCCCTGTATTGTGTTATACAGATCCCTGTATTGTGTTATACAGATCCCTGTATTGTGTTATACAGATCCCTGTATTGTGTTATATAGCTCTCTATTTAGTCATTTCTACACCGGCATGGCAGTGATTTTGTCTTTATTAATCAAATATTTTACCAGGCAGTAACACATTGAGAGTTACCTCTCGTATTCCCGTCTGTCCTGGGCACAGAGTTATAAAAATACATGGTTACATGTTGTATTGACAGATATTTCATGGGCAGTTGGGTATATGTTACAGGCGTATTTAAGACAGATATTTTTACCAACGTTTTGGCCTTAGAATGGGTTGTATGTTTATACATAGTTGTCATGTTACAAAACATCAAAGTGTTTCCAGAGCAATGTAACATCCAATTGCGTTTTTCCTTTGCTGTTGTTTACTGGACCAGAAAGTGACAAGTTAATAGAAGGACACCAATTACAGAACAAGCTGGACTGAGGCTTCCATAGGGGTCACTTAACTATATATGAAATTGTACACAACAATTGATGGGTGGAGTGGAACGGCAAAATCGACAAGGAGCAGTAAATAAAAATGGAAAATAGCACTTTAATTAGTCAATTACTTCCATTTTTATACATTTTAACCAACAATGCAGAAAAACAATGTGATTCTTTTTTTTACAGGAAGAATTTTTTATTTTTTTAAAGTTACCCTGCATGGTCTTTAGATTTGAGGTAAGTTGGGCTTTGGCCTTGGTATGGTCTGTATGGACCGCACCTTCATAAATCCATTTTGTTTATCCACACATGGGACCTATCACTGGTGATACCAGTTACCCTTATATAGTATGTACTGATGCAGCGGCCGTTATTCGAACACATCACGGCGCCAAATTTTGAGTTCTCTGCTGTTCCCCACGCAGCATGAACGCGGCCAATCGCCCCAGGCACCCGCGCTTATCGCCCCAGGCACCGCGCTTATCGCCCCAGGCACCCGCGCTTATCGGGATGTTTTGTTTGATTTTCATGGATTCTGTTTCTTCGTTTGCAATAAAATGGATGAATTGTAATGTGTACGTTACTGTGTTACTGTGTTACTGTGTTACTGTGTTACTGTGTTACTGTGCTACTGTGTTACTGTGTTACTGTGTTACTGTGTTACTGTGCTACTGTGTCACTGTGTCACTGTGTCACTGTGTCACTGTGTTACTGTGTTACTGTGTCACTGTGTCACTGTGTCACTGTGTCACTGTGTTACTGTGTTACTGTGTTACTGTGTTACTTTGTCAATTTCATATTTTTAATAGCCAGAACACTAAAATTTGTTTTTCTGCTCTCGCCGCGCTCGCATCTTAGTGCGGGAAGGCTGGAATTCATTCCGCGGTTTCAAATCGGGATTCTGATGTACGTGACGCGCGACGTGTCCGAATAACGGCCGCTGCGTCACTAGATTTTTCACACAGATATAAAATCCTAGAGCTGTGTGAATATGTCCCGGCTCAATTCATAAATGTTCCTTTTAAAGTTTTAAGAAATTTGTCCAACCATGAAAAGTTTGCTCAGGTTCTGTTTGCTCATTCACAGGGACAAAAAAAATGGGGGTTTGTTTTTATTTATTTTTTATTAGAATAATGTGAAATTGAAAATTGTTTATCATGTGGTGGTATATTCCGAAAATTTACAAAACAGTTGCTTAATATTCACAAACCTTAGGATATATTGTAAGTTGCTCACAGAGTGAAATATTAATGTTTTGAGTATTTTGGCAAAGTTTGGTACTTTAAGCACTTACACCCCAGCTGTGAATGTGCAAACTTTGCTGCCAATACAAACATGTTTGGATATCTCGCAAACCTATAGTAACCGTCCATTCAAAAACATGGAAACTGGGCAGGGAGACACTACCAAAGTTGGTGTGAAGAATAAATTATATATTAAACCTGCTTACAGAGGCCAACTCACCTCCTACTACAAATGGGTAACAATCCATATGTACTACTAGATAGATGCCACTTTGAGAATCTATATACCAGTGTTTTTCAACCTTTTATTGGCTAAGCAACCCTATAATTATATTGTGAAATTCTGAGGAACCTCAACCCTTTCTAATAGTGTGTCTGAGATCAGATGCATTGTAAGGAACCCCAACCCTCTCTAATAGCGGGTCTGAGATCAGATGCATTGTAAGGAACCCCCACACTCTCTAATAGCGCGTCTGAGATCAGATGCATTGTAAGGAACCCCAACCCTCTCTAATAGGGCATCTGAGATCAGATATATTGTAAGGAACCCCAACCCTCTCTAATAGGGCGTCTGAGATCTGATGCATTGTAAGGAACCCCAACCCTCTCTAATAGGGTGTCTGAGATCAGATGATTACGGAGTTTCATTGTTGGAGGGCCTGGTGTAGTGTGGGATCTTGTTATAGGGATGATTACGGAGTTTCGTTGTTGGAGGGCCTGGTGTAGTGTGGTGGGATCTTGTTATGGGGATGATTACAGAGTTTCGTTGTTGGAGGGCCTGGTGTAGTGTGGGATCTTGTTATGGAGATGATTACGGAGTTTCGTTGTTGGAGGGCCTGGTGTAGTGTGGGATCTTGTTATGGGGATGATTACGGAGTTTCGTTGTTGGAGGGCCTGGTGTAGTGTGGGATCTTGTTATGGAGATGATTACGGAGTTTCGTTGTTGGAGGGCCTGGTGTAGTGTGGGATCTTGTTAAGGGGATGATTACGGAGTTTCGTTGTTGGAGGGCCTGCTGTAGTGTGGGATCTTGTTATGGGGATGATTATGGAGTTTCGTTGTTGGAGGGCCTGGTGTAGTGTGGGATCTTGTTATGGGGATGATTACAGAGTTTCGTTGTTGGAGGGCCTGGTGTAGTGTGGGATCTTGTTATGGGGATGATTACGGAATTTCGTTGTTGGAGGGCCTGGTGTAGTGTGGGATCTTGTTATGGAGATGATTACGGAGTTTCGTTGTTGGAGGGCCTGGTGTAGTGTGGGATCTTGTTATGGAGATGATTATGGAGTTTCGTTGTTGGAGGGCCTGCTGTAGTGTGGGATCTTGTTATGGGGATGATTATGGAGTTTCGTTGTTGGAGGGCCTGGTGTAGTGTGGGATCTTGTTATGGGGATGATTACAGAGTTTCGTTGTTGGAGGGCCTGGTGTAGTGTGGGATCTTGTTATGGGGATGATTACGGAATTTCGTTGTTGGAGGGCATGGTGTAGTGTGGGATCTTGTTATGGGGATGATTACAGCGTTTCGTTGTTGGAGGGCCTAGTGTAGTGTGGGATCTTGTTATGGGGATGATTACGGAGTTTCGTTGTTGGAGGGCCTGGTGTAGTGTGGGATCTTGTTATGGGGATGATTACGGAGTTTCGTTGTTGGAGGGCCTGGTGTAGTGTGGGATCTCGTTATAGGGATGATTACGGAGTTTCGTTGTTGGAGGGCCTGGTGTAGTGTGGGATCTTGTTATGGGGATGATTACGGAGTTTCGTTGTTGGAGGGCCTGGTGTAGTGTGGTGGGATCTTGTTATGGGGATGATTACAGAGTTTCGTTGTTGGAGGGCCTGGTGTAGTGTGGGATCTTGTTATGGAGATGATTACGGAGTTTCGTTGTTGGAGGGCCTGGTGTAGTGTGGGATCTTGTTATGGAGATGATTATGGAGTTTCGTTGTTGGAGGGCCTGGTGTAGCGTGGGATCTTGTTATGGGGATGATTACGGAGTTTCGTTGTTGGAGGGCCTGGTGTAGTGTGGGATCTTGTTATGGAGATGATTACAGAGTTTCGTTGTTGGAGGGCCTGGTGTAGCGTGGGATCTTGTTATGGGGATGATTACGGAGTTTCGTTGTTGGAGGGCTTGGTGTAGTGTGGGATCTTGTTATAGGGATGATTACGGAGTTTCGTTGTTGGAGGGCCTGGTGTAGCGTGGGATCTTGTTATGGGGATGATTACGGAGTTTCGTTGTTGGAGGGCCTGGTGTAGTGTGGGATCTTGTTATGGGGATGATTACGGAGTTTCGTTGTTGGAGGGCCTGGTGTAGTGTGGGATCTTGTTATGGGGATGATTACGGAGTTTCGTTGTTGGAGGGCCTGGTGTAGTGTGGGATCTTGTTATGGGGATGATTACAGAGTTTCGTTGTTGGAGGGCCTGGTGTAGCGTGGGATCTTGTTATGGGGATGATTACGGAGTTTCGTTGTTGGAGGGCCTGGTGTAGTGTGGGATCTTGTTATGGGGATGATTACGGAGTTTCGTTGTTGGAGGGCCTGGTGTAGTGTGGGATCTTGTTATGGAGATGATTACAGAGTTTCGTTGTTGGAGGGCCTGGTGTAGTGTGGGATCTTGTTATGGGGATGATTACGGAGTTTCGTTGTTGGAGGGCCTGGTGTAGCGTGGGATCTTGTTATGGGGATGATTACGGAGTTTTGTTGTTGGAGGGCCTGGTGTAGCGTGGGATCTTGTTATGGGGATGATTACGGAATTTCGTTGTTGGAGGGCATGGTGTAGTGTGGGATCTTGTTATGGGGATGATTACGGAGTTTCGTTGTTGGAGGGCCTGGTGTAGTGTGGGATCTTGTTATGGGGATGATTACGGAGTTGCATTGTTGGAGGGCCTGCTGTAGTGTGGGATCTTGTTATGGGGATGATTACGGAGTTTCGTTGTTGGAGGGCCTGGTGTAGCGTGGGATCTTGTTAAGGGGGTGATTACGGAGTTTCGTTGTTGGAGGGCCTGGTGTAGTGTGGGATCTTGTTATGGGGATGATTACGGAGTTTCGTTGTTGGAGAGCCTGGTGTAGTGTGGGATCTTGTTAAGGGGATGATTACGGAGTTTCGTTGTTGGAGGGCCTGGTGTAGTGTGGGATCTTGTTAAGGGGATGATTACGGAGTTTCGTTGTTGGAGGGCCTGGTGTAGTGTGGGATCTTGTTATGGGGATGATTATGGAGTTTCGATGTTGGAGGGCCTGGTGTAGTGTGGGATCTTGTTATGGAGATGATTACAGAGTTTCGTTGTTGGAGGGCCTGGTGTAGTGTGGGATCTTGTTATGGGGATGATTACGGAGTTTCGTTGTTGGAGGGCCTGGTGTAGTGTGGGATCTTGTTATGGGGATGATTACGGAGTTTCGTTGTTGGAGGGCCTGGTGTAGTGTGGGATCTTGTTATGGGGATGATTACGGAGTTTCGTTGTTGGAGGGCCGGGTGTAGTGTGGGATCTTGTTATGGGGATGATTACGGAGTTGCATTGTTGGAGGGCCTGCTGTAGTGTGGGATCTTGTTATGGGGATGATTACGGAGTTTCGTTGTTGGAGGGCCTGGTGTAGTGTGGGATCTTGTTATGGAGATGATTACGGAGTTGCGTTGATGGAGGGCTTGGTGTAGTGTGGGATCTTGTTATGGAGATGATTACGGAGTTTCGTTGTTGGGGGGCTTGGTGTAGTGTGGGATCTTGTTATGGGGATGATTACGGAGTTTCGTTGTTGGAGGGCCTGGTGTAGCGTGGGTTCTTGTAATGGAGATGATTACGGAGTTTCATTGTTGGAGGGCCTGGTGTAGCGTGGGATCTTGTTATGGGGATGATTACGGAGTTTCGTTGTTGGAGGGCCTGGTGTAGCGTGGGATCTTGTTATGGGGATGATTACGGAGTTTCGTTGTTGGAGGGCCTGGTGTAGCGTGGGATCTTGTTATGGGGATGATTACGGAGTTTCGTTGTTGGAGGGCCTGGTGTAGTGTGGGATCTTGTTATGGGGATGATTACGGAGTTTCGTTGTTGGAGGGCCTGGTGTAGTGTGGGATCTTGTTAAGGGGGTGATTACGGAGTTTCGTTGTTGGAGGGCCTGGTGTAGTGTGGGATCTTGTTAAGGGGATGATTACGGAGTTTCGTTGTTGGAGGGCCTGGTGTAGTGTGGGATCTTGTTAAGGGGATGATTACGGAGTTTCGTTGTTGGAGGGCCTGCTGTAGTGTGGGATCTTGTTATGGGGGTGATTACGGAGTTTCGTTGTGGGAGGGCCTGGTGTAGTGTGGGATCTTGTTATGGGGATGATTACGGAGTTTCGTTGTTGGAGGGCCTGGTTCTGCCTTCATAATAAGTACAAATTGCATTTACAATTGATTTGTATCCTGATCACATTAATCGTGGTGAATTCCTCGTCATTTTCCATTTAGGAAAAATATTGATATAATATAATTCTGTTAGTTAAAAAGCCATATTATGTAAATATTCAAAGATCTAATCTGCATATCAGAAGAAGAATGATGTTTACGTAATATCATGCATCATAAAAGCAACTCAAATACGTGCGCTGTAAATAAAGATACGTCTTGTGTTTCTCTAATAAAAGGATTGCAAAGTAAGGAATGCAATTAATTTACAATTCTATCAAATGCCAACTGGAAATGTCTATTCTGGAAGTAGGCAGCTGCCAATATAATTTGCATAATCTTAAAAAATTCTGACCTACTGCTCAGCAATAAAACAAAGTCAGTATTCTGTAAAGAGGTTAATAAATCAAGCTGAAGAATTGCGAATCTATAGAGGAGAGAAACATTGTAGTTGGTCTCACGGCGCATGAAAGGCTGGGCGCGCTTTTCAGAGAGCCAGTTCTAAGCACGGCTTGCCGCAGCTGATGGCGCGGGATGTATTTGCATGCTGCTCACTGTCTCACAGAAGACAAGAGGAAGCTGGGAAGTGCAAGATGGAATTTAGGGAAGCTGTTATGTGCCAATCAGACAGGAAAATAAAAACCTCCCCAAAACAAGATGTCTGCTGTGAATGTGCAGATCTCTTTACACTGCAGTATTGTGTCAGACTAAAGCGCTGCATGCAAGCCGAAGCTTTGATGCCTCGCTTAGCAACATGACAAGCTTTGGGACTACCATGAAAAACAGGCTTTATACTTGTTGGTGAAAGATTCATCGCTTGTGGCTGAAACGGGCCCTCCTTCCTTAAAATGCATGTCAGCAGCGAGAATAAAGGGAAATACTCTGCTGATAAGATCATGGCCTAATCTGTTATTCTTTGGAATACTTTGTAACAACTTTACTAACTGGGAGTGAGTTTTAAGAGGACGGATTGAAAGCAGAACGAGCCCCACTGAAGAATTTCCAGTCACCTTTGTGTGTTTTGGTCCCATATATTGTTTTTTCTTTGCGGTAGTGGTGAATAGTGGGTATTTCTCATCTGCAGCACTTGGGAAGATGATAAAGCTTTCACTGGCTACAATAAAGTCTTTTGAGAAGCCTGTAATTTTTTCATGATGCTGCTTAGTGGGAATAGCTTGGAGGGCGATGCCTCTTTAGAAAGAGAGAGAAAGGAGAAATTTGTTTTGACTCTGGATTAAATTCACTAACAGTCGTTATAGCTGCACACAAATGTGAGTAAATGTAAGGAATAGGATTGCAGCAATATTTGTTTAGAATTCACTAAGAATGATTTATCCATAAATAATTTGTGATATTTGATTTATTTGCATATATAAAAATTGCATTACAAATAAGCAATATTCATTAATATCAGTATTAATTAGAGGAGGTGGGAGAGAGATCTCACATCTTTAACATAAGGTTATGTAATAAGAATTCTTACTAAACCCTATGGCAGATAATTATTTAACAGCTTTGATGCCGGAGGCTACCAATGAATTGCAAATGAATGCATCAAAGGGGTAACCTGTACCATAAACACCCTACAAATAAAACACAAAAGCATAATATCCACACGAGTCATTATTTAGCCTTTAGTAGCCCAAGTGACCAGTTAGTCATGGGTTAATAAACTGGCGACTTGCGCTTCTTAGGGGTTGTATTGTATTGTATGTCTTTATTTATATAGCGCCAAAAGTGTACTCAGCGCTTCACAAAGAATACAGTACAGGGAATTATAATGCAATAAGTGCAGCAAAAATCAGACAATAGGAAAGGAAATCCCTGCCCCGAAGAGCTTACAATTTAAGAGGTTTGTGGGGAAACTTACAGAGAGAGCAGGTGAGGGAATTAGTGCTGTAGATGGCAGTGCTTGGCCACAATGGGTGGTATTAGTGACTGTGGGACAGTAGCCATGAGGGCAGGCTTTTGGGATGCTTGATTTGTGGGACAAGTTTTAAGGTTAGTCAGTGTTAAATGAAAAGGTTAACACCATTTACAGGGGAAGAGGTGGCAGGGAGACGTGGGTGATTTCAGGTGTGTGTGTCTGGCTTCAGGCTTAGGGGAGATCCCCAGCAGCAGGAAGGAGTAGATAGAGGGTGTGAATAGAGGATTTTGTGGGTGTTTTTTATTGACGGGTAAAGAAGTTGTTGGGAGAGAGGTGTATAAATAATGGTACAGTGGGGAGTGGGGATGTTGGAGAGAACAGAGATGTTCACAAAGGAGTGAGGAAACAGTAAACATTAAAAGAAATAGGGAGGGCATAGTGAGATGCAGGAGGAGAGACTGGCCAGTTATTGGAGGATAGGAAGAGTACAATGAATCACATCATATAATATATGATATATATATAATATATTTATATGTTCTGTAACGTTAATATTAAGTATTTTGAACACATTCTTGGTTGACTAGTCTTATCTTGCCTATGTATACAGTAATCAGGCAAGATAGGCTTAACGCCAGCAGTAGTCCGATATTACCATGTATTAAAATGTAGTAATTAGCTTAGGAATAAATAATGGCAACTTAATTGCTCATTTGCAAAATTGCGTTAAAAATAACGCTGACATATCGTCGTGATAAAAAGCCTCACGTTACTGCTTTACCGCTAGCGATATGGTTTTAGGGAATAGGGTCATAAATAAAATTGTCTTTAATACTGATAATACCAATTTTTTTACTTATCAATATTTATTGTGGCCAGGCCTTCGCTGCATATTCTGCTTGCATTTGATTCAAATGTAAACAAGATATTTGGATATTTAACACAAATTGTTGTGCAGGTTCCCCTACCTGGAAACATTTTTAGATGCAAATAACAGATAACAGAATAATGCGCAGAGTTTGATACATGTCATTATAATATGTGCCATGTAACTCCTATTGTTATTCCCAAAATCTGCTATCAATCCACATGGAGAAGAAATAGGAGCAAAGACCTTGCCACATTGACGCAACGAGATGCAAGATTAAGATAATACTATGGAAGTTAATATCAAATTCTCGCGGCTGCAAAATTAGAAAACAAACCAGCATCGGATTTATAATAATTTCCGCATCTCTTTCTATGGGATTCTTCTCTTTGATAAATCACATGCTGGTTTGTTGCGCCTCTTTTTACCCCAATTTTTCAGCAAGGAGACTCTGATACCCCCCACCCAATTTGCATCAGTTTTGTTCCTAATATTCTTTAATAAATATCTGTCCTTTGGACCATATTAAGCAGCGGTTCTGTGAGTCACCTTAAGAACCATCGGAATGGGAAATAAGGCTGCATTTAGTGACTCATCAAGTCTCTGTGTCTCTTCCAGCCAGTGAAAATAAAAACAATATTCAGCACAATTCTGTGAGTGGCCCAAAAGTATAAATTCTGTCCTCTAAATTAGTCCTATCAAAGAAACTTGACGCAATGAATATATTTCCTATTTATAGTGAAAAAGATCCGGCTGAGCACCAAGATCCTTTGCTCGGCTAATGATGATGACATCATCACATTGTGGGAAATATGAGATCACAGCGACATGTCAGCAGCACTTGATCTGCAGCGTTCTTATAACATGACATCATTACATCATTATATCATCGTTGTTTAGGCAACCATAAACACGGCACCCAGCTTTATAAAATAGCATATCGTGAACCTGGCAAAAAGTATGAATGATTCCATCAAATGATATCAATAAAGAACCAAAAATTCCTTAAACATCGTATAAATAAAAATGTAAATTAAAAAGTGCTAAAGGAAAATATGATCCAATGGATTTACTGAGCCTCTGATAACAAAAAGCAGTGTTTCTATTACAAGACAATGTAATAAAATGAGAAAAGAAGAATCCGCCTCGCCCGCGTAATGTAGAGAAGATTCCGTTCAGTTCCCCAGCTCCTAATAATGTGCCGTCAGGGATCTCACAGGGATCTCACAGGGATCTCACAGGGATCTCACAGGGGATATTTTATTAGCCTTTTCCAGTGCTGCTCTAATGAGTTTTCTCATTGATGTTGTATGTGAACATACATGTCCCGTTCGTATGACTCTCGCAGAGTGTTGCTGTTTGTATCACTGTTCCGTAACAATGAGTTGTTCTTACATTGCAGTGTAAAACCCATGTGTACGGTGAGGAGAGTCAGAGGAGCCGCCTGGGGGTGGGAACGGGGGGCTTTGCATCAGCACAGTGTGGTCTACGTAAAAGGGAACGTTTGGAGCAACATTGAGCATGACTCCCAGTTCTAGAATTCCTCTATAGAGAAGGCAAATGCTAGAACCACCGCTCCTAATCCTGAACTTGGACAAAGAATTCTAGCTGCAGCTGTATTTTTCCATTGTATGAGAGTCTGTTTCCCTCTAGTGATTTAACCTGGCTACTGCTTGATTAGATGGCAGACTGGGCCAGACTGGGCCTTCTTGTGACCCTTTGCCCAAAGGCTTTTGCCAATAACGATATTGATAATATTGTATTTCACACTTTACCATTAACATATTTTCTTCTGCAGTAACTTTTCGTACTGGAGGATTTATTGCAGAAGTCACGGTCGTCATGGCATTATAAAGCGAGGAACATATTCTCGTGGGGAACTTTCCATTCACAAGTCACACTGTGATTTCTCTTATCACATGAAGAGGTCTATATATCAAATATATAGCAAAACCCAGGACTTTTCACCCTGCACCTACTGTATGCATCAAAGCATTTTGTTCTAATTTTTGCTCCGTCTGTCCCAGCTTGCACCTTGGGGAGAGTCAGTAGGAGGAGTTGGGGGAGTTACATGGGGCACAGATTATAATGAGATATATCACATTCTGACTCTCTGCCTCAGTTTGCACCTTGGGGAGAGTCAGTAGGAGGAGTTGGGGAGGAGTTACATGGTGCACAGATTATAATGAGATGTATCACATTCTGCGTCTCTGTCCCAGTTTGCACCTTGGGGAGAGTCAGTAGGAGGAGTTGGGGGAGTTACATGGTGCACAGATTATAATGAGATGTATCACATTCTGCGTTTCTGCCTCAGCATGCACCTTGGGGAGAGTCAGTAGGAGGAGTTGGGGGGAGTTACATGGTGCACAGATTATAATGAGATGTAACACATTCTGCGTCTCTGCCCCAGCTTGCACCTTGGGGAGAGTCAGTAGGAGGAGTTGGGGGAGTTACATGGTGCACAGATTATAATGAGATGTATCACATTCTGCATCTCTGCCCCAGCTTGCACCTTGAGGACGGTCAGTAGGAGGAGTTGGGAGGAGTTACATGGTGCACAGGTTATAATGAGATGTATCACATTCTGCATCTCGCCCCAGCTTGCACCTTGGGGAGAGTCAGTAGGAGGAGTGGGGGAGTTACATGGTGCACAGATTATAATGAGATATATCACATTCTGCGTTTCTGCCTCAGCTTGCACCTTGGGGAGAGTCAGTAGGAGGCATTGGGGAGGAGTTACATGGTGCACAGATTATAATGAGATGTATCACATTCTGCATCTCGCCCCAGCTTGCACCTTGGGGAGAGTCAGTAGGAGGAGTGGGGGAGTTACATGGGGCACAGATGATAATGAGATGTATCACATTCTGCGTCTCTGCCTCAGCATGCACCTTGGGGAGAGTCAGTAGGAGGAGTGGGGGAGTTACATGGTGCACAGATTATAATGAGATGTATCACATTCTGCGTCTCTGTCCCAGCTTGCACCTTGGGGAGGGTCAGTAGGAGGAGTTGGGAGGAGTTACATGGTGCACAGGTTATAATGAGATGTATCACATTCTGCGTCTCTGTCCCAGCTTGCACCTTGGGGAGAGTCAGTAGGAGGAGTTGGGGGAGTTACAAGCGGCACAGATTATAATGATATGTATCACATTCTGCATCTCTGTCCCAGCTTGCACCTTGGGGAGAGTCAGTAGGAGGAGTGGGGGAGTTACATGGTGCACAGATGATAATGAGATGTATCACATTCTGCGTTTCTGCCTCAGCTTGCACCTTGGGGAGAGTCAGTAGGAGGCATTGGGGAGGAGTTACATGGTGCACAGATTATAATGAGATGTATCACATTCTGCGTCTCTGTCCCAGCTTGCACCTTGGGGAGGGTCAGTAGGAGGAGTTGGGGGAGTTACATGGTGCACAGATTATAATGAGATGTATCACATTCTGCGTCTCTGCCCCAGTTTGCACCTTGGGGAGGGTCAGTAGGAGGAGTTGGGAGGAGTTACATGGTGCACAGATTATAATGAGATGTATCACATTCTGCGTCTCTGCCCCAGCATGCACCTTGGGGAGAGTCAGTAGGAGGAGTTGGGGGGAGTTACATGATGCACAGATTATAATGAGATGTATCACATTCTGCGTCTCTGCCCCATCTTGCACCTTGGGGAGAGTCAGTAGGAGGAGTTGGGGGGAGTTACATGGGGCACAGATTATAATGAGATGTATCACATTCTGCGTCTCTGCCCCATCTTGCATCTTGGGGAGAGTCAGTAGGAGGAGTTGGGGGGAGTTACATGGTGCACAGATTATAATGAGATGTATCACATTCTACGTCTCTGTTGCAGCTTGCACCTTGGGCTGAGTCAGTAGGAGGAGTTGGGGGGAGTTACATAGGGCACAGATTATAATGAGATGTATCACATTCTGCGTCTCTGCCTCAGCATGCACCTTGGGGAGAGTCAGTAGGAGGAGTGGGGGAGTTACATGGTGCACAGATTATAATGAGATGTATCACATTCTGCGTCTCTGCCCCAGCATGCACCTTGGGGAGAGTCAGTAGGAGGAGTTGGGGGAGTTACATGGGGCACAGATTATAATGAGATGTATCACATTCTGCGTCTCTACCCCAGCATGCACCTTGGGGAGAGTCAGTAGGAGGAGTTGGGGGAGTTACATGGGGCACAGGTTATAATGAGATGTATCACATTCTGCATCTCTCTGTGACATTATTTTTCCCTTTTATTTTCCCCCAACAATCCTCCTTACCAAAATTGGTATAAATCTAAACATCTACTTCAGATGTAAGAAACATTTCCTACATACAGTATGCTGTAGTTCTGCTCTGAAAAACACACGTTTCTCTATGTTGATACATAGACCCCAAAGTGTTATTACAGACCCCAGACAGAATCTGACCCCAGACAGAATCTGACCCCAGACAGAATCTGACCCATTGAATGCTAATTCTTTCCCCCCTGTTACATTGCCTCCCTGAGAGAGCACAGTTGCATAGAGCAGTTTGCTTCATTAGTTATAAAGCGAAAGTGTTACACAAGAAAACGCTGCTCCCATTGCACAGGCGACACAAAAAGGCAACAACGTGTACGTGTGTACATTCTAAAAGAAGTTTTTTAAAGTTATATTTATAAAGCAGTTAATCTAGGAACAGTTGGTAATTCTATTTACTCAACAATTATTGTCTTGTGCAAGCTTTCTCAGTTCATCATTCCTTAAACTCTTGCGTGAATGAGAAGGGTGACAGCCAGGAAGGAGAAGGAATGGGTTTAATTGGGTCTTCTGAAGCTGGCAATTGCCTTTCTCTATCTGTCAGTCACTCTAGAAAACATAAGCTCTTGTCTCAATCAATAGGCGCACTATATACCCCTTTAATCCTGCAGTCTTTTTGTCCTGTTCAAATAAAGAGCTGTCTAGCACATTTTCTCATTCCTCTTGTCCCTCACCCTCTCTCCATCCACCGTGACCCTCGATGACCCAACTGGTGGGGTTTCAATCTAAAGAATTTCCAAGCAGACTCTTAACCAGCACACACTGATCTGCGCCAGCATTACAGCCATTTCCTTCCCACATCTCCTGTTGTAGAATTCGTTTACAGAATTCATTTTTATGTCACTAGGAATGTGATTAAAGGAAGACGTGGGGGGAAAAATAAACCAAAAACAGGATTCCTAGGACTGCTCAGTATACAGGCAGACTCGGTATACAAGCAGACTCGGTATACAGGCAGACTCAGTGTACAGGCAGACTCGGTATACAGGCAGACTCGGTATACAGGCAGACTCGGTATACAGGCAGACTCGGTATACAGGCAGACTCGTTATACAGGCAGACTCGGTATACAGGCAGACTCGGTATACAGGCAGACTCGTTATACAGGCAGACTCGGTATACAGGTAGACTTGGTATACAGGCAGACTCGGTATACAGGCAGACTCGGTATACAAGCAGACTCGGTATACAGGCAGACTCGGTATACAGGCAGACTCGGTATACAGGCAGACTCGGTATACAGGGAGACTCGGTATACAGGCAGACTCGGTATACAGGCAGACTCGGTATACAGGGAGACTCAATATACAGGCAGACTCGGTATACAGGCAGACTCGGTATACAGGCAGACTCGGTATACAGGCAGACTCGGTATACAGGCAGACTCGGTATACAGGCAGACTCGGTATACAGGCAGACTCGTTATACAGGCAGACTCGGTATACAGGCAGACTCGGTATACAGGCAGACTCGGTATACAGGCAGACTCGGTATACAGGCAGACTCGGTATACAGGCAGACTCGGTATACAGGCAGACTCGGTATACAGGCAGACTCGGTATACAGGGAGACTCAATATACAGGCAGACTCGGTATACAGGCAGACTCGGTATACAGGCAGACTCGGTATACACGCAGACTCGGTATACACGCAGACTCGGTATACAGGCAGACTCGGTATACAGGCAGACTCGGTATACAGGCAGACTCGGTATACAGGCAGACTCGGTATACAGGCAGACTGAGTGTTAGTATGGTGAGCTGGACAGTGCTTTCGAACGTGCTGCACTTTATTCCCCAGCAGTTTGCAGGAGATTGCAATGTCCACCCAGCGCTGAAGGATATTATGGGAACCAACATTTAAAGGGAACAAGCTACTATAAAAAACAAATATGATCACATATCGCAGAAACAATTCTTAAGAGAAAAGATCCAAAATCATTATTACGGCTGGTAATCACCTCATGTACATATCACTGATACTCACTGCTGCGTTTGGGAAGGGGGAGAAATTAATTACGCATTCCCTTCAAATCTGTTATATTGTTGCATGGAGGTAGGTAGCGCACTCCAATTGTTCAATAGTGTTTTATAATGAGGTTACTGGGGGCTGCCGGGCAACCGTACATCCACCTGCTGACATCAGGACACAGACAAATAGCCAGGCACTCCAAAAGTAATGATGGGATAAATACTTGTTGGTTATTTAGTTACATCGGAGCATACGTCAGGGTCAGAGAAACCGGATATTGTTCTGCATGCAGCGCCAGGAAATACACGTCTGGACGTTCGATTTTGATTTGTATAAAGCTGAGATTTGTCTTGCTAAGAATCTGAGATCTTTGTTGAGAGAACAAAATGATCTTTCCAATATTATTTGTCCCAGCTAAAAATGTAGGAAATGGACCCTACTATTCCCACAGTACGTACGTTGCACTTGGAACAATGACTACGGTAACATACATGGATATTCTGCAAATATTTGAAATCAATGGTAACAAACTGAACCGTCAACCAGCAGGTGTTTCTTTGGCGAGTCACTTCTTACACTTCATATTTAAAGTCTTGGTTCCTTTTCCTGCAGTGTGCTGCATCTCATTATTCAATGTCCGTTTCCCATTGCTTTAGCTGGTGGAGCAGTGCTGGAAACATACTCAATCACTCAAGGGCACAATACAAAAAACATACCCAGAACTACACTGCATAACTGGAACAAGGAGGGTCTTCTGGTTCTTGGTCATTCTTCCAAACGCTGCCCATTGTACACACTGTATCACAAGCATGACAACCCGCCGAGTCCCCCGGCTGCTACGTGTTTGTGATAGTCACATTCTTTTTAAGCAGCACGCTTATACGTTCCCTGGCCTGGGGCACATCGCAAATCTCTTTGTAGTATGCCGTCAGTTTTAAGCAAAAGTGCAATTGAAATACTAATAAAAATTCACCACTGATAGGGAATCGGGTTTGTGGCACCTGTCCTTCTTTAGGCCCAATAGAGTTATAGTGGAGTGGACAGTCTCACTCATGTAATACATTATTATTCTTTGTTTCATAATTTCAGCTGTAGCACAATGGTCAATAGCTTTACAAATGTAGGCCTAAAAGCCTTTATTTAAACACAAGACTGCCAAATGGTCTAGCACAACATAGCTGGGCCTTTGGCAATACAGGAGTTAAAAGGAATTTACAAAGAGAGACCTACAGTACACAGTATGCTTTAAATAGTCAGTGCTGAATGGGACAGCAACTCATTCCAAAACAAATAGTTATGGAGTGTTCCATCCTGCACTGAAATGGTTAAATGTAACTGGGGACAATGGTGGTACTCTTCAATGGCTACACAACCCCTGCAGTGCGCTTATATAATAAGTGATAAAAGGGTTAAGTAAACCTGTTGTTTTTTTTAATAGTTTTTCATGGATATACTGCGTGTTTAAGTCAGGGAACCATGTTCCTCCCCAAATTATCACATGAATAGGGATAGAGCTGTGTTACTCTAAACTAGTCCCACTGTCCACTCAAGCAAACTATTTGGCTAGCAAATTGCCATAATTACAAGAGGAACAGAGGGGTGGGGAGGGGGGACCCTCCCTTCTCTCCTTCCCCCAGAGGGGTGGGGGTAGGGGGGAGCACCCTCCCTTCTCTCCTTCCCCAGAGGGGTGAGGGTAGGCGGGAGCACCCTCCCTTCTCTCCTTCCCCCAGAGGGGTGGGGGTAGGGGGGAGCACCCTCCCTTCTCTCCTTCTCCCAGAGGTCCACTTTGTCTGCCAAGGCTTATTCCAACCCCTGCCGAGTTATTTATCCCCTTTGTGAACTTCAATGCCAGGTACTGATTGGGGCCCTTATGCCCTTTTCAATGGCTCTAAGTGATTGGCTTCCTTAATCTGATTAGAATGTACAGAGCTTGTCTGTAAGGAGCTTTCACACATGCACACACACACATACACACGCACACACGCACACACGCACTTTGCTCGCACTCTTGCTCTTAGACAGTGCAGTTCTTGTTTTAACCAGAGAGCTAGTGATCTGAGTAGGGCTTCTCAGTTTAAGTAGCTCTGTGGTAGGCCTTTCAATGGATGTAGTATGATCTAAGCCCACCTGCCTGCTTATTAGCCACAGGATTAAACCCCCTTGCCTCTCCTGTTTCATTCTCTTACAGCTCAGTATGCAGGCCTGGGGGAGTACGCCATCTTTTACATGAGAATTTGTCGACCTCTTTTCTGCTTCTTGCCCGTAGATCACAAGGGATTATAAGTGAGGCCAAGCCTAGTGACTACTTAAACATGGACAGCTTGAGCCTTTCCTCTCATGGGAACCTGCCTTCTAGTAGATGTGGTCAATTGCTTTGTCCCCTCCCATCCAATTTGTACCTCTTAATCCCTTAGAGTTTGTACTCTATGGCCTTAACTTCTATTTTTCCCACACTTCTACCTGACCCCCAAATGACCAAAAACCCTGGTATTCTGCACAATTCCCTCTCATACACTTTGGGCTCTGTTTATTGAATGGCTACAATTAGACCTTCAGAATCCCAGTGTTGAAGAGTAATGCAGGCATGAGGAGGGAGGCTTAATGTCGCCGGTTCGGAAGTGTCTTCAGTACATTAGAAACCCTTATTGCTCTGAGCACCAGTACTGTCCAAGGTATATTAGAACTGCATTAAAGTCATATTAAAGTGTTTGTTTTTATTGTTAACGCTCGTTTCATAATTTATATGTTTAATACATTTATAGATTTAGATTTAAACACCTTAATCCCGTTGGCAAATACTACAGACATACAACATATACGGCACATATGCGGCACATATGCGGCACATATACGGCACATATACAGCACATAGACGGCACATATACGGCTACGCTCCGACCTTTCTGGAGGTGACAATGATTAGAGAAGTGTTATAAGAGAACCCTCGCAGTACAGCTCAATATTAATGAGAAAGGTACATTTTGTTTTACAAAGGTAGAAAAAAATGATATTGCAGAAACCTTTCGGAATTTAGCATAAATTGTAAATGCTATAAATTAAATATTAAAAACAGCAATTCTCAAATGTAACTTTACTAAACAACTATAAAATACACCACCATTTAATGAAAGAGATTGGACAGATTATGGGACATACGATCCCTCCGGCCTGTTCCCCTGCAGAGCTGTTAGACGCCTGCCAGCGCTGGGTTCTATGACATAGCACCGCTTAGCAATGTGGGCCTCTATCATATTCCTGTACAAGGAACACTAAGCATTGATTTGCTAGAACAGGAAGGCAGAAGGGCAAGGGGTAATGACAACCTTTGAAGGGGGTGAAACTGGTTTCAATCCTGGTGTTAGCTCCTTGTGACCCTTAGCAAGTGACTTCCTGTGCATCAGGGACCAAAAGTAAGCTCTACCGGGCCTCCTTGGGCCTGCAAACTTCTTTGTACAGCACTGCGCACACTGTCAGTGCAATATAAGGGGTGGCTGACATAGCACCACTTAGTAAATATAGGCCAGAACCCCAGAGTCAGCAAAGCGCGGTCGGAAGCCGTGTCCCTGAATCGCGGTATTTGCCAGGGATTTACTGATTCGGGCGCCAGGCCACAGGGCGCGCTGTGATAACTCCGGGGAATCGCCTCCTCATAATACAGGGAATGTTTCCTGTGTATAACAGCAGGTGGCAGCCCTGGTCTTTCTGTGATAACAATAAGGATATTTCAGGGTTAGTTTTTATTTCTGTTTGGTATAGGAAATGGGGCTCCGAAAATCACGTGCGACTCTATAGAAGAAAAATCTCCTTTTTATTCCATATTTAATTTCTTTTCTGGATGTTTTATGAATGTCCAATATGCAATATATATAGTATAACACAAAGATGGGTCTGTGTCTAGTGGGGTCCACTTGATCACCCACAAAGTGAAACACAGTAATATCTTCCCAACCTAGTGTGGCAATATAGAGTTCGTACAGAGACCAGGCAACGCAGACAGCTCAATCTATTACCCGTCACTTTGTTGGATCATTCCAAGGCATCCAGGGCGTGCGGTCTGCGGTTGAAGAGATCCAGAAGCTGTAGAGAGATGCAGAGCACAGCAAGGAAAAGCCCCCAAAATCGGGCAAAAATAGATAATAAAAAATCCAGGGCAACTGCAATATAAAGATCAACTTATTGCATGTGTTTGATCTTGCTTCTCCATCTTGCTTGAGCTTGCAATAATAAATAGATCTTTATATTAGAGTTGCCCTGGATTTTTTATGATCTATTTTTGCCCAATTTGTTGGCTATTCCTTGCTCTCTACAGCTTTTAGTTTTTCTTTCTTTCTGGGTAAATGATGTCAATATAAATATTGTTTTTCTGGCCCACTTAAGCCTCGGGCCGCGCTGATCCGCGCTCCTGCTCTGCCTCGCCTGCTCAAACTGGAGCTTTTTTGTGTCCTGGCAGGCGAGGCAGTGAGCGCGCTTTGGGGGGGCGGGGCGGAGGCAGGGCGAAGGCGTGGCGGAGGCGGAACGGAGGCGTGGCGGGAGGCTGGGCTAGTCCCTCGCTCCCATTGGATGTGAGCGGTCACGTGACCGCTCCTCCGCTCCCCGGAGCGGCAAATTTTAAACTTGCCTGTCTCCTGAGAATTTCTCAGCCTCCGCACGCATGCGCACGCAGCTGCTAAAGCCGCGCTGATCACAGATGAAGGAGGTAAGTTCAGCTGCTCAGCGCGGCTCAGAGGGGTCTGTGGGACTATGTCCCAGGCCTTACAGTAAAGAGATTGTGATGCGTGTTTGTGATGGATAACCAAAGAATTGACCCAAAATGAGACTCCATATTAGTTCGGCAAAAACAGGTGTGTTTGAAATGTAAATCTGCCAGAAACTTTCATTCCAAAAGTAAAACACTTTAGATCTTTAGAACCAAAACCACAAATTATTTTAAACCAAAACCAGGAGCACACATTCTTTGTATTATTTTAGCTTCCTAATTACTTCTTATGATTTTATAATTATTCTACATATTTTAAAGTAATTTCCTCTGCTTTATTACACTAGTTTAGTGTTCTCCTGCTTATTTTGAGTTTTTTCCATAATTCTGTAAAACGTTAAAACACATATTAAACAAATTGAGTTTCAGCAAAACCAGAACCAAGACCCATAAAAGTTTCAAACCAGAAAGTGCGCACGCTTACTCCCTATATACTGCGAGGCCACGGCAATTGTTTATTTTAATCTTCAATCAAAATGTTTTTTAGATTTAAAAAATATATATATTTTAGTTTTAGCTTCCAAAAGCTGGTTTTGCGTGGGATTTAGTGAAGCTTTGCACAATTCCTGCGGGGGGGAAATACACACTTTCACTAACTGGGCAGTTACACTTCCGAGAAACATCTGAAAGCGAGGTAGTAAAGAGGTTCATGGAGCACGACAGTAACTCTTCAGGGGGTCCGGAGCTGAAATGAACACAGCTCAGACCTGGCTGAACCCGGCTTCCATCCGACAACTAAAAAAAAAAGATTTCGTGTGAGGGGTTTCGCTGCTTTAATCCCAAGAATAAAATCAGGAATAGTATCACATATATTTATTCATAGGTACATATAGATTCATAAAGATTTTGACTTTTAAAAAAGAAAAGACAATTGTCTAAAAAACATTAATTGCTGGAGCAATTATTTGTAATTCTTTGAGAAAAGTAGTGAGGCAAATAATGAAATGCTATGTAACAGTTTCATTTTATTGCTAAAGATTCATAAAGTGTTAAACACGGATTAAGAGAAATCCAGAAGCAGCAAAAAGAACATTTCCATTTATTCCACCCACAAGCCATATGGAAATCCTTCAAATGTAGCTTTGTCTTGTCGTGGTATGTCCATTTCTTTCCGCACACTGTCCTTGAGTTCTATACACACACACACACATACACACACACACACACACACAAAGATTGCTCACGTGACCAGTGTGACCGTTTACATGCGACTCACGTGACCAATGTGACCATTCACATGCGACTCACGTGACCAGTGTGACCGTTCACATGTGACTCACGTGACCAGTGTGACCGTTTACATGCGACTCACGTGACCAGTGTGACCGTTCACATGTGACCGTTTACATGCGACTCACGTGACCAATGTGACCAATGTGACCGTTTACATGCGACTCACGTGACCAATGTGACCGTTTACATGCGACTCACGTGTCCAGTGTGACCTTTCACATGCGACTCACGTGACCAGTGTGACCGTTTACATGCGACTCACGTGTCCTGTGTGACCGTTCACATGCGACTCACGTGTCCAGTGTGACCGTTCACATGCGACTCACGTGTCCAGTGTGACCGTTCACATGCGACTCACGTGTCCAGTGTGACCGTTCACATGCAACTCACGTGTCCAGTGTGACCGTTCACATGCGACTCACGTGTCCAGTGTGACCGTTCACATGCGACTCACGTGTCCAGTGTGACCGTTCACATGCGTATCCCTGAGAAATAACAGAGTAACACACCCATCAAAGACCAAAGCAGCCCGAGGCCGTATCCCAAGCACACAATGCTGATCTACACAATAAAGAGAACACAAAACGACTGTACAGAGGGTGTAACACACACAATCCCATATGTAGAGCACGCCGTGCGGCACGCTGAAAGGAAACCGCGTCCCGCCTCCGGGAAGCAATCTCCCCTCTGTAATGCGCTAAATCCGTCACTCACTATTCCCGATTAGTCTCTGCCTCTGGACGCCTGTGCTGCGGGGGCAGAGTATTTTTAACCCGGCGTAGCGAGGGGTTCTGTGCCAGGGCCTTGTTCTCCCAGTTCTGGTGTAGGCGGCGTGTCAGGAAACCCTCTGGAGCCGCAGTGAGACTTGTCTATTTGTCAGTACAAATGTGCGCTGAGCCTGACAAGTTACTTCCAACCTGTTATTTAACACAGAGGAGAGGACGCGGCTGTAACTGTGGCACAAACGCACCTTTTACTTGGCAATTGTCAATTACTATTTGTCAAAGTTAAAAGGACTGTGTAAAACAGATGTAATTGGCCTGTAAATGTAAAGAGTGGTACTGAGTACATTAATTTCACTTTCTTTTAGAGAGAGTAGGGGCGGAATTTAATTATTCCCATTTGTGTTCTTCTAATAGACAATTTAATATGTGCAGGTCCCAAAAGCAAAAACAGTGTCTGATCAGCAAGGACAGTATATATATATATATATATATATATATATATATATATATATATATATACATACATATATAGTGAGGAACGTGACGTCATGCGGTCACGTCGTCATGGCAACGCAACGCCATTTGCCGTTGCTGGACCATGATAACTGTCGCTGTAGGAGGAGATGCTGCCTGACACGGTAAGGCATCATCCAGGGTGGGAGTGGATTCGCTGGCGCCGTGACTTCAGGCGCTGGGCTATTTCTGGCCAGCTAGTTGCGCACCTGTGGGGCGTATCCGTGATGTCGCCCTCATTGGCTGAACCGCGCACGTTACCAGGGCAAGCGCAAGAAATACAAAACTATTTGTCTCGCCAAGCATCGTGCCTCTGCACGCGCGCGCACAGCGTGGACACAACAATTTATTTGTATTGTTTTCATCTCTGAGCGCTTGAGCAAGCTCACAGCCTGGATGAGGCTTTAGGCCGCGCTTATAGTGCTGGCAATGGCGACGCGACTGGCGAAAGTTGTAATTTGATTTTTAGCAACGTCGCTGGCGACAAGGCCAGTTACGTCACTAAGGAGGGAGGCCGCGCAATTTGATTGGTTTAGAGACAGTCACATGTGGCGACTGTTTCTAAAAAATCAAACTTACCCAGCTACAACATTTTTGGTCGCTCTGTCACCTTCGCGCTTACTATAAGCGCTTGCGACGGAGTCAATGTATTTGTTTCAGAGCGACGTGGCGTCGCAAGCGCAAGACACTATAAGCGCAGTCTAAGAGACACTTACAGAGGCGCCACGCTCTCCCCCGGCAATCAGTTTTATTGTTGTTGGGAAGAGCGCGGGGACTCTGTAACCGCGGGGCTCGGTGCACCGACGGCACCGCCATCACGCCGGCCATGTAAAAAAATATCTGTCCGCCCACAAAAATCCGCGTCAATATCATCCGCCGAGCTGAACCCGGCATGGAACCTATAAATCTGCTAATTGTGTCAGCACAGAATACAGTTACTATGTATCAACCAGAAACGGATTTCATGCAGCACGGATGTTTCCTTATGTACAGAAGTTGCTATTCTAAATAATATGACACTAATAATTAATATTTACTAAAACTAGATATAAATAAAAAATACACGATTTGTTTGATATTTCAATTGTTTCAATCAGGCATTCCACATAACAACGCGTCATACGTATGAAGTCACACCTTTATACACAGGATGCACAGTATATGAAGTCACGCCTTTATACACAGGATGCACAGTATATGAAGTCACACCTTTATACACAGGATGCACAGTATATGAAGATTTGTACTGATTTTTAGCACTAAAATGATGGGGGGAAATGAAATATGATCTCAGTGCATAGGCCGTGGGCGTCACTCATGTTTAGCTTCATCCATTGCCCTTTAAAGCAACTCTTTCCGTTTTATTAAAAGAAAGAACCTTTGAAAAATAAGTGATTTACATAAAGTTATAAAAAGCCACTGCAGATTAGAACAACATTATGTGGCACAAAAGAACAATCGGCCCGATGTCCATGAAACTGTCCACACAGATCTGCTTCCCGAAACACTCACTCCTTGTGAGATTGCATTAATGAGGGCGGTTCGTGGGCGACATACTGCTTGCCAGTTTCCACATCCTCATCCTCATCCGGGACCTGTGGAGACAAATGGAAGAACGTACTTCTTTGCCAGAATTGGCACTCGCTGGCTTATGTTATGTGTTATATGATTAAGTCACATGTATCACTGCGGTGAAGCGCTATGTACATACGTGGTGCTATATAAATAAAGATATACAGACATATTCAATGTGCGGTGAAGATGTCTTTCCCATTCTGGGGAAGACTTTAGTCTCATTGATTTGCAATGGGAAACAGTTCCACAGCATGTACAGGGGCGGGGGGCGGAGGGGGGGGGAGGGAGGGGCGCGTAGTCTTGGTCAACTCCAATGCCTGCCCTCGATCTCTCTATTCAAATACCTTAACCTCAAAGCTCTGTTAGAAGCATGTAAGCCAATAAGGCTGCGTGTCACACACACTGAGTCATGTCATCCCTTGTGGCTAACCAAATGCTGCGCACCCCACGCTGCACGCCCCACGCTGCACACCCCATGCTGCACGCCCCCATGTTGCACGCCCCAGGCTGCATGCACCACGCTGCACACCCCCATGCTACACCCCCCCCCTTGCTGCACGCCCCACGCTGCACGCCCCCATGCCCCACGCCCCCATGCTACACCCCCCCATGCTGCCCGCCCCCACGCTGCATGTCCCCATGCTGCACCCCCCCATGCAGCACCCCCCCATGCTGCACCCCCCATGCTGCACGCCCCCATGCTGCACGCCCCACGCTGCACGCCCTTATGCTGCATGCCCCATGCCGCACACCCCCATGCCACACACCCCCATGCTACACACCCCCATGCTACACACCCCCATGCTACACACCCCCATGCTGCACACCCCCATGCTGCACACCCCCATGCTACACCCTCCACGCTACACACCCCCACCCACGCTGCACGCCCCACGCCCGATCCTTGGAATTGCCCAGGCAGCTGGTATAATAGTAGATATTTACCTACGGACGGTGGTATATTCTCTGTGTTACATGTGGGACACACTAAAGCAATTCCTCACATAATGGACCAATGTTTTTAGGATTAATTCACAGAAGTAGGATTAGTAAGGAGTTAGGTAAATGTTCCTCTAACACTTCTCGCGCTTTTTTCCACTCAAACCTTTTTACTTGGTCCCATTTGGAAAGATGGGATATTTGTGTGCTAGTGTGCTTGTGTGCTAGTGTGTTAGTGTGCTAGTGTGCTAGTGTGCTAGTGTGCTAGTGTGCTAGTGTGCTAGTGTGCTAGTGTGTTAGTGTGTTAGTGTGTTAGTATGTCAGTGTGCTAGTGTGTTAGTGTGTTAGTATGTCAGTGTGTTAGTGTGCTTGTGTGCACTGAAGAGTAGAAATGAAAGCATAGAACGGTTTTAGCTCAGTGGAGTCACTCTTAGGTTTTACTGCCATCTTGTGGCGACATAAGATGTTGCAGTTTCTCTTTGTGTCGCAGGAGACACTTATATTTGACATCTGTCACCTAAAGTTCATTCTGTTTCCCCTTGCACCCATTCTCAAATGTATCTAAGGATTTGTAACACAAACTTCTGTAATGAAAGCGTCTGCAAACTAATTTGCAAAGTAATGTATTGTTTATTCTAACATTAGTGACATTAGAATAAGTATCTGACGTCTAAATTTAGCGTAAGGCTGCGGCCAGGGTGAGGAGACGCGCGCTCACAAGGCGTGACGTCAGCGTCTGCCTGAGCAGGAGCGATTGGTTTTCCTGCTCACTGCGTGCTCACGCGGGGGGTGTGCTACAGACGAGAGGGGGGTGTGACGTTACATCCTCAGCTCCATCTGATTGGTTGTTGTGACTGCTGTGCTCTCATTGGCTCTTACCTGGTTACGTGGCGCGCCATAGCGCCGCAAAAAACAATTCTGATGTTTACCCAAGCACAGCTCCGCTTGAGCACACGCGCATGAAGCAGTGCTTTGGGCGCGTGCATAAGGTAACCTGTATTTAACCGCACCAGGTGTGAGTGCGCACATGTGCATCTCCTTAGGCTGCGCTTATAGTGCTGGTGACAGCAACGCGATGTTGCGTTAAAACAAATGCATTGTCGCCATCATCGGCGCTTATAATGCACGCGACCAAGCGACAGCGCTACCAAAAATCTAGTAGTCACTGTTATTTCTTTTTTTCAGCGACGGTCTCCCCTTGTGGCCAATCAGAGAGCTTCTCCGTCCCTCTGCCTTCCCCCTTTCTGACGTCACTGGCCTTGTAGCCAGTGACGTCGCCTAAACTTTAAATGCAACTCTCGCAATGGCGACGGGTGACGTCATCGGTCCCGTCGCCGGCAGTAGAAGCGCAGCCTAAGACAAAGGGTGTCAGTGTGTAAGCCGGGTGCTCGATGTCACTACTGCATTGTAATGAATGGTACAGTAAGAGATACGGCTTCGTAGTGAAGGACCCGCTAAAGAGTCTACGTGTTTGTAATGTAAAAGCGTGGTCTTTACCTATATATATATATAAATGTTCTCTTATTCTTACCCATATATGGTCTTTACCTATATATATGTAGCGGTCATGTAAAATGCCTACAGTCATCTCTCCTGCTGGCAGCAAGGCCTGGTAAGTGTGGGCATGCCAGCAGTAATCATGGAGGTTTTCCCTCACACCCTGGTGGGGTGCCCGGTGTATGGATGGGACTGGTCACATGCTCTGACTCCATGGTTAGTGATGTCAGAGGTGTGTCAGCCTTAGAAGTTACATAAGGCACAGCACTGTGTCAAGAGTTAGTTCTGTCAGCGTTCAAGGCGAGTACAGTTGCTGGAAAGTTCTTGCAAGGTTCAGGAAGGAGTTCAAGTTCTGCAGAGTGTTAGTTATGTTATAGTAACTCCATGGGAGACTGTGTCCAGGGACCTGGCACAGGGCAGTGATTCCTGCGGGAATAGTGAATCCCTCATCTAGGTAACATACCTATCAAAGGGGAGCACGGGCGAGATGATCGGCTAAATACACCCATTGTGGAGGGCAGCTATGCCCACCGTGACAATAAAGATGGAGCTGATCAGAGAAACCCCTGTGTGTGAGAGTCCAATGATTACACAGGAGGTTGCACCACCGAGGAGTTCCTCGTCAGGATCATCCCCATGCGGACGCAGGGACCCTGGTGAGGTGGAGGCGCTGCACTGGAACTAGGTGAGACTCAGCACACTACCTCAGCTGCCTGTCTGACGGGTCCTCCCCACACACCATTATGCGGGAGACTCAGGAGTCCTGTAGCCAACAGGTGCACCATCAGGCATATCTACACTGTAATGGGGTCCGGTTAGACCACAGGGGCCAATGTGAGATTGGGTGGGTCAGGCCGGGCCAGAAAAACTGTTACATATATATATATATAAATGTTCTCTTATTCTTACCCATATATGGTCTTTACCTATATATATGTAGCGGTCATGTAAAATGCCTACAGTCATCTCTCCTGCTGGCAGCAAGGCCTGGTAAGTGTGGGCATGCCAGCAGTAATCATGGAGGTTTTCCCTCACACCCTGGTGGGGTGCCCTGTGTATGGATGGGACTGGTCACATGCTCTGACTCCATGGTTAGTGATGTCAGAGGTGTGTCAGCCTTAGAAGTTACATAAGGCACAGCACTGTGTCAAGAGTTAGTTCTGTCAGCGTTCAAGGCGAGTACAGTTGCTGGAAAGTTCTTGCAAGGTTCAGGAAGGAGTTCAAGTTCTGCAGAGTGTTAGTTATGTTATAGTAACTCCATGGGAGACTGTGTCCAGGGACCTGGCACAGGGCAGTGATTCCTGCGGGAATAGTGAATCCCTCATCTAGGTGACATACCTATCAAAGGGGAGCACGGGCGAGATGATCGGCTAAGTACACCCCATTGTGGAGGGCAGCTATGCCCACCGTGACAATAAAGATGGAGCTGATCAGAGAAACCCCTGTGTGTGAGAGTCCAATGATTACACAGGAGGTTGCACCACCGAGGAGTTCCTCGTCAGGATCATCCCCATGCGGACGCAGGGACCCTGGTGAGGTGGAGGCGCTGCACTGGAACTAGGTGAGACTCAGCACACTACCTCAGCTGCCTGTCTGACGGGTCCTCCCCACACACCATTATGCGGGAGACTCAGGAGTCCTGTAGCCAACAGGTGCACCATCAGGCATATCTACACTGTAATGGGGTCCGGTTAGACCACAGGGGCCAATGTGAGATTGGGTGGGTCAGGCCGGGCCAGAAAAACTGTTACATATATATATATATAAATGTTCTCTTATTCTTACCCATATATGGTCTTTACCTATATATATATATATATATATATATATATATATATATATATATATATGTTCTCTTATTCTTACCCATATGACTAACGCTCTCTATTTATCGGGGCACTTCCTATTTCCCTCCTGAATATATCTCCCTTATTCCAGGCGCATCCTGCCACATCCCACATTTCCCAGGAACAATTTACCTCCCAGTACACGGCATCATCAAAGCAGTTCTCATCCGCGGGTTCGCCCCAAAATGGTAATTTTAGAATGAAACCTAAATAAAAAATAAGAAAAGCAAAGTGATATAAAGCAGACTGTTCATCCAGTTAGAGGAAATATGTTTATCTTTATATAAAAGATGTAGAAACAAAGCTGGTTTACACACACACACACACACACACACACACACACACACACACACACACACACACACACACACACACACACACACACACACACACACACACACACACACACACACACACACACACACACACACACACAAAGCCTTGAGAATCCAGCGTGAGTCACCACATTATGAGTGGTAATGTGTATACAGCTAGTGATTGTTTGTCTCTGGCCTGCCTCATTCTTGGAATTAAAGGCTAGAATCCCTTTCCCACCTGTAAATCTTCCCTAGGTGTGCACCTCTTAGCTATGTGATAAAGATGCCTTGGCGTGCAGCACGATGAGGTCTGTCCCTTACCTACAATGGTGCCTCCCACAAAGGCAAAGGCAAGAGACACAAATATGCCCGCTGCTTGGAAACCCCCTTGAATGCTGGGAGTTCTATTTGCATATGGACCGTAAAACCCAAAAAGGGAAACCAGTCTATGAAAAGGAAAAACAATACACAGAGGTTATTGTACATCAGACATCTGGACCAGGGGTGTGCAAAGTGGGGGGCGCTCGACTTTCGAGGGGCGCGGCTGTTACAGAGGCCCCGCGCTTCCCCCGAAGGCATTTAAAATACAAGCCGGGTATCGCGTGAGGCCTCTGTAACTTCTTAACTTACCTTGATTCCAACAACGCCTTTCCATGGCAACCGGCATCAAATGCTGTGCAGGATGGGGGGCGCGAGCCAGAGGGGGGAGGAGAAAGGGGGGGCGCATGAAGGTAAGTTTGTGCACCCATGATCTAGACAATCACACAATCACAACACAAACATTGTGCAACAAATAGTGTCAGAGAACGCTATTCTAACAGAAAGGTTTTCTTGCTCTCTATATACATTTATTAAGTATAGGTAACTAGACACATTTTTAGTCCGTGCTGGAAGTTGAACGTTATACAATGTTTCTAAGGCTGCGTCCATAGAAGGACCAGCCGTGCTGAGGCGCGCTGAGGACGCTCCGCACTGAGCCCCTGCATCCTCAATGAGGATGCCTTGAGAGGGGGCTCACGCGAGCGTCCGCAGGCGTGCTCAGGCTTTGGAGTTTTCAGCCGAGCGCCAAGCTGTTTTTCAGCGCGCTGTCGGCTGAAAACCTCCAATCACTGCACAGCAGCGTCAACGTCACGGCGCCGTGACATTGACGTCAGTGCGTCGCGGGCGATTGGCCCAGCGCCGTCACTGCCCCGCCTCCAACCACCTCCCCCCGGCTCCCTTCGCGCACGCTGGCTCGCCTGCAAGTCCGTGCAATCGCGCTGACTGAAGCAGGCAAGCCTCAGCGTTAGCGCGCCTCCGCTCTCCCCACACCTCTATGGCCCGGGCCTAAGGCATCTTACCCAGCCTGAGTATAAACACTTGCAGTTGCAGCAGCAGCTGTCACCGCTCCCACGATTCCTCCAATCACACCTGGAAGGCCGTGAAGGTTGTGTATCCCACAGGTATCATGCAGCCGGAGCTTGGATGCTAAGAATGGCTGGGGGAAAAAGAGGGGGGGGGGGAAAGTTAAAAAGAGGAACACCAAAATAAGGAGGGTAAACAGCAATATTCTTGCAGGTATCAACAATGCACTAAAATGTGTTTTCCCCAGTCTGCGTACGCCCACAAGTGACCCTCTCTCCCCCATGAATCCCTGATAAGCACAGGCATCAGCAACTTAACCGCCTGAAGCTTTCCAACAGAACGCAGCTTTCTTAGGGCACGCTGTGTTACTTACCGAAAGGTAGGTAAATCCCAACGTAGACACAATGCCGCAGATAAATCCAACAATCAGGGATCCGTATGTGGTCAGCATCATTTCTCCAGCGGTTCCAACCGCCACTCCTCCCGCCAAGGTGGCGTTCTGAATATGAACCTGCGCGACAATCCATGAATGTGCGACAATCTCGTAATGTGCGACAACCCTGAATGTGCGACAGTGCGACAATCTCGTAATGTGTGACAATCCCTGAATGTGCGACAATCTCTGAATGTGTGACAATCCCTGAATGTGTGACAATCCCTGAATGTGTGACAATCCCTGAATGTGTGACAATCCCTGAATGTGACAATACCTGAATGTGTGACAATCTCTGAATGTGCGACAATCTCTGAATGTGTGACAATCCCTGAATGTGTGACAATCCCTGAATGTGTGACAATCCCTGAATGTGACAATACCTGAATGTGTGACAATCCCTGAATGTGTGACAATCCCTGAATGTGACAATACCTGAATGTGTGACAATTCCTGAATGTGACAATCCCTGAATGTGACAATCCCTGAATGTGTGACAATCCCTGAATGTGACAATCCCTGAATGTGACAATCCCTGAATGTGACAATCCCTGAATCTGTGACAATCCCTGAATGTGTGACAATCCCTGAATGTGTGACAATCCCTGAATGTGACAATACCTGAATGTGTGACAATTCCTGAATGTGACAATCCCTGAATGTGACAATCTCTGAATCTGTGACAATCCCTGAATGTGACAATCCCTGAATGTGACAATCCCTGAATGTGACAATCCCTGAATGTGCACCTAACCGATGAAGGGGCCCTGAGTTTCCCCTAAATGTTGGATTCTATTTTTGCACTTTACCCCATTTATATTGTTTAAACCTGCGTGCTGTGTCTTCTTCCTCACTCGTCGAACATGTTGGAGTATACTTTCTATATGCCCTATATTCTGTGTATATGTGTGTATACATACTGTACATACATACATACAGTATATACATACACACACACACATACATACACATACATACAGTATATACATACATATACACATACATACACATACATACATACATACATACATACACATACATACACATACATATATACATACATACATACACATACATACACTTACATATACACATACATACACATACATACATACACATACACACATACATACATACATACACATACATACACTTACATATACACACATACATACACATACACACATACATACATACATACATACAGTAACTCAGAGCAGACAGGATACTTACCATTTCTAGTTTGCCTGTCCTGTTTACAAGACTGGAGATTGCCACAGTTGTGAGAACGCAGGCTGCCAGGGAACAATATGTGTTAATGGCAGCTCTGTGCTGTGCATCCCCGTGATTAGAAACAGCAGAATTAAAACTGGGCCAGTACATCCACAGGTACAGCGTTCCTGGGGTCACACAAAAAAAGTCTCGGTGAAACCCAATCATTTGCACAAAATACCTCGTCCTTTTATCATGAAATACAGCGCTCTTTGTCAGCAGAGGTTCCTGCATTGAATTGTTTCAGCTCACGTTACTGTACACGCCACCCTGGCAGTGAGGGGTTCACTGTAATATCGCACCCCAACACAGACGGGAGAGCCCCTTCTTACAGTCCTTCTTGTACTTGTGGCCAGTTTTTGTCTATGTGCCTGAACTTGCAATTTAGGGGCAAGTTATAACTTATTTATTATAAGGGGATGCACCTGCACCTATGTCCTTTTTTTCTTTATCCTGAGTTGGATCAAGGTTTGGAGTCAAAGTTACATTAAGGAGGACCACCTTTACTAAACAGTGCTAAACCGTATAGATTATTCAGATTATTCCCATATAAATGAGCTGAAAAGTGGCATTTAGCACCATTTAGTAAATATATCCCCAAATCGCATGATCTAACAACCTGCATCAAATGTAAGAACCTGGTCAACAAGTTTCCTTTCTTTGATGGAAGCAAAACCCGAAAATTGCATAGTGCCCCAAAGTTTTCTGCGCAGTCAAAACTGACCTATATATGTCCCATACCGCAAGCTGGCGCAGCACACATGCTACTGTATGTATTTACACTTAATGTCCTTAATAGGCACTTGGCCGATGAGTCCTCAGAACAATGTGTGCATGTTATAACAATGGAAATTAGAGGACCAAATCACAAACGTCAATATGTTGTATCTGGATGCTGACAGCGTCACAGCTGAAACCAAAGCCACATGGATTGTGATTGTGTCATTGTCCTTAGGTACAATTATATTGCTTCACTTTGCTATGGAAAGTAACAAACGATATAAAACAGTCCACGTGCCACAGATCAGCAGATTATGCACCAATGTGGCAACATGCCACGGAGTTACTCACCGATCATCGAGAAGAGATCAGACTGATACACCGAGCCCTCCAGGCTGTTACTTTGCTTTAATTTGGGGCGGTTTAGTATCCAGGCTACTGTTAGTCCAAAATATGCCCCAAAAGTGTGAATGGTCATGGAGCCTCCAGCATCTATAACCTATGTGAGAGCAAATACTGTTTGTAATGCTCTTCTAACACGAGCTTCATCTTAAGACGTGAGACCATCGTTA
Source organism: Ascaphus truei (assembly GCF_040206685.1). Taxonomy (NCBI): domain Eukaryota; kingdom Metazoa; phylum Chordata; class Amphibia; order Anura; family Ascaphidae; genus Ascaphus; species Ascaphus truei. The sequence goes on from NC_134500.1 coordinate 1,617,555, forward strand.
ATTACAAGAATTAAAACCCCTCCCAAACATTTTGCTACATTTTCTTGCAAGACTTAAAATGTTTCTACCTTTAAGAAATCGTCGTAGTTTAAAATGTAAGAGCATCCCGATAATGTCAGCATTGCATGTTATAAATATCCTTTCTCTCTTTAGCAGTGATTTATAGCTCCAGTAATGTTCATAATGTGAGTCAGTGTTACAGCACAGACAAAGAACTATGGGAGTTACGTTCCCAGAAGTCTCTGCTGCTATGCTGAATTAACGAAAAATCGAACTCATTGACTAATAAGGGCGGTCAGTACTTATTATAGAGAAATAGTCCCAACTGTAACTTCAGATTGCTATCTATATATGAAGTATTTCATTTTTCTTCTGTCATAAGACCCCTTAAAGTACATTCAAGTCAGTGGAATGTAAAGGTTCTTCCAGCACCACAGGGTGTCTTACAGCAGAAGACTGCTTAGTTAATATGGGCCTAAACATCTATGGTACTATCCGCTAATACAGAAAGAATAGGGGAGATGTACAGTATAAAGATCTTCTCTATGGCGTTTATCACTTGTAGCACATCTTTCATCTCAAGGACAGGTGTAAGGCATCAAAAATTAATTTACAAATCAAGCTGAGTCACAATTGGTGGTTTAACCCTTGCATGTTCTCAAGTATTGCTGGGAATACACAACCAGTAGTATTGTAGTCTTATAGCAGAATGCAGACAGCTGTTGGTTACAAAGATTCATTTTAAATTACATGGATTTCATTATATGCTAATTATACTTGGCAAAAAAACAAAAGTCTCACCTTCATATTGCCTCTAAATAAATGGGCACACCTTTTTCCCTCCACCCCAGGATTAGCGCTCCCTGTGTGATTAGAACGATGTGCGGGTTGTCCTGACATGCCTCTCTACTCAACAAGAGGAGACAGCTTGGTGCAGTGGAGGCTATATAGGGATACAATGACGCCTTCATACTAGTCGTCACATATAGCTTTTATGGTGCAAATGGGGGAAATCGAATTTTAATGTGCGCCTGTGTACGCGCCTATGAACCTGACATTTTTAAATTGCACATTATTTTAAAACGTTCAGATGGTATGTACTATGCTTTTCTATATTGGCACAGAATTACGTCGCTATAAATTAACCTAAAATGTATTTTACGCAGAACGGATGTTTCATTATATAGGTTAACAAAATGTATTATTTTCACTGTCTGGCTATTCTAAATAATATTATAATAATTTATATTCACTAACCCTAGTTAAAAATAAAAATACACAATTCTGTTTTAATTTTAATTGATCAATCAGGTATTCAACAGGGAACAATCCATCAAAATTAATTTAAAACAATGAACTCTGCATTGTGTGTATGAAGTCTAGTTTATTGTATGAATAGACTATTTGCTACAGGACAATGTGCCAAACTACCGTCACATCTAAAAGACACAACACAAGTGCTTAAAATTTTAAGTGAAATTATATGGGATCAGAATTACATTCTGGCCACATGCGATGTGACATCCCTATATACTGTATATGTGATGTGACATCCCTATATACATGTGATGTGACATCCCTATAATCGTGCAATGTGACATCCCTATATATATGTGATGTGACATCCCTATATACATGTGATGTGACATCCCTATATATATGTGATGTGACATCCCTATAATCGTGCGATGTGATATCCCTATATATATGTGATGTGACATCCCTATAATCGTGCGATGTGACATCCCTATATATATGTGATGTGACATCCCTATAATCGTGCGATGTGACATCCCTATATATATGTGATGTTACATCCCTATATACATGCGATGTGACATCCCTATAATCGTGCGATGTGACATCCCTATATACAGTATATGTGATGTGACATCCCTATATACATGTGATGTGACATCCCTTTAATCATGCGATGTGACATCCCTATATATATGTGATGTTACATCCCTATATACATGCGATGTGACATCCCTATAATCGTGCGATGTGACATCCCTATATATATGTGATGTGACATCCCTATAATCGTGCGATGTGACACCCCTATATATATGTGATGTGACATCCCTACATACGTGCATTGATCACACACAACACTGTGCAACAACTAAAAGAACCTTATCTGAAGCAAATATTTTAAAGCCACACAGATTGATTTTATAATGGATAGTATTTTACACATTTTTTAGCACAATTTCTTTTTTGATAGTAAATTTCATCTTAAAGTGTGGCACAGCTATGAAACCCAGATCGTGCCAAGCTTTTGCGAAAAATGTTATGGGTATTTAGGAAAAAGATTTTATTTTTCATAACCCTTTCAGCGCGAATCTGGTTCTCTGGAAACATTATATCGATGATATTTTTATTTGGGATGGCATTACGGATATTTTAAATAATTTTATTGAATATATTGACATTACGAACTATAATTTAAAATTCACATCTAATTTCAGTAGTTCCACCATTGACTTTTTAGACCTTACCATATAGAACACGACACTATAACAATGAAAACTTTTAAAAACAATGTAACCACTAACAGTTTGATTATGAATAATAGTGGTCACTGTCAAACATGGTTATCCAACATCCCTCAAGGAGAATTCCGTAAACTCAAAAGGAACTGCACAGAGGTAGAAGTTTATAATAGTCAAGCTAAAATTTTGGAAAACAAGTTTTTAGAAAGAAATTATCCAAAACGACTAATTTCTTCTGCAATGAAAAAAAACGCCTGAATTAATGAGATTTGATACCTTAATATACAAAGAAAAAAGAAAAACAAAAAATTATTTTATTCCCTTCATCACCCAATTTAATGCAGAGTCCTCCAAAATTACAAAAATGATACGCAAACATTGGCCTATACTAAAGAATAATGACATTCTGAAAGATTCCCTCCCGGAAGTTCCACAAATCGTTTTCTCAAAATCTAACCATTTAAAAAACACATTTGCAGCCACAGCCATGAAAAATAAACTATAATATCAGGTTACCTGCCTTTCCCACAAACCAACAGGGTTCTTTAAATGTCATAAATGTGAAGCCTGTCAATTCTGCCTGCACAAAACAGACTCCTTTGTTCTAATAGCGATAAAACATTAAATCAAACATTTTATTAACTGTAAAAGCAATTTTATAGTTTTTTTTTTTTTACCAAGTTGCCCTTGTGGTCTCCAATATGTAGTGAGAACAATTAGACCTTTGAGAGACCGCATAGTGGGACACATTACAGATATAATTCTAGGTTTAGAGACGCAGGGTCCCAAAGCATCACAACTCCGATCCCAGGGGACTCGCTTATCTGGGCAGAGATTCCATTGCACCCAATTGGAGAGGTGGCAATAGGATGAGAGATCTCTGACAAAGAGAGTCCTATTGGATCTTTCATCTCAATACTTCTAACCCAGCAGGTCTTAATATAGATTTACATGTAAATTCCTTTATCACTTAGCTTTGTATCATTTCTATTTCAATCATAAGATTCTAATTGTCTGTTCATTTCTCCCTTCTTTACCTATTTTATTCACAGATATGCATCTATTTATTTTTTTAAGATGATGGTTGTATTATTATGTTGTTTAATCAATTGGTTATGTTTATATGTATAATATGTGCTACTAAGGAGGGCTATATGCATATACATTTCAATTGTGACATCACAGGTCAAGGACTATAAATACCACCCATATGGGTATGTGATTCCCTGATATAGCGCATTCAGGGGGTGAAACGCGTAGGATTGTTACCAATTCCCCTACTGGTGTATTGGACTAGAGCAGGGGTGCGCAATCTTTCCCTGCTGCGCCCCCTTGCCTGCTTCCCTCCTTGCTCACGTCCCCCCTCCCTTACCTTGCTCCGGCTCTCGGCGTCGTGACCCCACGGCGTCATTTTACGCCATGTTGCCATGGCGACGCGTCGCCGAAGATAAGGTAAGTGAAGTTGCAGAGGCCTCACGCAATCCCCAGCATTAATTTAAATGCCCTGGGGGAAGAGCGTGGGGCCTCTTCAACTGGCGCGCCCCCCGGCTTGCGCACCCCTGGACTAGAACACACTGCACAGGAGCACAGAGAACATTTTGGACTGAATCGTTATTTTTGGTGACACTGAAGAACTGCATCCCAAACTATCATCAGCCACGGCAGCCTCTAATATCAGCCACCTGCAACCAGAAGTGTTTGGACACTCCTGCACTGGGGACAGAGATGCGGGCAGCTGCTCTCAGCTGTTCTCTGCTGTTTTCTGCTGCTGCTGCTCTCAGCTGTTGCTGCTCTCTGCTGCTGCTGCTCTCTTCTGCTGCTGCTTCTCCTTTCTGCTGCTGCTGCTGCTGCTCTCTTCTGCTGCTGCTTCTCCTTTCTGCTGCTGCTGCTGCTCTCTTCTGCTGCTGCTGCTGCTGCTGCTGCTGCTCTCTGCTGCTGCTGCTGCTGCTCTCTGCTGCTGCTGCTGCTGCTGCTGCTGCTGCTTTCTGCTGTTGCTCTCTGCTGCTGCTTCTCCGTTCTGCTGCTGCTGCTCTCTGCTGCTGCTGCTCTCTGCTGCTGCTCTCAGCTGCTGCTGCTCTCAGCTGCTTCTCCTTTCTGCTGCTGCTGCTGCTCTCTGCTGCTGCTGCTCTCTGCTGCTGCTCTCTGCTCTCTGCTGCTCTCTGCTGTTGCTCTCTGCTGCTGCTGCTCTCTGATCTGTGCTGCTGCTGCTGCTATCTGCTCTCTGCTGCTGTTCTCTGCTGCTGCTGCTGCTGCTGCTGCTCTCTGCTGCTGCTGCTGCTGCTCTCTGATCTGTGCTGCTGCTCTCTGATCTGTGCTGCTGCTCTCTGATCTGTGCTGCTGCTCTCTGATGCTGCTGCTGATCTCTGCTCTCTGCTGTGGCTCTCTGCTGCTGCTGCTCTCTGCTCTCTGCTGCTGCTGGTCTCTGCTGCTGCTGCTCTCTGCTCTCTGCTGCTGCTGCTCTCTGCTCTCTGCTGCTGCTGCTCTCTGCTCTCTGCTGCTGGCTTCAGCTCCTTTTCTTGATCCAGACCACATTTGCTGCTTCATGAATTCCCGAGATCCGCCTGTATATGATCTACACGCCTGTTACCTCATTACGTTTGTGAGTTGTTATCCCTTTTTTGCCCACAATTATTTAGATAATCCGTGTTGCACTGTTTTCTCTCTTTTCTTCTTTTTTTACATTCCTTTTGCTGAGGAAGTGAGGATCTATTGATCCCCTATATCTGAAAACGCCTGATTTTCTTTACAGTAACATGTGAGTTCACTACCATTACTGACACCAACACGCCACAGTTTATTCACAGAGCTGCACAGCTGCTTTGTCCTGGGTTTTTCTTTTGTCCACGTGGGAGAGTGTTTGCGCTTGGAAGAACCTGCCCCATTTAAAATTACATGGATTTAATTATATGCTAATTATACTTGGCAAAAAAACAAAAGTCTCACCTTCATACTGCTTCTAAAATAATGGGCACCCCTTTTCCCTCCACCCCAGGCTTGGCGCTCCCTGTGTGATTAGAACGAGGTGCTGGTTGTCCTGACATGCCTCTCTACTCAACAAGAGGAGACCGCTCGGTGCAGGGCAGGCTATATGGGGATACAATGACGCCTTCATACTAATCGTCCCAAATAGCTTTTATGGTGCAAATGGGGGAGATCGAACTGTAAAATGCGCGTGTCTGCGCGCCTATGGACATTTTTAAATTGCACATTAAAAAGCAAGCCACGAATATCCAAAGCGGCGAATTCGAATGTCGACCAAAGATTCGCCCGTCTCTAGAAATAGGGATGAAAACTAGTTTTACAGGAAGATATATTTTTAAAGTTTTGTGTAATTATAGTTCTCTGCATTAATAGTTAACAGAAATGAAATAACAATTTGGTAAATCGCTTGCTAGGTGGTACCAGCTGGGAAAGAAACTGGATCCTGGGGTCTCGTTTTATGGCAAATTTTAGAAACCAGTAGAAGGGAGAAGTAATAAAGTAATAAAATAATTCCATACCTCCACTTCTAACATAAAATAGCCCTTTTTATATCACAGTTACTCAGAAAACTGCTCTTTCTGATTGCTCAGCACCAAATACAATACAATATGTAAAACACTTTAGTGGAAAGTGACACTTATTTTGATAATAAATGTCACTGTTCCATATTGTTTGACACCGAGCTACAAGGCGCCACAATGCACTTTAAGGCCCATTCAATGTAATGGGTTCTAGGTGTTCCTAGGGATTAGCTGCGCGTAGTAAGTACAGAAAACGGTTTAAGACTTCATGGAAGTGTGACGAGCGTTGTCCAGTTTGCGTTATCATGCACATCACTCCATAAAATGAACTTACTCCATAAAAGCGAATATAATTTGGTTTAAAGATAAACTCTGCCTCCTAGTATCACATCGGGCCAACATTAGAGGGGGAACTATATACATCTCATTACATTAGAGGGGGACCTATATATATCTTATTGCATTAGAGTGAAACTATATACATCTCATTACATTAGAGTGAAACTATATACATCTCATTACATTAGAGGGGGACCTATATACAGTACATCTCATTACATAAGAGGGGGAACTATATACAGTACATCTCTATACATTAGAGTGGAACTATATACATCTCATTACATTAGAGTGGAACTATACATCTCATTACATTAGAGGGGGACCTATATACACCTCATTACATTAGAGTGGGACCTATATACACCTCATTACATTAGAGGGGGACCTATATACATCTCATTACATTAGAGGGGGACCTATATGCACCTCATTACATTAGAGGGGGACCTATATACACCTCATTACATTAGAGGGGGACCTATATACACCTCATTACATTAGAGGGGGACCTATATACACCTCATTACATTAGAGGGGGACCTATATACACCTCATTGCATTAGTGGGACCTATATACCTCTCATTACATTAGAGTGGGACCTTTATACCTCTCATTACATTAGAGTGGGACCTATTTACCTCTCATTACATTAGAGTGGGACCTATATACCTCTCATTACATTAGAGGGGGACCTATATACCTCTCATTACATTAGAGGGGGACCTATATACCTCTCATTACATTAGAGGGGGACCTATATAACTCTCATTACATTAGAGGGGGACCTATATACCTCTCATTACATTAGAGGGGGACCTATATACCTCTCATTACATTAGAGTGGGACCTATATACCTCTCATTACATTAGAGGGGGACCTATATACCTCATTAGATTAGAGGGGGACCTATATACCTCTCATTACATTACAGGGGGACCTATATACCTCTCATTACATTAGAGGGGGACCTATATACCTCTCATTACATTAGAGGGGGACCTATATACATCTCATTACATTAGAGTGGGACCTATATACACCTCATTGCATTAGAGTGGGACCTATAGACCTCTCATTACATTAGAGGGGAGGGTGTATAACAATCTCCACCTTCCAGGCAATCTTCACTGTGAATGTCACATTTCAAACTTTTTTAAATGTTTACAAATATTTAGTCTAATAGAACACAGTTTTCTTTGTAAATATGCCTTTTAGTAGAGAATATAGTTATTTACAACATTTATTTATATACCGTGAACACAGTAAGTCAAAAAAATGAACAACAGTGTCAACATATTCTTCAGTTTACCTTTTTCCAATGACGATTTACCAACAATGAACATTTATTCCGATTTGTTTGAATGGATAAAGGCGTTAGAGGCTGGGGAGATTGTGAGAGCCTCTGGTGCCCCTAAATAAAACAGATTGAGTAGCCTTTGGAAAACACCAACATGGGTTATACCTGGAGTTTTACAAGTATGTATCAGAAACATAACATTACTTACATGAAGCTGATCAAGAAGGACCCATTCATTCACTGAGAAAAGCGTCACTTGAAACAAAGTCATGAGCAGCACTTGTACGGGACTAATTTTGCCAAGAACTCCACCAAAGGCGATGCAGACAGACCCCACGCAGAAGTCAGCATTGATGAGGCTGTAATAAGACAACCAAATAGTGATTAGGAAATCCAGAGGCTAGAACATCAAGAACAGGACATGCAATGTTTAACTCAAACCTAGGTGAGCTAAGGCAAGTAGCAAACGGTTGTCCCACATTTTATATATTTATAACGCCTTCTTGGCTACAATCACTCTACTCTTTCCTAAATCTGTCTCACGTGTCTCCCCTACAATCTATCCTAAACGCTGCTGCCAGAATCACTCTACTCTTTCCTAAATCTGTCTCAGCGTCTCCCCTCCTGAAATCCCTCTCCTGGCTTCCTATCAAATCCTGTATCACACACTCAATTCTCCTCACTTTTAAAGCTTTACACTCTTCTGCCCCTCCTTACATCTCAGCCCTAATTTCTCGCTACACACCATCCCAACTCTTGTGTTCTGCTCAAGGATGTCTTCTCTCTACCCCCTTTGTATCTAAAGCCCTCTCCCGCCTTAAACCTTTCTCACTGACTGCCCCACACCTCTGGAACGCCCTTCCCCTCAATACCCAACTAGCACCCTCTCTACCCACCTTTAAGACCCACCTTAAGACACACCTGCTTAAGGAAGCATATGAGTAGCACCGTGGATAATACTATACACCTGATACATAAAGCTTGGGCCACTGCAGACGCACTTACCTGAATGCTCTCCTACTATCTCTGTATGTCCTCCGACTTACTAAATACATTGTAAGCTCTTCAGAGCAGGGACTCCTTTTCCTACATGTTACTTTTATGTCTGAAGCACTTCTCCCCTTTGTGTTATTTGTATTATTTGTTATTTATATGATTGTCATGTATTACTGCTGTGAAGCGCTATGTACATTAATGGCGCTATATAAATAAAGATATATATATATACATACATTCATACATACATGGGTGCACAATGTGTCAAGGAAACACTAATGAGGATTGGTTTAGCATAGTAAAGTTGAGAGATATGTGAAAGACCTTAATCTCGATTTGCACATTTTTCCATGTTTTTTTTGCAAAATTCACAAACTATTTTCTCAAGTTCCCCGCGAAAATACCCCACATTCTGCCGGAATAAAGTGAAATGGCATTATACGCAGGGTCGCGAGCCCTGAATTTGGGGGTTTGTGACCTCCACATGGACTTCCTTTTTGGCATATTATTTTGTTATGACGTTTTGCACGTTTTGCACGTTTTGCACGTTTCGCCGGATTCTCACATCTCTATTGAAGTTCCTTGATCCCAATATACTGTCAGCTGAATATATGGTGAGATGTTTTTTTTTTAACAATGTTACATTTAGTTTATAAGGAAATACTGTAGGGTTGAATTAGAACAAAGCTGGATTACCAATACCTTTATTGCCAATACCTAAACCTTACTTACCACGTAAATAACAACATAAAGTTAAACAAATGAATGCATTATCATTTCTACAGGTGCACAAAGTGTTTTATTGCCCTGTGAACAGGTAATTAACTGTGACTGTTTTTAAGACCGTGCTGAGAACTTTCTCTGTATATTTTCACTGTCTTACAGTCACGTGGAATGATGAAAGCTCCCACTTACATTAATATAATATAAACATACGGGTTATAACTAATGTACACCGCAAAGCAATCCAAACAGTGCTGAGTCAGCTTATTATTTATGATTATTTATTTGCATGGATTGTATCATTCTTGTTAATTATAATAGGTGTGCACACCCATATACGGCTCCTATCTATAGTACATCACATTTGGCAGTACCAGAGCATAAGTCTTATGTAACGCCCTTTCCCTATGCATATGGGGAGCCGCGGGCGATAACGCGGGCTGCTGTTACCTGTGAGGCTCACAGGAGGCCAGAGCCTCCGCTTCTGGGGAGCAAGTGGTGATATATCTCGCGGTGCAGCGCCTCCACCTATGAGGATCCCAGTGTAAGCGGAATTACTCCTCATAGGAAACAATATACTCAGCAATAACCAATATCACACCAGAAATGATATAACTCGTCTTACTGCGGTCCCACAGTATGGAAAATAATACAGTACACACAATACAATAATGTAACAACAATGATGGTTGTCCCCCAATGTACTGAGGGTGCCTGGGCACCTGGAACCCCGATGTCACAGAAAAAATCCCACCCCAAAGTGTGTGAAGGTAGCGCTACCCTCCCTGAAGTGTGGGGGTGCACGGTGGCACCTTCCTGGCTATGACCAGGGAATTAGGGGGATCCGCTGTTAGCAGAGCCGAATCTGTGGTCCCACGATGCAGGGTCTGCTAAATTCCCCTCACCTTACAGGTGGTGGTCCCGTGCGGACTCGTCCGAAGACCGCAGGTCACTGAATGGACGTCCGTCCAGCAGCCTAGTGAAGAGGGGGGTCAGCGCTATTGTGAGCGTCCCTTAGCTACGGCCTTCCCTGCAACACTCAACTCAGGGGTGAACGGGGCCTAACTGGGGCCTAAGGGCATGCGACCTATCCCCACCCGGGGCTTCTGGGACTTGTAGTCCCACTTCGTTACATGTGGAGCCATTCCGTGATAGCTGCCGCAACTTTACCCCGATCCAACAGAGGCCTCGAGGATCACCCAGGGCGAAACAGGGCAGCTCCCCCTCACCCAGGCCAGTAGGGGGGCAACGCTACACCTATATGAGAATGATAATTATGTATACAGGTTTCCTTTTGAATACTTCTATTGAAGCAGAGAGGGGAAAAGGTTGACACTCTATAGGTAGATAAGGGGGTTGGGGGGGGGGGGTTGGGGGTCTCTTCAGTGAAGAGAGTGTGCTGGGGCAGAGGTCCCCATGCTGCAGGGAGCATGGCTATAGTCAGGTTTCAGTAGGGGCCTGGGGCTGGGCCTACTCCACTCCTATCCAGGGTTGGTCCTGGGAGGAACTGCAGGTAAAGGGGGAATTGCTGCATAAGAGAGATACTGAAAGCCTGTCCTGTCTATGCTGTGCGGTATACTGACCCTGCTGACAATAAAGCAACCATCCTGTTAAAAGTTCCTGGCGCCCTTTTCTACTTATTCTACTCCTCACTACAGCCTGGCTGGATCCACTGGAGAAGCCCTGAGACCAAAGGTAAAAATTGTCCGAGCTATATTACGCTGAAGCAGGTAGAAAACCTGTCAGAGACTGAATACGTGTACACCCTATCTTCTGCAGCCAGAGGGGGGGATAGGGGTGTTACACATCAAAGCTGGACGTCCTGTCATGTCATGCAATCTAGGATAACAATTATTGACATTGTCTGCAGTTGGGCAGGAAGTTAGGAGCAATCCATGCGGGCCGTTTTTAGTTATTTTTTTTTTACATATGATTGAATTTGGGGTCTTTGTAGCTGTACCCCATTCATTTCAGCTCTGGGGACCCCTGCTTCCGTATATACTTACCTCCATAGGGGGTGACGGTATCTCGGTGCTGTTTAACAGATCCTGCTTATGCGGGCCAATAGGAAGCCGCACCGGATGACATCATGGCTTCCGATTGGCTAGAGGGACGCGGGAGTTTTGAATCGGACATTTAGATATCCCAGCAATGCCCAGCCAGAGCATTAAGGTAAGTATTTCTGGAAGCAGGGGATCCCCAGAGCTGAAATTATTGGGGTTCAGCTCCGGATACCCCCTGCTGCAATCCTGTGTGAAAAAAACTAACATACATCACGCAGCCTTAGTCTAAGATCCTTTTCAATACATAACATTTATTTTTTTGCTCGAACCATAGTTAACTTTTTTGTAGCACGGTGACACGGTGTGCTCATTTGCATGTCATTTCCCAGAATCCAGGTAGGTAGCTGGGTGACAGTTAGAAGGGGAAGCAGGGGCAATAGGGAGAGGCAGGTCGTTTCTGAGCTGACACATCCCAATAGATTTGCCGTGTTGAGTGAAGATATTGGGAATGTTGGGGCAGAAATGGCAAGGCTGGGGGAGACTAATTCCTCTAGCAGCCGGGGGAATAGTTCCTCCAGCACAGAGGGGACTCAGGATGCTCAGATACAAAGAAAGATTGTGGTGGTAGGGGACTCCATTATTAGGAAGGTAGATAAGGCAAACTGCTGCCATGACTGCATGAACCGAACTGTTTGTTGTCTCCCGGGTGCTCGGGTTCGGCACATTGCGGATCGGGTAGACAGATTGTTGGGGGGGGGCTGGGATTGACCCGGCGGTCTTGGTACACGTTGGCACCAATGACAAAGTTTGAGAAAGATGGAGGGTCCTAAAAAATGATTACAGGGATCTAGGCCAAAAGCTTAAGGCAAGGACCTCCAAGGTAGTATTTTCTGAAATACTACCAGTGCCATGCGCTACCGCAGGGAGACAGTCAGAGATCAGGGAGGTTAATTCATGGCTAAGAAAGTGGTGCAGGAAGGAGGGGTTTGGGTTTTTAGAGCACTGGGACTCCTTTTCTGAGAGGTGCCATCTATATTCTAGGGACGTATTGCACCTCAATGAAGAGGGATCTTCTGTGCTAGGGGGGAGAATGCTAAAAAGGTTGGAGGAGATTTTAAACTAGGATGGAGGGGGGAGGGGAATGAAACAGATAATGAACTAAATGGAATAGATGAGGATACAAGGTGGTATGGAGGTAGAATGGGGGCAAGTGCAAGTTTGACAAGCATTGAGACACCCATAGTAAATACAGATAATACTAGAAAACTTCTAAAGACTAAACAAAGTGGGAGCAGAAAGGAAGGAGCAGATAAGATAATAGTACAGGCTAAAAAAAAACTTAAATGCATGCTTGCTAATGCAAGAAGCCTGACAGATAAAATGGGGGAGCTTGAATTAATAGCTGCAAGGGAGCAGTATGATATCATAGGCATTACTGAAACATGGTGGGATGAAACTCATGACTGGACAATTAATTTAGAGGGTTATTCTCTCTTTCGGAAGGATCGGCCAAATAGAAGGGGAGGTGGAGTATGTTTATATGTTAAACCGGATCTAAAACCTATTATAAGGGATGATGTCTATGAAGGGAATGATGAAAATGTAGAGACTTTGTGGATAGAAATTAGCAGTGGAGGTAAAAATATAAAGAAAATGTTTGTGGGAATATGCTATAAACCACCAAATATCTGTGAGATTGAGGAAGCTAAAATACTTTTGCAAATGGAGAAGGCATCAAAACTGGGTCATGTTTGCATAATAGGGGATTTTAATTACCCAGACAACAAAAGGGAACAGGTTTTTGGGGGTGCTTAAAGACAATTATATGACCCAAATTATTGAGGAACCAACCAGGAGAGGGGCAGTTCTGGATTTGGTCATATCAAACAATGTAGAAGTAATAATAAATATTCAAGTCCTGGAACATTTGGGTAACAGTGATCATAACATGGTCTCATTTGAAATAAATGATCAAAAAACAGATTACTTGGGTTCAACAAAGACCTTCAACTTTGGAAAGGCAGATTTGAATAAACTGAGGTCTAATCTAGTAGTAATACAATGGGATGAGGTTTTTGCAGGGAAAATGTAGAAGATAAATGGTCAGTCTTTAAAACATTGTTAGAAAAGCACACTTATCAGTGTATACCCTTGGGTAATAAGTATAAAAGAAATAAGTCAAAACCAATGTGGCTAAATAAACAGGTAGGGGAGGAAATGGACAAGAAGAGGAAGGCATTTAGATTCTTTAAGTCAGAAGGGACGGAGACATCGTATCAGAATTATAAGGAATGTAACAAAAATTGCAAAAGGGCAATCAAATTAGCAAAAATGGATAATGAAAAAAGGATTGCAATAGAAAGTAAGGTCAACCCTAAAAAATTCTTTAAGTACCTTAATAACAAAAAAATGAGAAAAGAAAATATAGGACCCTTTCAGTGTGAGATGGGTAGGCAGATTATTGGAGATAAGGAAAAAGCTGAGGTATTAAACAAATTCTTTGCCTCTGTGTTTACCAGGGAAGAATCAAGTTCAATAGTAGTGCCGCAGGAGGAAGCCACAACCTCTGTATTAATGAACAATTGGTTAACTGAGGAAGAAGTTCATAAGCGACTTGAAAAAATTAAAGTTAATAAGGCACCTGGCCCCGATGGCATACATCCAAGAGTTCTCGAGGAGTTAAGCTTAGTAATAGCAAAACCATTATATTTAATATTCAAGGACTCCATTTCCACAGGCTCAGTACCACAATATTGGCGTAAAGCAGATGTGGTGCCTATATTTAAAAAGGGAGCTAGATTCCAACCGGGAAATTACAGACCTGTAAGCCTGACTTTAATAGTAGGGAAACTACTTGAAGGTTTAATACGGGATAATATTCAGGAATACCTAATGGAAAATAAAATTATTAGTAATAGTCAGCATGGATTTATGAAGGATAGATCTTGCCAAACTAACCTTATTTGTTTCTTTGAGGAGGTAAGTAGGAATCTAGACCAGGGTAATGCAGTTGATGTGGTCTACTTAGATTTTGCAAAGGCTTTTGATACGGTTTCACACAAGAAGTTGGTGTACAAAATAAAGAAAGTTGGACTCAGTAATAATATATGCATCTGGATAAAAACTGGTTAAAGGACAGACAACAGAGGGTTGTCATAAATGGAACTTTTTCAGGTTGGGCTAAAGTCGTGAGTGGAGTACCTCAGGGATCGGTACTGGGACCCCTGCTTTTTAACTTGTTTATTAATGACCTTGAGGTTGGGATCGAGAGCAAAGTCTCCATCTTTGCTGATGATACTAAATTGTGTAAGTAATAGAATCAGAGCAGGATGTAATTTCTCTTCAGAAGGACTTGGAGAGACTGGAAACGTGGGCAGGTAAATGGCAGATGAGGTTTAATACAGATAAATGTAAGGTTATGCATTTGGGATACAAGAATAAAAAGGCGACTTACAAATTAAAAGGAGATATATTGAGGGAATCCTTGATGGAGAAGGATTTAGGAGTGCTTGTAGACAGCAGGCTTAGCAATAGTGCCCAATGTCATGCAGTAGCTGCAAAGGCAAACAAGATCTTATCTTGCATCAAACGGGCAACGGACGGAAGGGAAGTAAACATAATTATGCCCCTTTACAAAGCATTAGTGAGACCACACCTTGAATATGGAGTACAATTTTGGGCACCAATCCTCAGAAAAGACATTATGGAACTAGAGAGAGTGCAGAGAAGAACCACCAAATTAATAAAGGGGGTGGACATTCTAACTTATGAGGAGAGGCTAGCTAAATTAGATTTATTTACATTAGAAAAAAGGCGTCTAAGAGGGGATATGATAACTATATACAAATATATTCAGGGACAATACAAGGAGCTTTCAAAAGAACTATTCATCCCACGGGCAGTACAAAGGACTCGGGGCCATCCCTTAAGGTTGGAGGAAAGGAAATTTCACCAGCAACAAAGGAAAGGGTTCTTTACAGTAAGGGCAGTTACAGTGTGGAATTCATTACCCATGGAGACTGTGATGGCAGATACAATAGATTTGTTCAAAAAAAGGTTGGACATCTTTTTAGATGGGAAAGGTATACAGGATATACCAAATAAGTATACATGGGAAGGATGTTGATCCAGGGATTAATCCGATTGCCAATTCTTGAAGTCAGGAAGGAATTAATTCTTCCCCTTAATGGGGTTTTTTGTTTGCCTTCCTCTGGATCAATAAGTATAGATATAGGATACAGTATCTGTTGTCTAAATTTAGCATAGGTTGAACTTGATGGACGGAAGTCTTTTTTCAACCTCATCTACTATGTAACTATGTAACTATATGTAATCCCTTGCTGCAGTGGAAGCACTGTATGCTAGGTGATAAAGGTTGAAAGGCAGGGTTGCAGACCTGTCTAAGACATGTGAATGTGCTCACAAGTGATATTATTTATTGCACGCACAGACGCAAACGCACACACACGAGAGAAAACGTTTGTGACCCACTGTGACAGGGTGAATGAACGTCACCAGCTATATGCCTGGCAGACGTATGTGTAGGTATGCAGTGCAGCAGTGACGAGGTTAACTTTCAGCTGGGAATCTCCTGACAATTAGAGTGGTCCCAGCTGCATAATCAAGGTGTTTTAAAACCCCCAGGCTGCACACACATGGTCAAGAGATAGGACTGAAATGCTGAAGTAAGATTACTGCTATAAGGTCTGTTTTCAAAGTACATGTTTGATGAACTGTCTGTGTCCTGCATGCTGAAAAGAAGCTGTCTTGTTTTTGTATGCTGAAAAGAAGCTTTTGTTTTGTATGCTGAAAAGAAGCTGTTTTGGTTTTTTTTGTATGCTGAAAAGAAGCTGTTTTGTTTTTGTGTGCTGTATTTTTAAGGCTCAATAAAAAAGCCTTATCCAGAAACCCCGCTTATGGTTGCATGTGCCCTGCAACAGCGTTAAATATCATGAATGCTTTTTGGACAGTTCTGCATGTCTACTTATTATTTTTGTTAATGATTTCCAGCAATCCGGGTCAGTTTAAAACATAATTTGCAGCAATGTCAAAATGTCCTTTATTATGGTTTAAATAAATCATGTACTGTAAACGATACGTTCAGTTGTAAAATAAAACATATCACATCAAGAATGCTTGTTAAAAAGTTATTGATTAAACCGGACTACCCTGCAAAGCGCTGACACCAACACCAAGGTGTAATCTCACGCGACGTTACGAGCGCGGCTATCAGTGCTGTGTACAGAGTTTAGGAAGTAAAGTGTAATAAAGAGAGAATGGAATGAGTGCAGTTGTTGTTTAAATTGTGCTCGGTACTGAATGGACTTTCATTGCGCTTGGTACTGAATGGGCTTTCATTGCGCTCAGTACTGGATGGGCTTTCATTGCGCTCGGTACTGGATGGGCTTGCATTGTGCTCGGTACTGAATGGAGTTTCATTGCGCTCGGTACTGAATGGAGTTTCATTGCGCTCGGTACTGAATGGAGTTTCATTGCGCTCGGTACTGGATGGGCTTGCATTGTGCTCGGTACTGATTGGAGTTTCATTGCGCTCGGTACTGAATGGAGTTTGTTACCAAGTTGATTGGTAACAAATTATTTTTATTGGCTCCATAAAGACTATTTATTTTAATGCACAAGTAATAACACGGTATGTTTTTCTTTAAATCCATGCGTTTCCTTATACACAGTTTTAATTCCCATTTCTCACCTTTCAATACCGATTAAGATCTTCCCGTTTTGAAACGTGTGGAACCAGCCCTGCATGAGAATGGCCCACTGAACTCCAAAGGCAGCAAGCAGGAAATTGAAGCCGACACCGCCAAACCCATATCTCTGCAGGAACGTCATGAGGAACCCAAACCCAACAAATATCATCACATGGACATCTTGAAAACCTATAGGCGAAAGAAGAAGGCTTATTCATCTGAATGGAGCTCAGAGCTTCCCTGACATGAAGAGGACATATTGCAACATATTGAATAGGGACCATAGAGAAAGCCAGGTGTAAAGTAAAGTGTGACAACAGGAAACAGGAAACACATATGTTGCATTTGTACTCGCTAACCTGACAGATGACACCAGTAATAATGGATCGGTGGCAGGTTGACATATTGATTTATGGGATGCCACATGAAATTAACAAACAAAATGTTGCCCTTCGGCTTTGTCCCCGCTGGCGCTGAGCGCGCTCATGCTTGGAGAGCTCTCCAAGAGCAAGCGCTCGCGGGGGAGGTCCGGGGGAGACAATGCAGGGGAAGCTAAGCGTGCTTGTAAGTATGAAAAATGTGTTTATGTAAGCGCAGAGCACCGGTGAGTGCGCGTGCCCGCGCATATGCGGGCGCACATCGCGTGAGCGGGGACTTGCATATATATATACACACAAGTCACCTCGCCAAGCGCCGCCCGCTCAGCGAGCTCAGCGCTAGCGGGGACGCAGCCTTATAGGGACCCCAGGCGACTAGTGTCCTCGTGAGAAATCCGCACAGCATCGGGATATGGAGAGTGAGCATCACAATGTCTTGGCGTGGCGTGAACGTCAGAAGCTTTGTCTATGAGGGTCATTTGTCACGCAAGGAATCTGCATCCGGTATCTCAAGAAAAGAGGCCCATGGGACTAATTTCTCCAACCAGGGGATTATTGTACGTGTAACAGAACGGAGGCCAACCAGTAACGGTCAGTGTAACTAGTGCTACTGAGTATCCCCTTAGCAATGAGCACGACACAAACAAGGAACACAATGTTCCAGAGAAGGCTATTTCTAGCAAGCAGATGCGTCAAGAGCTTTTCAAGAAATCTGGATTTTCCTTCATACAAAACAAATGCGCTGGCGCATGGCAGGGAGCGCCGAGCACTATATGAGCACTATACGAGCACTATACGAGCACTATACGAGCACTATACGTGCACTATACGAGCACTATACGAGCACTATACGAGCACTATACGAGCACTATACGAGCACTATACGAGCACTATACGAGCACTATACGAGCACAATACGAGCACTATACGAGCACAATACGAGCACTATACGAGCACAATACGAGCACTATACGAGCACTATACGAGCACAATACGAGCACTATACGAGCACTATACGTGCACTATACGAGCACAATACGAGCACTATACGAGCACAATACGAGCACTATACGAGCACTATACGAGCACTATACGAGCACTATACGTGCACTATACGAGCACTATACGAGCACTATACGTGCACTATACGAGCACTATACGAGCACTATACGAGCACTATACGAGCACTATACGAGCACTATACGTGCACTATACGAGCACTATACGAGCACTATACGAGCACTATGCGTGCACTATACGAGCACAATACGAGCACTATACGAGCACTATACGAGCACTATACGAGCACTATACGAGCACTATACGTGCACTATACGAGCACTATACGAGCACTATACGAGCACTATACGAGCACTATACGAGCACTATACGAGCACTATACGTGCACTATACGAGCACTATACGAGCACTATACGAGCACTATGCGTGCACTATACGAGCACAATACGAGCACTATACGAGCACTATACGAGCACTATACGAGCACTATACGTGCACTATACGTGCACTATACGAGCACTATACGAGCACTATACGTGCACTATACGAGCACTATACGAGCACTATACGAGCACAATACGAGCACTATACGAGCACAATACGAGCACTATACGAGCACAATACGAGCACTATACGAGCACAATACGAGCACTATACGAGCACTATACGAGCACTATACGAGCACTATACGAGCACTATACGTGCACTATACGAGCACTATACGAGCACAATACGAGCACTATACGAGCACAATACGAGCACAATACGAGCACTATACGAGCACTATACGAGCACAATACGAGCACTATACGAGCACAATACGAGCACAATACGAGCACAATACGAGCACTATACGAGCACTATACGAGCACTATACGAGCACTATACGAGCACTATACGAGCACTATACGTGCACTATACGAGCACTATACGAGCACTATACGAGCACAATACGAGCACTATACGAGCACAATACGAGCACTATACGAGCACAATACGAGCACTATACGAGCACTATACGAGCACAATACGAGCACAATACGAGCACTATACGAGCACTATACGAGCACTATACGAGCACTATACGAGCACTATACGAGCACTATACGAGCACTATACGTGCACTATACGAGCACTATACGTGCGTGGGTATAAAGGAGGCAGTAATATATATGTCTTCCCGAGCAGCTCCCGAAATCCATGCCGGAACCGGTAGCTCTGGTACGTCCTGGATCTTTAAATCCCCTGCATTATAGAGTGTTGTGTGTCTTCCTATTGTCCCGCGTATCATAGGAGATTTAAACGGCCATTTTATTTCCCCTGGAGTGGATTGTAATGGCGCTACTTATACAGTTAAGTAGCTCAGGAACCAAGCGGGATCCCCAGAGCTGAAATTTACATGTTGCAGCTCCATAGACCGCTGGCTTCCCCTAATATAAAAAGGCGGTTGGGGGGGAGTAAAACAATAATGAGGGAGGGGAGGGATCTGCTGCTTTAGGCTATGGCCCCAGTACTCACTGTTGCACGCGCGCCTGGCAGGGTGGCGGGGCGCGCACATGTGAAAGCCGCGATGTGCGGTCTCCCCACTCTGCAAAGGGACATACGTCGAGGGGGCGTGGCCTGGACGTACCACCCTCTTCTGTGCTCTGATTGGCTGCTATTTCCTTCTCTATGATTGGCTTGGGAACTCTGCCCTATCATTGGTTGTCACGGACTCACGTGACGCTGTCGCTAGTTGTAAACACAATTTTCTTGTCTTCTGACGCACGAAGGCAGCTCTAGGGAGCAGGGCCCCATTGAGGGGCGGTTCTTGTTCCTCCATCGCACGCCGCAGCGCCCCCTGCAGCATGTACGAGGGACCTGGCCTTAAGCTCCTTTTTAAACATTTGCATCATATTGGTAATGGAACAGATTATAGGAAAGGGTCTGTTGCTTTAAGGACATGTCGCCCCTGGGGTTCTGACTTCATGACGACAGTACACTTAGTAAATGTATGTTCTACTAGCACTAATAACCCTTCAAATGTACTCATGCAAAACACAACCCATCAAGGTTAACAGAAGGTGATCTGGGATCTTAATGATGTTTGTGCTGTTACTTCTGATAATGATCAAACGCACTTAGGTTTAAAGCGGTCAGCAGTTACATATTAAACCATTAAAACAATTCACATAAATAGGGACCCTGCATAAAGGGTAAGAACAATATGTAGTATAATAGACAAAAACTGTTTTCAAAAAGTGTGTGTGTAAAGAATGCCTGATCCCAATTTAAAGCCGCAATCTCCCCCTGTCACCCATCGTCTCCCCCCCCCCCCCCCACTAATCCCCATTGTGTACAGAATAGGAATCGAGCTCCTTTCTTCTCTGGGGACCAACCTGTTCCTCGGATACCTACTAGTGAAGTTACTAGTACTGTATTACTTTTGAAAGAGGTTTAAATGGCCGTCTAAGAAGAAGTTGCAACTTCCTATTTCCCCTGAAGGGAGATTTAATCCCAGAAACTTCCCAGGTAAGTTTCTCCGGAATTGTGGTGTCAAATGTAAAAAAAAATAGGGAAAAAAACCAGTAGGGGAAATGATTGGTTTAATAACTCTAAGTCATAGTTATTCCCATATAAAGTTATTTAGCTATTCTATGCATGCGAAATCATTGGTAATAAGCACCGTACACATTTCTCAGGTAACCCGAATCCTACTCATTGTGAAAAATGTCAACACCATTTATTGCTCACGCTGCGAAACCTTGTGAAGTGTTTACATATGAAATAAAACCTCTACCTAACCAAGAAACTATCTGAAATAAAATAGGAATACATCTCCGCAGAATGCGGAAAAACAGGAAAGACAAATGGTAAAAACCAGAACAGAGCTGGGACTGGTACCGGAAAGGTATGGTCAGCGGGAGGAAACGTGCGCAGTTAAAGTGATAAAGCGAGGAGAAATTAGCGTATTCATGATTGTCCATCATGAGAATAAACATACAGTATTGTCGCTTCTAGAGATGAGATGCCAGGATATGTTCTGCGCTATTAAACGCCCTTAAGCTCCGAGCCCAGGGGCGCAGCTATATCCCGGGCAAAGTCCGGGGGCCCGCGCTCTTGGGGGGGCCGCTGTCGTGCCCCCCCCCTGTCGGCGGTCCATCTCTCTTCAGATAGAGACAGGCGCAGGGAGATGGTATGCGGCGGCGGGCCCCCGGTGCTAGACAGAATAGGCCGGCAGAGGAATTAGCAGTTGTTACACAGGCAGAGCAGGACAGCAGGGGAGGAGCGCCCTCTAGCAGCAGACACCGGAAGCAAGAAAGACACAAGAAGACTTCCGGGATGGACAACTAGAGGGCGCTCCTCCCCTGCCGTCCTGCTCTGCCTCTGTAACCACTGCTAATTCCTCCGCCGGCCTATCCTCTATTTAGCACCAGGGGCCCGCCGCTTCCGCCGCATACCATCTCCCCCCGCCTGTCTCTATTACCCCCCACAGGTAGGCATGGAGGAGGAGGAAGGAGAGAGATGATAATGATGGGGGGGAGAGGTGATGATGAGGGGGAGACCTGGTGATGATGATGAGGGGGAAGGGATGATGATGATCATGATGAGGAGGAAGAGCTGATGAGGAAAAGGGGGAGAGCTGGTGATGGTGATGATGATGAGGGGAGAGCTGAGGAGGAGAAGGGGACAAATGAGGAGGGAGAGAGATAGGAGGAGGGGGAGAGATAGTGAGGAGGAGGGGGGAGCTGGGGAGAAGGGGGAGAGATGAGGAGAAGGGGGAAAGCTGAGGAGGAGAAATGAGGAGGAGGGGGAAAGTGGAGGAGAGATGAGGAGGAGGGGGAGAGATGAGGAGGAGGGAGAGAGATGAGGAGGAGGGGGAAAGCAGAGGAGGAGAGATGATTAGGGGGAGATGAGGAGGGGGAGATGAGGAGGAGGGGGAAAGATGAGGAGGAGGGGGAAAGCGGAGGAGGAGAGATGATTAGGGGGAGATGAGGAGGGGGAGATGAGGAGGAGGGGGAGAGATGATTATGAGGGATTATGAGGAGGAGAGATGAGAGAGAGGATCAGGGAGAGGATGGGGGAGGGAGAAAAAATTTGCAGTCAATATTAATATTAATGGGGCCCTGAATTTTTTGTACCCGGGGGCCCGCGCATGTCTAGCTTCGCCCCTGTCTGAACCCGTCTTTCACCTCATTACAAATATTTCAGCTCCATTCATTTGCGTAAAGCTGGAAGATTCCCGAGCCTGGAGAAACCGGCTTCACAGCAAATCGAATAGTGGTTAAGGTAATAGATACATTTACCCCATAAAACAGGAAGGCACATCAGCTTTCATTGATTCGAATTCTCTCCCTGGGGTCAGCAATCCTGCTTCATAACAAAAAGAGCTTAATATGAGGACTATACAAAGACATGTTTAATATAAGGGAAGGTGCCGCAAGATCAACAGAAATGAAGTGGTGTCCTGTTAATTTGGATGGAGTCACAGGGCTGTGAGAATAGAGTCATTTTATAGATACTGTTTAACGCAATACAATATGCATTGTATCACCAGCTAAAAGTGTAGGCCATCTAAGCGCTGTTCTCATGGACACAGCCAAGCACTGCTCTCATGGACACAGCCAAGCGCTGTTCTCATGGACACAGCCAAGCACTGCTCTCATGGACACAGCCAAGCGCTGTTCTCATGGACACAGCCAAGCGCTGTTCTCATGGACACAGCCAAGCACTGCTCGCATGGACACAGCCAAGCGCTGTTCTCATGGACACAGCCAAGCGCTGCTCTCATGGACACAGCCAAGCGCTGTTCTCATGGACACAGCCAAGCACTGCTCTCATGGACACAGCCAAGCGCTGCTCTCATGGACACAGCCAAGCACTGCTATCATGGACACAGCCAAGCACTGCTCGCATGGACACAGCCAAGCGCTGTTCTTATGGAGACATCCAAGCGCTGATCTCATGGACACATCTAAGTGCTGTTCTCATGGATACAGCCAAGCGCTGTTCTCATGGACACAGCCAAGCGCTGTTCTCATGGAGACATCCAAGCACTGTTCTCATGGACACATCCAAGCACTGTTCTCATGGATACAGCCAAGCGCTGTTCTCATGGACACAGCAAAGCGCTGTTCTCATGGACACAGCCAAGCGCTGTTCTCATGGACACAGCCAAGCACTGTTCTCATGGACACATCCAAGCACTGTTCTCATGGACACATCCAAGCGCTGTTCTCATGGACACAGCCAAGCACTGTTCTCATGGACACAGCCAAGCGCTGCTCTCATGGACACATCCAAGTGCTGTTCTCATGGAGACATGCAAGCGCTGTTCTCATGGACACAGCCAAGCGCTGATCTCATGGAGACATCCAAGCGCTGTTCTCATGGACACATCCAAGCGCTGTTCTCATGGACACAGCCAAGCGCTGATCTCATGGAGACATCCAAGCGCTGTTCTCATGGACACATCCAAGCGCTGTTCTCATGGACACAGCCAAGCGCTGATCTCATGGAGACATCCAAGCGCTGTTCTCATGGACACATCCAAGCGCTGTTCTCATGGACGCATGCAAGCGCTGTTCTCATGGACACAGCCAAGCGCTGTTCTCATGGACACATCCAAGCGCTGTTCTCATGGACACAGCCAAGCGCTGTTCTCATGGACACAGCCAAGCGCTGTTCTCATGGACACATCCAAGCGCTGTTCTCATGGATACATGCAAGCGCTGTTCTCATGGACGCATCCAAGTGCTGTTCTCATGGACGCATCCAAGCCTGAAGCAAATGTCAGCCCATCAAAGTGATTACAAAACAGTTTGTAGTAAAGAAGATTAAGCATTCTTATAATGCGATTGCATTCATGCCACCCTGACACTTTCCATACCTGCAATTCCAGTTTGCATTTCTGTCTTATGTAAATGTAAATTCAAAAGGTATTGAATATACCTGTGCCAGGTAAAGAGAGGATATCGCATTTCAGCGAAAGTCTGTGTTTGTTTCATCACAGAACATAAATCTTCTGGAATTGTGGGTTCTGTCTGGAAGACTGCGTGATGAATTGCAAAAAAGTTTGCATTGTAAGCCCCTGCAGCAGTGCATTGTAAGCCCCTGCAGCAGTGCATTGTAAGCCCCTGCAGCAGTGCATTGTAAGCCCCTGCAGCAGTGCATTGGCCAAGTAAGGTTAATGGTGTCATCAGTGCTATGAACAGAACATAATTCAGAGTCACAGGGATAACACCGGTCACGGATTGAAGCAAAAGAGTTTTACTGCAGAATAATAAGCAAATACATCAAAACTTGATCATGAATACTGCAGTTCAGGAAAGGCGTAGAGATGTGTGTAATATGATTCAAATTGTGTTCATCACAACTCTGCACTGCGGTCTCTTTGTGCGGTTGGATACCACTTTTAAGCTACAACATGTAGATTCATAGAACCCTATATGAGATAGGAGTCACTTGCTCGGGTGGCAGGCGGCTTCTCCAAAAATACGTGGACACAATGGTGAAAGGTGCGATGCGCTTTAAACACACACACTCCTCTCACCGCTCCATGCAGTTTCCTCCTCCTTGGCCCCACCCCCAGGAACCCGACACCTCCTCCTGATTGACTGCTGCTGGGTAATGCAGCCAATCAAGATGAAGGAAGTTGCCCAGCCCCCTAACAGCCAAGCTCAGAAAAAATTACACCCAAGCCGATCAGGTCACTAAGTCCAGAGAGGTAATACCAGTATACACATAGATGTCCAGAGAGGTAATACCAGTATACACATAGATGTCCAGAGAGGTAATACCAGTATACACATAGATGTCCAGAGAGGTAATACCAGTATACACATAGATGTCCAGAGAGGTAATACCAGTATACACATAGATGTCCAGAGAGGTAATACCAGTATACACATAGATGTCCAGAGAGGTAATACCGGACACATTAATGTCAAGTATTACCTCTCATTCTTTTAATGGACGGAGTGTCCAGATACAGGACAGTCCAGTTCAATACTGGACACCTGGCAACCCTAGCACTTGGTCCATTTATTCTATATATTTTTCATACCAAGGTGCCTACTGATCAACACACAAAAAGGTTTGTTGTGACACACTGCACTAGTTTCTGTAATAAGTGCATTGATGCTCTTACATCTGGCATGGATTGTAAATCAAGGACGTTTATCAACAGATAAGGTGTTTTGTTAACTCATGTTAGCAAATGGAAATGATTGCCTGGAACAGACGAGTTATGTAGGAGACAGTTCACATGCTGTTTAAAAAAAACAATCCAGTTATCAAATGCAAATGGAACCAGTATGGACTGGAACTGATCTGATACAGATTACATGGTAAGTGGCTTGTCCTAATTACAAACCAAGTCCAGATTATGAATTCAATTAATTAATTCAATATCTCTCTTATCTCTCTTATCTCTCTCTCTCTCTCTCTCTGATGCTGGAGCAAAGTAAACATTTGACTCAAAGAAGTGCTAATTTTTAATTTATTTTTACAAATTTGCCTTGATCCATAAAGCCCTTACTAAGTCTAAAGCTGGTTAGACTCAATCTCTCCTGTTTACCTCCTATGTGTAATGTATTCTGCAGGGTTCACTGTGCAGCAGCCAAGCATTTCTCAATTACATTCTGCACTTGTCTCAGCGCCTTTAATGAAGGGTTGTTCCACGGCGCCCCCCTCTCTCCCGCAGGACACATGCCGGGCTGCAGCACTCACCTGGAACACTCCGTGTTACCTGTATAGTACATTCTCATAACAAATAACTGACCGTGGGGTGCGAAAGAAGAATGAGATCTGAATAAAGACAAGTAATACAGCACAATTGTTGGACATTTATGGGTTTTGGTCTAGGTTGGAACACTATGTAGCCGACCTTCAAGAATGAGATTATAGTGAACAGAACTTTCCAAACCGCGTATGTTTCTTCAGGTGTCATTTTGTATATGGCCCATACGGCTATGAGAACTTTAAACTGCATTTAGGGGGCCAAAGACTCAACAAGTGGTGAAATACGACTGCAATAGAAACAGCACCTGGATTAAGAAAAACACCCATTGAAAACAACTGGTTTTATTGGCTTGGATACATTTATTTGCTTGCATCATGTGGCAGCTACAAGACTCTTACTCCCTTTCATGGAACATCTTTTGCTGCGAGATCAGTAAAGTTTTCAATGGACAGATATTTCTGGGTATCTGATTTGAGTTGTAATAATAATTAAGGGGTTAAATATGGGTGATGGATGACTTGTTTATCGAAATTGAAATACTTCATTGACAAACACTAACCAATTCAGAGACAACAACAAAAAGTGCTTAGTTTCCATAGAAACAAAAAGCAGGAGAATCGTTGCTTTATCTGTGGTTACATTTGCTTAGGGAAAACAAGTAAATTGCTAAATTCTTTAGAAAATGTTAAGTTAGCTATTGCACCTTTAAAATGCATTCCAAACAATCAAAACAGGTGCATGTTTTGTACCGGGTTTCCTCCTGTAATGTTTACAAAAAGTAATTGTTGGAATGAAAGGTTGATCGCCCGATGACATACATTTAAAAACAAATACATGGTGTGAGTGACAGCTGCCTGATCCAAGAATAAGCAGCCAGAAGGGAAATAAGCAATGGTACAAAACCAGCACCAGACAAAGTGATCCATTGCGTGATTTTACCCCTACATACGCGCACCCGTGCCAAATAGCATATTATCCTTTAAATGCCCAACCCCGAGCTATTCATATAGCACCCACACTGTAATAAGCACTTTAGAAAAGATAATACAATGCAGGGAGTTGTAATACAATAACTGCAATAAAGACAATCAGACAATAGGTGGAAATCCATGCCCCGGAGATCTTGTAATCTTTGAAGTATTTTTTAGCTTTAACAATTTGCCATGCACTTTGAGGTATATTTACAGATTTAAGGGCCGGTATCAAATTCCAAACTTCAGTGGACATTTGAAGAGAGAAAGGTAACATATTTGAACATGTGAGTAAGCGCAGGGCAAGTGCAAGAAACGTAGTGGCAACATTCAACAAAGTGGGGCAGTTAGCACCATGACTGATACTTTTCAGCTCATACATCGACCGTGACCCCCTGCAGGCGCACCTACCAGAATGCCCTCCTACTGTCTCTGTACGTCCTACCTACCTACCAATTAGATTGTAAGCTCTTTGGAGCAGGGACTCCTTTACGTTTATGTCTGAAGCACTTCTCCCCTTTATGTATTATTTGTATTATGTGTTATTTATACGATTGTCATGTTGTCACGGCTGTGACGCGCTATGTACATTAATGGTGCTATATAAATACAGACACATACATTATCTTCATTACACCTAGTTTCACAGAACCCTCTTTGGCAAGTTTTAGTCATCGTTATATAGAGGGGGGTTAGGTGTGTTGGGAGGGGGAGGGGGGTTAGGTGTGTTGGGAGGGGGGAGAGGTGTGTTGGGAGGGGGTGGGGGGGGAGAGGTTGTGGATGATGGGGTTAGGTGTGTTGGGAGGGGGAGGGGGAGAGGTGTGTTGGGAGGGGGAGGGGGGTTAGGTGTGTTGGAAGGGGGAGAGGTGTGTTGGAAGGGGGAGAAGTTGTGGATGATGGGGTTAGGTGTGTTGGGAGGGGGAGGGGGGTTAGGTGTATTGGGAGGGGGGTTAGGTGTGTTGGGATTGGGAGGGGGGTTAGGTGTGTTGGGAGGGGGGTTAGGTGTGTTGGGAGGGGGGTTAGGTGTGTTGGGAGGGGGAGGGGGGTTAGGTGTGTTGGGAGGGGGAGGGGGGTTAGGTGTGTTGGGAGGGGGAGGGGGGAGAGGTTGTGGATGATGGGGTTAGGTGTTCCAAGTTGGGAGGTAGAGCACCTGGTGAGGAAGTTGCATGTTTTAAATGTTAGTAAGGCATCAGCACGCCGTGTCACCCTGCCCGCTATGGCATACAGTGGCCAGATCGTTAGGATAAGGTGAGGTTTTAAGTTTATTAACACCTTGAAATAATGCATGTCTTAATGACCATCTTGGTTAGCAGGGAGTTTGTCATTTCAAGCTTTCACCTGAGAAAACAGTGAAATATTCCAATTTAAAAATGTCAAATATATCCATATGATTTAAATAATACTATTTTATTGGTATCTCAGGTGTGTTCTCAGATATCTTGACAGTTTTTCGTAGCTGTGCGAGGTGAGATCTCTGGCTGTTGTTTTCCAGGTTATCTGTAAACTTGCAGCTTAATGAATGTCCAGTAAAAATGATATTTTGTGAGTTTGCCTCATTGCATAGAAAATGTGCAATTTGCACATTCAGCATCAAATCGGCAATAAATGCCCTCGCAGCACGGTTTCAGGAAAGATACTGGACTGAATATAGCAGAATTGAAAGAAGCGGTGAGAGATCGTAAGACATGGAGCACACTGACCCATAGAGAGGCCGAGAGTCGTACGCGACTGGACGGATAAGGAATAAGGAAGAAGCATGGTTTAGACATACTGTACAATAATGAATGCCCAGAATTCATTATCAGGGTTTAGTAAATTGGCCACTAAGTATCAAACAAAAACTCCATTAAAAGGTAATAGCATTATTATTCTTTGGCACATTTTGTGCCCAAAAATGTCACCAGATTTTTACCAAAACAGTGAAACTTTGACAAATATAAACTAAACAGCTCTTCGTGAATTTATAACTCTCCAAGGGCCTCATGCAGAGAGCATCGTTATTTCAAAACTCGCCATTTTTTGTTCAATTTCCTTCAGAAAACGGCATAAAATGGCGAGTTGCGAAAAACGCGCCATTTTTTTTTTCTATTTTTAAAACTCGCCTCGCGGCTGGCGAGAACCTCCATCGCGCCATTTTTAAAACTCTCCGAATGCAGAGAGGTGCGAACGGCAAGTAGCGGCTGTTCGCGCCAAAAAAAGGCGCGATTCTCGCATTTTTGCCGCGCCACGAAAATATGGCAAGATGGCGCTCGCCGCCTATAGTAAAGGGGAAAAAAAAGGCGCGAATTTGTTTTTACACGTTTCTGAAGCGCGCATCTCGCCAATTTAAACTCGC
Source organism: Ascaphus truei (assembly GCF_040206685.1). Lineage (NCBI taxonomy): Eukaryota > Metazoa > Chordata > Amphibia > Anura > Ascaphidae > Ascaphus > Ascaphus truei. The sequence goes on from NC_134500.1 coordinate 1,647,053, forward strand.
CACACGCATCCATGTTAAACATAGCAGAATTCGCACTTTTCTGCATATGGAGAATAAAACTCTCCAAAAAAGCTATTTTTTATGAAATTCGCCATTTTTAAAATTCTATGCTCTCTGCATGAGGCCCCAAGTGTCTGAATCACAATTCTGAACTTTTGAAACTTACTTACCCCAAGATGTTATACTGGTTACACCGGTTCCCTTAGCTAGTCTTACTAGCTCCTCCAAAATTCCCCACTCAGAACAGTTTGCATTTCTGAATAATCTATACATATATTGTCTGTCGATACAGATTAATCATCACTTTCACACATTTTTTATCACCAGTGGTTTATTAGACTACAATGGAACAAGTAACTTATACAAGGCATTCAATTATATTTTATTCTGCATGCCTGATTTGGGTCTTTAGATGTTGAAATGTTCCTCCCTTATACTACAAGGCACTGAACACACTACTGCTGTGCTTTCCAACCTTTTTTGGTTAAGAAACTCCAAGTAAAATTCTGAGGAACCCCCAACCATTTCTAATACCAACTCTGATGCATTGTAAATTCTTCTCTAATTGATACAATTTTCAATTGGCCAGAAAATTGCAGGGAACCCTTTAGAAATGCACGGGGAACCCAAGGGTTTTTAAGAACCCTTGTTCAAAAACACTGCACTACTGGCATAATAAAACAATACACTGTTTCTAACAGCTGTATGCCGTACATTGAGAAATACAGATGCAACAATAGACATTTTGAAGTATTTTTTTCTAACAATCTTTTCCTTATGTTACAATGTTAACATTGCGATGGTTGCATAGATTATTTATGCATAGATGTGTTTCTTTTAAATTATATATACATTAATTTAATTGTTTTTATGCACCGCTTATACCACTAAAAATCGGTACAATTTCAATGAGAAAAGATTGGAGAAACGAATGACACTTACTTGGAAACCTGTAGTAAAAGTCATTCTCAATATTACTGGAAATGTTGTGTGCCTTCATGAACTCTTCCCAATGGGGATCAGCTTCCTCATCATAACGAACGAAGATTCCAAACAAGATAATCATGGCGACCTCCCAAAGGAAGCACATCAGCGGCAGTTTCCATCGCATAAAGGTGTTTTTTAACATTTTAGGTGCTTATTATTTCTTAAAACAGCATAAACTGAACACTAAGTGAAGAAACGCTGGCGATGTGCGACTTGCCTTGTTATAAGTATCTTCAGTATAAAGGAAGAGTGTGCGAAGCTCTTAATGATGTCTGAAAAGATGTTCATATATAGCTGAATTTTCAGGGTGTGACCCCTCTAGGTATTCATCATCCGAAAGCCACACACCTTCCCTAACAGAAGGGAGGAGATTCAGAAGAAGGATGTTTAAGAGCTTATGTAAGATTGGTTAACCGGTGTTAAGCCTGCACTTCCCTGGTTGTAAACACACAGAAGGTGGTTATAAGTGAGAGACAAGGACTGAGAAAGCCGACAGGTGACCTGTGCTGCGGGACATACTTTACCTTTTAAAAGCCATAGATCAAGTTTAGACAATTCAGTGCAATGCACCTGTCTGAATATTAAGCAGCACACCTTTAATGTGCCCAATGGGAGTAATCGGGCACATTTTAAGATTGAATTAAATATCTTGGTGGGGTCACCTGCTCTTGGCTACAACAGCCCCCCAAAGAAAATATTTTAGAAAAATCATATCAAAAAAAAAAGTATATATAAATATACTTCAGGATATGTAAGGAAAATTGTAACAAATCTTTAATTGTAGAAACCTTTTTCTTCTCGCTAAACATTTGACTAAAAACTGTTTTTTTGGTCTGTGATTCCTTTTTCACTAAAGAGTTTTATTTTTAAGAAAAAGTATATCTTTCCCTTTAAAGCACTCAATAGTTTTCTTGCCTTTTACACTGAATTATTCACACTAGGGGCCTCATGCAGAGAGCAGCGCTATGCAGAATTGGAGAGGGGGAAATTTTTTACCTTTTTTGGAGAGTTTTTATGTCCATATGCAGAAAGGGCAGAAAACTGCCTTTCTGCATATGGAGAGTTTCAACCAGCGCTATGAGCGCTATAAGCGCTGTTGAAACTACTGGGGGAAAAATCGCGTTTTTTTTTTTCCCCTCTCCACCGGCCGCGGAGCGCCAGCTGCTTGGTGGAGAGGGTAAATGTTGAAAATCGCGCCATTTTTTGCCGCGAACAGCCACTAGATGGCGATCGCGGCTCTCTGCATACGGCAGAGAAAAAAACTGGAGAGAATTTAAACTCTCCAGGCGCGCGGCGAATTTGAAGGGGAAAAAAAAAAAATGGCGCTTTTTTTTAAACTTGCCGGTTTCTGCCTTTCTGAAGGCAGAATCCGCCAATTAATGCCGCTTTCACTTTTTGCGCTGCTCTCTGCATGAGGCCCTAAATATTCTGAAAAGCTCATTTCCTGTTTATTTGCTTATTCTCAATAAAAATGCTTAACTGAGATTTTATCAAAAAAATGGAAGGCCCCCAACAAAGTGAACCCCACATTCTTGTTCTAAAACAGGGCTGGGCCACTCCAGTCATTAAGTACCACCTAAACAGGCCAGGTTTTAGGGATATCCCAGATTCAGCACTGGTGGGTTAATCCGTGGCTCAGGAATTTTGATTGAGCCACCTGTGCCAAAGCAGCGATATCCTTAATACCTGGCCTGTAGGGGGCACTAGCGGACGGAAGTAGCCCCGCCCTGTTCTGGTAAGTGATTGTCGCTGGAATTCTGTTTGGCCTGTAAATTACAGGTCTCAGAGCTGCTGTGATTGACAGGTCATTATTAGTTGCTAATGGTACCTAAAGAAACCCTCAGTTACAATCTCCCACGATATTTAGCCGCAGGCGCCAGAAACTTTCAGTCAATACAAGAAATTGTTAGAAAGTTGGATAACTCTTTGCGCTTGTTCCGGGGAATAAGGGAGGACGCGTCACTGCTGCTCTGGGTTCCGCGTGTGTTCGGTTTGCCGGAAAACGATTGGTTTTGATTTTGGATTTTAACACTTTTTTTTTTTTAATAAGCAGGATTTCCTCCCAAAAACTTTCCTGAACGTTTCACAAAAGTTAATGTTTTTTTTTTATTCTCAAATGCAAATAACCTCCCAGTTTATAAAACAAAACATGAAATATAAAACACAGCAATGAATGGGATGCAGAGAGTCCAACTCCAGTCCTCAAGGGCCACTAACAGTCCAGGTTTTAAGCCTGTCCTGTTATTAGCACCGGTGAACCAAACATTTTGTCTGAACCAGTTATGCCTCAGCCGGGGTATCTGAGGCTATTTTGGCATTTGCTGTGCTCTGTTTTTCTCTCCACGTGGAAACCTTCCCTTTCCCCTTTAATATCTACATCAATACAATCCACACAATGATACGTAATTAGCTACGTTGCTGATCGATCCGATCTCCTGTGATTGATCGGCGAAGATTCGGCTCGGGGGTTCACTAAATGGCTGTCAGTGCAGCAGAAGAGGACCAAAGATGCAAAGTTCTGTCGGGAAGATCATGTGACCAAGGTAAGGAAAAGGTCCAGGCACACAGTCTTTGCACAAAAAGCAATATTTGGATTTTTTGCTGGATTAAATATTGTTTTTTGTACAAAGACCGTGTGCCTGGACCTTTCTCCTTACCTGTGTGATTCCCTGGGGACGTGGCAGGACGATCCCCCTGGGGACGTGGCAGGACGATCCCCCTGGGGACGTGGCAGGACGATCCCCCTGGGGACGTGGCAGGACGATCCCCCTGGGGACGTGGCAGGACGATCCCCCTGGGGACGTGGCAGGACGATCCCCCTGGGGACGTGGCAGGACGATCCCCCTGGGCCCGCGGGCAGGACGATCCCCCTGGGGACGTGGCAGGACGATCCCTCTGGGGACGTGGCAGGACGATCCCCCTGCGCCCGTGGGCAGGACGATCCCCCTGGGGACGTGGCAGGACGATCCCCCTGGGGACGTGGCAGGACGATCCCCCTGAGGACGTGGCAGGACGATCCCCCTGGGGACGTGGCCGGACGATCCCCCTGGGGACGTGGCAGGACGATCCCCCTGGGGACGTGGCAGGACGATCCCCCTGGGGACGTGGCAGGACGATCCCCCTGGGGACGTGGCAGGACGATCCCCCTGGGGACGTGGCAGAACGATCCCCCTGGGGACGTAGCAGGACGATCCCCCTGGGGACGTGGCAGAACGATCCCCCTGGGGACGTGGCAGGACGATCCCCCTGGGGACGTGGCAGGACGATCCCCCTGGGGACGTGACAGGACGGTCCCCCTGGGGACTTGGCAGGACGATCCCCCTGCGCCTGCGGGGCAGGCGATCCCCCTGGGGACGTGGCAGGGCGATCCCCCTGGGGACGTGGCAGTACGATCCCCCTGGGCCCGTGGCAGGACGATCCCCCTGGGGACGTGGCAGGACGATCCCCCTGGGCCCGCGGGCACCGGCAGGTTATTTCTTTATTGATGTATTGATTGTGTGCCAGATCATCCTTCTCCTATTGAAGATCATGTGACAAGGCAGTCACTAGATACAATTGGTGCACTGCTAGAGAGAGGGCAGGGCCCAAAAAGGGGTTTGTCAGAGCCTGTTTCAGAAGAGGAAGGGAGTGTGACTTTGTAAGTGGTTGCTATAGAAGCCAAAAATGCTTGTTACATTACAATACATTAAAAATTTAATTCAGAGTTGTTTTTTTGTTGTTTTAATTAAATGCTACAAGTATTTTCTCATATTACAGAACTGATTTATTTTTTAAACACACATGTAGGATATTGCTAGGTCTGCAGCTTTCAATCAGAGGTTACAGAATAAGAAGGGTACATTAATACTTGGCAGCATGGGAAGACAGGTGCTGATATTGGAACAAAATATACATCACAGTTGTTAAGATTTATACATCCATGGGGGGCACTCTTGGGTTTTTCGGTATTTGGTTCTGTGTTCGGATATCACAGAACGTACAAATAGCTTAGAACCTTATTTGTTTGTTGAAATTCTCCCAGGTGTAAATAAACCAATTGGTTGAATTATGAAGGTGGGCTGACAATCTCTCGAGATAAGCTGTGTCCCATATTTTATTGCAAACACATTGGAAGGGAGGAGGGGTCTTGCGCTTCCAAAAACCGGCTATGGAGCAACGTGTAGTGTTAAAAATGTGCGTGATTGATTTAGATCAGGGGTAAGCAAACATTTGTTGCTGCGCCCCCCTGCCTGCTCTCCTTCGTTCATGGCCCCCCCCTTTACCTCGGTGTGGCATCAAATGACGCCGCGGGGTCATGTGACATCACGTGACCCGCAGTGTCATTTGACGTCACGCTCCCCAGTTTACGCACGTCTGATTTAGATTCTTTGAGTTGGGCCCAAAACCAAGAGAAGGGGGTCTCTGGAAATACGAAGACCAATCCATATCTTCTACTAAACTGAGAATTTTGTCCCATGGGGGTTTAATCTTGGGGCATTCCCACCAGATATGTAGCATAGAGCCCGGCTTGCCGCATTCCTAGGATGATCAATCATCCCGGTGTAGCCAGGATACTCCCATTTTTTTTATGTTTGTCCTGGGTCCCGACTTTTTTTGTAGATGTCCCGGTTTTTAATTGCTTGCAGACTGCGCATGCGCACGAGCCATGAGTGCCGATCACGCATGCGCACGAGCCATGAGTGCCAATCACGCATGCGCACGAGCCATGAGTGCCGTTCACGCATGCGCACGAGCTATGAGTGCCGACCACACATGCGCACGAGCCACGAGTGCCGATCACGCATGCGCACGAGCTACGAGTGCCGACCACACATGCGCACGAGCCACGAGTGCCGACCACACATACGCACAAGCCGCAAGTGCTGATCACAGCGCATTCACAGCCGGCACATGCGCGGCCTCTTGCACATGTGTGATTGGTGCTCACCGTTTGCGCAGACGCAAAATTTGTCCCGGGAACAATATGGTCACCATACGCATTCCCGCCAACATAAAGGAGGAAGGACGGCAGGACAGATTATGTGCAACTTGGCAGGGGGGAAATACCACCGATATAGAATTTTGAACACATTTTCATGTTACAACTCATGTAGAGTTCTTGACTGGTGCTTTCCAAATGTCTTGCCAATCATTTTTACCTAGGGGAAGGTTTGGATCTTTTTCCCATGCTGGCATATTTTTTATCCTGTTTAAATTACCCTGCAAGAGGGTGCATTGCATGATACAGTGCCAAGGTTACACCCTTCGTTAGGAATTGGGAGTTCCACCAGGACTCAAACGAGATAATTTCTAAAGGCGTGTCACTTTTATAGTTAGTTTCAATGAGATGCCAGAGTTGAAAATATCTATAGAATTGGGCATTCGGGATTGTGAATATTGATTGTAATTGAGGGAACGACTTGAGGGTATTTGAGTTCATCACGTCTTTTACCCTAGTGATCGCCTGTTGAGTCCAGAGATTTGGCGAGGCGATTCTGGTTGCGACCCAGTCTCATGATAATATCATGAGATAATGTATTTTAATCAATCTGGTGCTTCAGGGATTAATAAACCAATAGTTTGAGTTTAAGAATACAATATATTGAGTTTATGACCAGTCAAGACTTTTTCTGGGCTGACCTACAAAGAGGACTTAATTGGGGGAAGGGGCTATCACTAAAAGTAACCTGTTATTTAGAGGACCATAAACGATAGCCAGGTACTATTCTGTCAGCCTAATAGAAATCTTAATATTCTTGAATGATTAGTGAAGTATTCCAGAGAGAGGTGACCCACAGGTCATGCCTAAATTGGAGGACTTTATTAAAAATCAGAATATCATGTGATGTCAGCTACTGATGTCATACTAAGGGCCTCATGCAGTAAGCAGCAATAGGCCACTTATCGCCAGCTTCTCGCCAAAAAAACCTACTGCAATTCAGTAAGCCCCGATAAACTGGCGATAAGAGCAAAAATCACCGTATTTTTTTGCCGGAAAAAAAAATTGGCAGACGCACGACGATAATCCATTTTTTGGCACTGATCGCCAGTTTTTCAAACACGCTCAATTCTATAAGCCCCAATCAGCTTATTGTTGCTGATCGCCACGTTAAAATTGAGATTTCTTCTCCAAATCGTCCCGCCACAAAAAGTTGGCAAGAAGGTGGGGAGAAGCTGGCAATGAGCGGCGAGACTGCACTTAGAAAATAAATTGTTTCCTGCATCGGATTGATGCTGGTGTCTCCAGAGCTGATATCCATTAATAAAATTATAGGCCTATGACATCACATTTTTTGGCAAATGGTTCCTACGGCTCTGATTGGCCAGTGAAAACCATGTGCCTTTGTTTTTGTTTTTTTGGTGACATCATGTAAAGGAAACTAAGCCAGCCAATCAGAATGGCTGTGCTTCATTTCCCTTTAAGATGACATCATTAAATCCAAGATGGCCGGCGTCACATGATATTTCAGCCAATCAGATTGTGGGAACTATATCCCCAATCTGATTGGTTACAAATCCTGGTATTTTAATCACCCTGTTACGTCATTAAACGAGGGTGTTCATCTTCATTGATAGATCTTCATAGATCTGCTTTAAAAAAGGAGGGGCATAATTAGATTTGATGAGTGTGTGATAGTTCTTTGTGAGATGAATACCTAAATATTGCATTTTTGGGGAATTCCATTTAAAATTTAAATTGATTTGGATAAATGTAACTTTATGGCTAGGTAAATTTAGATCCACAGACTTTGTATTGTTGTTTTTACATCCTGAGAGTTTACTGAAAAAAATAGAGTTTCTAATACATTAGGGGGGTAGATTAAGGGTTTAGTGAAATATAATATATGAATTATTTTATTATTAGCTGCACTGTGTTCATTGATCCAGCATGGAATTAAAACACTGGTTTTATTGGTAGGACCTCCACCATAATGTCAAACTACTTCAGTTTTTATTAAAACACCTGCTGCAGTTTCAGGTGAATAATGGCACAGGGTGGGCTTAGTACAGGTGAATAATGGCACAGGGTGGGCTTAGTACAGGAGAATAATGACACAGGGTGGGCTTAGTACAGGTGAATAATGACACAGGGTGGGCTTAGTTCAGGTGAATAATGGCACAGGGTGGGCTTAGTACAGGTGAATAATGACACAGGGTGGGCTTAGTTCAGGTGAATAATGGCACAGAGTGGGCTTAGTTCAGGTGAATAATGGCACAGGGTGGTCTTAGTACAGGTGAATAATGGCACAGGGTGGGCTTAGTACAGGTGAATAATGACACAGGGTGGGCTTAGTACAGGTGAATAATGACACAGGGTGGGCTTAGTACAGGAGAATAATGACACAGGGTGGGTTTAGTACAGGTGAATAATGACACAGGGTGGGCTTAGTACAGGTGAATAATGACACAGGGTGGGCTTAGTACAGGAGAATAATGACACAGGGTGGGCTTAGTACAGGTGAATAATGACACAGGGTGGGCTTAATTCAGGTGAATAATGGCACAGGGTGGGCTTAGTACAGGTGAATAATGACACAGGGTGGGCTTAGTTCAGGTGAATAATGGCACAGAGTGGGCTTAGTTCAGGTGAATAATGGCACAGGGTGGGCTTAGTACAGGTGAATAATGGCACAGGGTGGGCTTAGTACAGGTGAATAATGACACAGGGTGGGCTTAGTTCAGGTGAATAATGGCACAGGGTGGGCTTAGTACAGGTGAATAATGACACAGGGTGGGCTTAGTACAGGTGAATAATGACACAGGGTGGGCGTAGTACAGGTGAATAATGACACAGGGTGGGCTTAGTACAGGTGAATAATGACACAGAGTGGGCTTAGTACAGGTGAATAATGGCACATGGTGGGCTTAGTACAGGTGAATAATGACACAGGGTGGGCTTAGTTCAGGTGAATAATGGCACAGGGTGGGCTTAGTACAGGTGAATAATGGCACAGGGTGGGCTTAGTACAGGTGAATAATGACACAGGGTGGGCTTAGTTCAGGTAAATAATGGCACAGGGTGGGCTTAGTACAGGTGAATAATGACACAGGGTGGGCTTAGTACAGGTGAATAATGACACAGGGTGGGCTTAGTACAGGTGAATAATGACACAGGGTGGGCTTAGTTCAGGTGAATAATGGCACAGGGTGGGCTTAGTACAGGTGAATAATGACACAGGGTGGGCTTAGTACAGGTGAATAATGACACAGGGTGGGCTTAGTACAGGTGAATAATGACACAGAGTGGGCTTAGTACAGGTGAATAATGACACAGGCTGGGCTTAGTTCAGGTGAATAATGGCACAGGGTGGGCTTAGTACAGGTGAATAATGACACAGGGTGGGCTTAGTACAGGTGAATAATGGCACAGGGTGGGCTTAGTACAGGAGAATAATGGCACAGGGTGGGCTTAGTACAGGTGAATAATGGCACAGGGTGGGCTTAGTACAGGTGAATAATGACACTGGGTGGGCTTAGTACAGGTGAATAATGACACAGAGTGGGCTTAGTACAGGAGAATAATGGCACAGGGCGGGTTTAGTACAGGTGAATAATGACACAGGGTGGGCTTAGTACAGGTGAATAATGGCACAGGGTGGGCTTAGTACAGGTGAATAATGGCACAGGGTGGGCTTAGTACAGGAGAATAATGGCACAGGGCGGGTTTAGTACAGGTGAATAATGACACAGGGTGGGCTTAGTACAGGTGAATAATGGCACAGGGTGGGCTTAGTACAGGTGAATAATGACACTGGGTGGGCTTAGTACAGGTGAATAATGACACAGAGTGGGCTTAGTACAGGAGAATAATGGCACAGGGCGGGTTTAGTACAGGTGAATAATGACACAGGGTGGGCTTAGTACAGGTGAATAATGGCACAGGGTGGGCTTAGTACAGGTGAATAATGGCACAGGGTGGGCTTAGTACAGGTGAATAATGGCACAGGGTGGGCTTAGTACAGGTGAATAATGACACAGGGTGGGCTTAGTACAGGTGAATAATGGCACAGGGTGGTCTTAGCTGACACTTTTTGCTTTTGAAGACGGGCACAGCGAGCAGCTCAGTTTTGCCCAATTTTGATAAAAATGTAAAATCAATAAAATTTCTCAGGCTGACAATAGCTGCATAAGAGAAATGAAGATGTTTCCTATGGGCTCATATGATGCTTGAGGTTCCATTTCTTCCCTAGAGGGCAGAAACCGAGAGCATGTTCCCCGGAAAGTGTCTCAGGAATTAGGGGATTCACGGAGCTGAGATTAGCGCGGGACGTGACTTTAAGGTTATGAAACAAAAAAAAATTCCCAAAAGGCTAAATTAACTCTACTGACCACGTTACCCCACCCACCAGCACCCCTACTGCATGTCACTTAACCCACCAGCACCCGTATGTCACTTAACCCACCAGCACCCATATGTCACTGTATGTCCCTGTATGTCCCCCCACCCACCAGCACCCATATGTCACTGTATGTCCCTGTATGTCCCCCCACCCACCAGCACCCATATATCACTGTAGGTCCCTGCATGTCCCCCCACCCACCAGCACCCATATGTCACTGTATGTCCCTGTATGTCCCCCCACCCACCAGCACCCATATGTCACTGCATGTCCCTGTATGTCCCCCCACCCACCAGCACCCATATATCACTGTATGTCACTGCAAGTCCCCCCACCCACCAGCACCCAGATGTCACTGTATGTCCCTGTATGTCCCTGCATGTCCCCCCACCCACCAGCACCCATATATCACTGTATGTCACCGCATGTCCCCCCATCCACCAGAACCCAGATCTCACTGTATGTCCCTGTATGTCCCTGTATGTCCCCCCACCCACCAGCACCCATATATCACTGTAGGTCCCTGCATGTCCCCCCACCCACCAGCACCCATATGTCACTGTATGTCCCTGTATGTCCCCCCACCCACCAGCACCCATATGTCACTGTATGTCCCTGTATGTCCCCCCACTCACCAGCACCCATATGTCACTGCATGTCCCTGTATGTCCCCCCACCCACCAGCACCCATATATCACTGTATGTCACTGCAAGTCCCCCCACCCACCAGAACCCAGATGTCACTGTATGTCCCTGTATGTCCCCCCACCCACCAGCACCCATATGTCACTGTATGTCCCTGTATGTCCCCCCACCCACCAGCACCCATATGTCACTGTATGTCCCTGTATGTCCCCCCACCCACCAGCACCCATATGTCACTGTATGTCCCCCCACCCACCAGCACCCATATATCACTGTATGTCACTGCAAGTCCCCCCAACCACCAGCACCCAGATGTCACTGTATGTCCCTGTATGTCCCCCCACCCACCAGCACCCAGATGTCACTGTATGTCCCTGTATGTCCCTGCATGTCCCCCCATCCACCAGCACCCATATATCACTGTATGTCACCGCATGTCCCCCCATCCACCAGCAACTGTGTCACGGCATAACCTCCTACCCCCCCCCCCCCCACTCACCAGCACCCGCATGTTTTACATTCCGACAAAAATTTTAAGCCAAACATTTTTGACAGTAAGCATAACGAGGTTTGATAAAAGGACAGGGAGATTGTCGAAGGCACCTGCATTAAAAAAGTGGAAATATGCGACTGCAGAAGAACCGGCTCCTGTGTTATCTAACCGACACTGTGAACTATTGTGAACTCTACTAGTCACAGGTGTACATGATGAATTCACCCATCAATGTCACCGTGATACACATCGGGGTTGGAAGGTGCAGCTAGCAACCAGAGAGCCCCACAGAAAAAATATTAGGAACTACCGCAAACCTACACTGAAGTGTAAAAATAGCCGTCACCCATCCTGCTGTGACGTGTTTGTACTGTGTAAAAAACACGTACAGAATAGCGCATGTGCTATGAGTCTTTTAACTATTTGAGTGCCACAACTCTTCCGGCACAGCGTGATCATGTGACCGTAACGGTCCTTAACCCGTAACCGGAAGAGGAATCCTGCTCTACCATCCACTTCAGATCCAGTCCTGCGCTTCCATGGGAATACGGGACAGGATCCAAGCGGAAAACAAAGCTCTCTGCGGGCATGACATAGCGACAATATCATGGGACCCCTGGGGTGTCAGACCTTATAACATAGCGACTATATCATGGGACCCCTGGGGTGTCCGACCTCATAACATTGCGACTATATCATGGGACCCCTGGGGTGTCAGACCTCATAACATAGCGATTATATCATGGGACCCCTGGGGTGTCAGACCTCATAACATAGCGACTATATCATGGGACCCCTGGGGTGTCAGACCTCATAACATAGTGACTATATCATGGGACCCCGGGGGTGTCAGACCTCATAACATAGCGACTATATCATGGGACCCCTGGGGTGTCAGACCTCATAACATAGCGACTATATCATGGGACCCCTGGGGTGTCAGACCTCATAACATAGCGACTATATCATGGGACCCCTGGGGTGTCCGACCTCATAACATAGCGACTATATCATGGGACCCCTGGGGTGTCAGACCTCATAACATAGTGACTATATCATGGGACCCCTGGGGTGTCAGACCTCATAACATAGCGACTATATCATGGGACCCCTGGGGTGTCAGACCTCATAACATAGCGACTATATCATGGGACCCCTGGGGTGTCAGACCTCATAACATAGTGACTTTATCATGAGACCCCTGGGGTGTCAGACCTCATAACATAGTGACTATATCATGAGACCCCTGGGATGTCAGACCTCATAACATAGTGACTATATCATGGGACCCCTGGGGTGTCAGATCTCATAACATAGTGACTATATCATGGGACCTCTGGGGTGTCAGACCTCATAACATAGCGACTATATCATGAGACCCCTGGGGTGTCAGACCTCATAACATAGTGACTATATCATGGGACCCCTGGGGTGTCAGACCTCATAACATAGCGACTATATCATGGGACCCCTGGGGTGTCAGACCTCATAACATAGTGACTATATCATGGGACCCCTGGGGTGTCAGACCTCATAACATAGTGACTATATCATGGGACCCCTGGGGTGTCCGACCTCATAACATAGCGACTATATCATGGGACCCCTGGGGTGTCAGACCTCATAACATAGCGACTATATCATGGGACCCCTGGGGTGTCAGACCTCATAACATAGTGACTATATCATGGGACCCCTGGGGTGTCAGACCTCATAACATAGTGACTATATCATGGGACCCCTGGGGTGTCAGACCTCATAACATAGCGACTATATCATGGGACCCCTGGGGTGTCAGACCTCATAACATAGTGACAATATCATGGGACCCCTGGGGTGTCAGACCTCATAACATAGCGACTATATCATGGGACCCCTGGGGTGTCAGACCTCATAACATAGTGACTATATCATGGGACCCCTGGGGTGTCAGATCTCATAACATAGTGACTATATCATGGGACCTCTGGGGTGTCAGACCTCATAACATAGCGACTATATCATGAGACCCCTGGGGTGTCAGACCTCATAACATAGTGACTATATCATGGGACCCCTGGGGTGTCAGACCTCATAACATAGCGACTATATCATGGGACCCCTGGGGTGTCAGACCTCATAACATAGTGACTATATCATGGGACCCCTGGGGTGTCAGACCTCATAACATAGTGACTATATCATGGGACCCCTGGGGTGTCCGACCTCATAACATAGCGACTATATCATGGGACCCCTGGGGTGTGAGACCTCATAACATAGCGACTATATCATGGGACCCCTGGGGTGTCAGACCTCATAACATAGTGACTATATCATGGGACCCCTGGGGTGTCAGACCTCATAACATAGTGACTATATCATGGGACCCCTGGGGTGTCAGACCTCATAACATAGCGACTATATCATGGGACCCCTGGGGTGTCTGACCTCATAACATAGTGACAATATCATGGGACCCCTGGGGTGTCAGACCTCATAACATAGCGACTATATCATGGGAACCCTGGGGTGTCAGACCTCATAACATAGTGACAATATCATGGGACCCCTGGGGTGTCAGACCTCATAACATAGCGACTATATCATGGGAACCCTGGGGTGTCAGACCTCATAACATAGTGACTCTATCATGGGACCCCTGGGGTGTCAGACCTCATAACATAGCGACTATATCATGGGACCCCTGGGGTGTCAGACCTCATAACATAGTGACTATATCATGGGACCCCTGGGGTGTCAGACTTCATAACATAGCGACTATATCATGGGACCCCTGGGGTGTCAGACCTCATAACATAGTGATTATATCATGGGACCCCTGGGGTGTCAGACCTCATAACATAGCGACTATATCATGGGACCCCTGGGGTGTCAGACCTCATAACATAGTGACTATATCATGGGACCCCTGGGGTGTCAGATCTCATAACATAGTGACTATATCATGGGACCCCTGGGGTGTCAGACCTCATAACATAGTGACTATATCATGGGACCCCTGGGGTGTCAGACCTCATAACATAGTGACTATATCATGGGACCCCTGGGGTGTCAGACCTCATAACATAGTGATTATATCATGGGACCCCTGGGGTGTCAGACCTCATAACATAGCGACTATATCATGGGACCCCTGGGGTGTCAGACTTCATAACATAGCGACTATATCATGGGACCCCTGGGGTGTCAGATCTCATAACATAGTGATTATATCATGGGACCCCTGGGGTGTCAGACCTCATAACATAGCGACTATATCATGGGACCCCTGGGGTGTCAGACCTCATAACATAGCTACTATATCATGGGACCCCTGGGGTGTCAGACCTCATAACATAGCGACCATATCATGAGACCCCTGGGGTGTCAGACCTCATAACATAGTGACTATATCATGGGACCCCTGGGGTGTCAGACCTCATAACATAGTGACTATATCATGGGAACCCTGGGGTGTCAGACCTCATAACATAGCGACTATATCATGGGAACCCTGGGGTGTCAGACCTCATAACATAGCGACTATATCATGGGACCCCTGGGGTGTCAGACCTCATAACATAGAGACTATATCATGGGACCCCTGGGGTGTCAGACCTCATAACATAGTGACTATATCATGGGACCCCTGGGGTGTCAGACCTCATAACATAGCGACTATATCATGGGACCCCTGAGGTGTCAGACCTCATAACATAGCGACTATATCATGGGACCCCTGGGGTGTCAGACCTCATAACATAGTGACTATATCATGGGACCCCTGGGGTGTCAGACCTCATAACATAGTGACTCTATCATGGGACCCCTGGGGTGTCAGACCTCATAACATAGCGACTATATCATGGGACCCCTGGGGTGTCAGACCTCATAACATAGAGACTATATCATGGGACCCCTGGGGTGTCAGACCTCATAACATAGCGACTATATCATGGGACCCCTGGGGTGTCAGACCTCATAACATAGTGACTATATCATGGGACCCCTGGGGTGTCAGACCTCATAACATAGTGACTATATCATGGGACCCCTGGGGTGTCAGACCTCATAACATAGTGACTATATCATGGGACCCCTGGGGTGTCCGACCTCATAACATAGCGACTATATCATGGGACCCCTGGGGTGTCAGACCTCATAACATAGCGACTATATCATGGGACCCCTGGGGTGTCAGACCTCATAACATAGCGACTATATCATGGGACCCCTGGGGTGTCAGACCTCATAACATAGTGACTATATCATGGGACCCCTGGGGTGTCAGACCTCATAACATAGTGACTATATCATGGGACCCCTGGGGTGTCAGACCTCATAACATAGCGACTATATCATGGGAACCCTGGGGTGTCAGACCTCATAACATAGTGACTCTATCATGGGACCCCTGGGGTGTCAGACCTCATAACATAGCGACTATATCATGGGACCCCTGGGGTGTCAGACCTCATAACATAGAGACTATATCATGGGAACCCTGGGGTGTCAGACCTCATAACATAGTGACTCTATCATGGAACCCCTGGGGTGTCAGACCTCATAACATAGCGACTATATCATGGGAACCCTGGGGTGTCAGACCTCATAACATAGTGACTATATCATGGGACCCCTGGGGTGTCAGACCTCATAACATAGTGACTCTATCATGGGACCCCTGGGGTGTCAGACTTCATAACATAGTGACTATATCATGGGACCCCTGGGGTGTCAGATCTCATAACATAGTGATTATATCATGGGACCCCTGGGGTGTCAGACCTCATAACATAGCGACTATATCATGGGACCCCTGGGGTGTCAGACCTCATAACATAGTGACTATATCATGGGACCCCTGGGGTGTCAGACCTCATAACATAGCGACTATATCATGGGAACCCTGGGGTGTCAGACCTCATAACATAGTGACTATATCATGGGACCCCTGGGGTGTCAGATCTCATAACATAGTGATTATATCATGGGACCCCTGGGGTGTCAGACCTCATAACATAGCGACTATATCATGGGAACCCTGGGGTGTCAGACCTCATAACATAGCGACTATATCATGGGACCCCGGGGGTGTCAGACCTCATAACATAGAGACTATATCATGGGACCCCTGGGGTGTCAGACCTCATAACATAGTGACTATATCATGGGACCCCTGGGGTGTCAGACCTCATAACATAGTGACTCTATCATGGCACACCTGGGGTGTCAGACCTCATAACATAGCGACTATATCATGGGACCCCTGGGGTGTCAGACCTCATAACATAGCGACTATATCATGGGACCCCTGGGGTGTCAGACCTCATAACATAGCGACTATATCATGGGACCCCTGGGGTGTCAGACCTCATAACATAGCGACTATATCATGGGACCCCTGGGGTGTCAGACCTCATAACATAGCTACTATATCATGGGACCCCTGGGGTGTCAGACCTCATAACATAGCGACTATATCATGGGACCCCTGGGGTGTCAGACCTCATAACATAGTGACTATATCATGGGACCCCTGGGGTGTCAGACCTCATAACATAGCGACTATATCATGGGACCCCTGGGGTGTCCGACCTCATAACATTGCGACTATATCATGGGACCCCTGGGGTGTCAGACCTCATAACATAGCGACTATATCATGGGACCCCTGGGGTGTCAGACCTCATAACATAGTGACTTTATCATGAGACCCCTGGGGTGTCAGACCTCATAACATAGTGACTATATCATGAGACCCCTGGGATGTCAGACCTCATAACATAGTGACTATATCATGGGACCCCTGGGGTGTCAGACCTCATAACATAGTGACTATATCATGGGACCCCTGGGGTGTCAGATCTCATAACATAGTGACTATATCATGGGACCCCTGGGGTGTCAGACCTCATAACAAAGTGACTATATCATGGGACGCCTGGGGTGTCAGACCTCATAACAAAGCGACTATATCATGGGACGCCTGGGGTGTCAGATCTCATAACAAAGTGACTCTATCATGGGACCCCTGGGGTGTCAGACCTCATAACAAAGTGACTATATCATGGGACCCCTGGGGTGTCAGACCTCATAACATAGTGACTATATCATGGGACCCCTGGGGTGTCAGACCTCATAACAAAGTGACTATATCATGGGACCCCTGGGGTGTCAGACCTCATAACAAAGTGACTATATCATGGGACCCCTCGGGTGTCAGACCTCATAACATAGCGACTATATCATGGGACCCCTCGGGTGTCAGACCTCATAACATAGCGACTATATCATGGGACCCCTGGGGTGTCCGACCTCATAACATAGTGACTATATCATGGGACCCCTGAGGTGTCAGACCTCATAACAAAGTGACTATATCATGGGACCCCTCGGGTGTCAGACCTCATAACATAGCGACTATATCATGGGACCCCTGGGGTGTCAGACCTCATAACATAGTGACTATATCATGGGACCCCTGGGGTGTCAGACCTCATAACATAGTGACTATATCATGAGACCCCTGGGATGTCAGACCTCATAACATAGTGACTATATCATGGGACCCCTGGGGTGTCAGACCTCATAACATAGTGACTATATCATGGGACCCCTGGGGTGTCAGACCTCATAACATAGCGACTATATCATGGGACCCCTGGGGTGTCAGATCTCATAACATAGTGACTATATCATGGGACCTCTGGGGTGTCAGACCTCATAACATAGCGACTATATCATGGGACCCCTGGGGTGTCAGACCTCATAACATAGCGACTATATCATGAGACCCCTGGGGTGTCAGACCTCATAACATAGCGACTATATCATGGGACCCCTGGGGTGTCAGACCTCATAACATAGTGACTATATCATGGGACCCCTGGGGTGTCAGACCTCATAACATAGCGACTATATCATGAGACCCCTGGGGTGTCAGACCTCATAACATAGTGACTATATCATGGGACCCCTGGGGTGTCAGACCTCATAACATAGTGACTATATCATGGGACCCCTGGGGTGTCAGACCTCATAACATAGTGACTATATCATGGGACCCCTGGGGTGTCCGACCTCATAACATAGTGACTATATCATGGGACCCCTGGGGTGTCAGACCTCATAACATAGCGACTATATCATGGGACCCCTGGGGTGTCAGACCTCATAACATAGCGACTATATCATGGGACCCCTGAGGTGTCAGACCTCATAACATAGTGACTATATCATGGGACCCCTGGGGTGTCAGACCTCATAACATAGTGACTATATCATGGGACCCCTGGGGTGTCAGACCTCATAACATAGCGACTATATCATGGGACCCCTGAGGTGTCAGACCTCATAACATAGAGACTATATCATGGGACCCCTGGGGTGTCAGACCTCATAACATAGTGACTATATCATGGGAACCCTGGGGTGTCAGACCTCATAACATAGCGACTATATCATGGGACCCCTGGGGTGTCAGACCTCATAACAAAGTGACTATATCATGGGACCCCTGGGGTGTCAGACCTCATAACATAGCGACTATATCATGGGACCCCTGAGGTGTCAGACCTCATAACATAGAGACTATATCATGGGACCCCTGGGGTGTCCGACCTCATAACATAGCTACTATATCATGGGACCCCTGGGGTGTCAGACCTCATAACATAGTGACTATATCATGGGACCCCTGGGGTGTCAGACCTCATAACATAGTGACTATATCATGGGACCCCTGAGGTGTCCGACCTCATAACATAGAGACTATATCATGGGACCCCTGGGGTGTCAAACCTCATAACATAGCGACTATATCATGGGACCCCTGAGGTGTCAGACCTCATAACATAGCGACTATATCATGGGACCCCTGAGGTGTCAGACCTCATAACATAGAGACTATATCATGGGACCCCTGGGGTGTCAGATCTCATAACATAGTGACTATATCATGGGACCCCTGGGGTGTCAGACCTCATAACATAGAGACTATATCATGGGACCCCTGGGGTGTCAGATCTCATAACATAGCGACTATATCATGGGACCCCTGGGGTGTCAGACCTCATAACATAGTGACTATATCATGGGACCCCTGGGGTGTCAGACCTCATAACATAGTGACTATATCATGGGACCCCTGGGGTGTCAGACCTCATAACATAGTGACTATATCATGGGACCCCTGGGGTGTCAGACCTCATAACATAGTGACTATATCATGGGACCCCTGGGGTGTCAGACCTCATAACATAGCGACTATATCATGGGAACCCTGGGGTATCAGACCTCATAACATAGCGACTATATCATGGGACCCCTGCGGTGTCAGACCTCATAACATAGTGACTATGTCTCAGGGGGTTAATTGGTTCAATTACATGAGGTATTTGTAATCACGTATATGTGTAAAATCTGATCTGAGTTTGTTTTAATTGTCATGCGGCTGTCCCCCCTGATCTGTGTGAGCAGAGGTCAGGCGTACGGGCTCCAGTATCTCTGTGAGCAGAGGTCAGTTGTACGGGCTCCAGTATATGTGTGAGCAGAGGTCAGTTGTACGGGCTCCAGTATCTGTGTGAGCAGAGGTCAGGCGTACGGGCTCCAGTATCTGTTTGAGCAGAGGTCAGGCGTAAGGGCTCCAGTATCTGTGTGAGCAGAGGTCAGTTGTATGGGTTCCAGTATCTGTGTGAGCAGAGGTCAGGCGTCCGGGCTCCAGTATCTGTGTGAGCAGAGGTCAGGCGTACGGGCTCCAGTATCTGTGTGAGCAGAGGTCAGGTGTACGGGCTCCAGTATCTATGTGAGCAGAGGTCAGGTGTACGGGCTCCAGTATCTATGTGAGCAGAGGTCAGGTGTACGGGCTCCAGTATCTATGTGAGCAGAGGTCAGGTGTACGGGCTCCAGTATCTGTGTGAGCAGAGGTCAGGCGTACGGGCTCCAGTATCTGTGTGAGCAGAGGTCAGGTGTACGGGCTCCAGTATCTGTGTGAGCAGAGGTCAGGCATACGGGCTCCAGTATCTGTGTGAGCAGAGGTCAGGCGTACGTGCTCCAGTATCTGTGTGAGCAGAGGTCAGGTGTACGGGCTCCAGTATCTATGTGAGCAGAGGTCAGGTGTACGGGCTCCAGTATCTGTGTGAGCAGAGGTCAGGCGTACGGGCTCCAGTATCTGTGTGAGCAGAAGTCAGGTGTACGGGCTCCAGTATCTATGTGAGCAGAGGTCAGGTGTACGGGCTCCAGTATCTATGTGAGCAGAGGTCAGGTGTACGGGCTCCAGTATCTGTGTGAGCAGACGTCAGGCATACGGGCTCCAGTATCTGTGTGAGCAGAGGTCAGGTGTACGGGCTCCAGTATCTATGTGAGCAGAGGTCAGCCGTACGGGCTCCAGTATCTATGTGAGCAGAGGTCAGACGTACGGGCTCCAGTATCTGTGTAAACTATATATATATTTGGAATTACTATATTGTTGAAACAAAATCTTTTCTAGAGAGTCTTTCCTACTTTTAGTATAATGAATAAAACATGTGGGTGGTTTTGCCTCTTGCTTACAGAGTGCATCGTTTCTCAGAACGCTTTTTTGCCCCAATCTATGTTGCGGTATTTGTGTAGATACTTTATAAGATAGTGACCCTCCCATACATGGGATTCCTAGAAAGCATTCCAGCCCCAGGTACCTGTCAACTTGCATGATACACCCTATTAGCACTGTCTGAGCAATATGTTTTGCTTCATATGTACCCGAGTTCCCCCTTTTTACCTCTGGTGCGGGGGGGGGGGAGCTGCCTGGCTGATTGGAGGCCGCCGTAGCTCCGCGCAGATCGGGAGTGAGGCGGCGGCCATTGCAGAGGTGGGGCGCATGCGCAGTGGCAAGCAGCGTGGCGGCCATCATGAAAGGCCTAAAAAAGGCATTGGGAACTACAAGTCCCATAATGCATTGAGGAAATAGTGCGGCGACCATCTCGAACAGTCTCCGCATAGCCTACAGAGGGACTACATGTCCCAGAGTCCTCAGGGGGAGGGATAAACACATGGGACTGTACCAGCCAATGGGTGTCAGGCAGGGGAGAGAAACAGGATAACCCCTGGGACAGGAGCCAGCGTGCTCAGTCGGACGGAGGACGGCTAGAGGGTAGGTAGTGCCTCCTGGACTAGGCCTAGTCTTGCCCCTTAGGCCCCAGCTAGGCCATGAGTCACCCGAGCTGGGTATTGCGGGGAAGGCCCCAGGTAGGGACGCTTCCCCTTTAGTGACATAGCAGTGTTATTCCACCGGTGACCAGACGGCCACGTGGTGCTCGTGGTCTGGGACCAGGCCACAGGCCATTTAGAGATTCAGGTGAGACCCTCCAGCTGGAGCTCGCCCCATGAGGCGGATCCGGATCCTAAGGAGAGAGGGGATTTATGTTGGAGGCCCCGCGGCGTGACACCTGAATGTTTCTTCTGCGACAGCTGCACCTAGGTACAAGAGTGCCCAGGAAGGTATAGATGTGCACCACCGGTTCACAGGGGGTAGTGCTACCTCACACTTGGGTGGGGCTGACTGGGAAGGACACCAGGGGTATTGGTGCCACCGCACCCTCAGTATTTTGGGGGAATCACCAAGTGTTGGGACAGTGGTTGTATACTGTGGATACAGGAGCACTATTATTACATGTGGTTGATCAATGTTAACGTGTGTAAAGTAAAGCTTCGTTATATACATTGTGTGGTGTATTATTCTTTACTGTGTATCAGTTCCTGTGAGGGGATATCCCGCCCCCGCTGGGATCCCTCATAGGCGGAGGCGCTGCACGCGAGGAGAAAGCGCTCACCCCAGGCTCCCAGAGGCGGAGGCGGAGGCCTCCTGTGAGCAGACAGGTACAGCAGCGCGCGTAGTTCCCTTAGGCCTCATCCATGGTTGTTGCTTGCTGGCGGAGGCGCGCTGAGGCGCGCTTCCGCTCAGCACTGAGCCCCTACAGACGCAATTAGAGCGGCTTTAGTAGGGGCTCGCCTACGCTTCCGCAAGCGCGCAGAAGCGTAGGTCTTAGGGAAATGTAAAATTTCCCCGCTTGCCGGCGTGCAGGGCCGGTCACGTGAGCGGTTCGCCCAATGAGGTGAACCAGCTCCGTGACGTCACTGGCCCTGCCCCCGGCCAGTGACGCGCCCGCCCCCAGCCCGCCCCCTGACGGCGCGCAGGGAAAGCGCCCGCAAAGCCAGGGAAAGCACCCGCTTTCCCTGAGCCTCAGCGCGCCTCAGCACGCCAGCGGGAAGCCTGGCCGAGGCCTTAGGCATAGGGAAAGGGGGCTACACATATATGTCCTTAAAACTACTGCAGTAAATAGGGTTACATCACGATTTATACATTCATTTTCAAATCATGTTTATTCATTTTTTTTAATGAGAAACAAAAAAGCTCATAAAAAAGCTAGCACTGCAATAAATATCTGCCGGCGTTCCAGATGGAAACATGCCCGCGCTAGTAAAAATATATTTTTGAAATAATTGTTCAGGTTGATCCAGTTATTACAATAAGCTCCATGCAAAACTGCCATTATTATTTGAATAATCCTAAAAAGGTTTTCTGATGGGTACGACAGGTAACAGGTTATAGGGTTTTTGTACAGAGAGAGGGCATTGTGCAAAAATATCACTTTCTCACACAGAATCATTGCTGATATATGTGCATATTCCCACGTCTCAGGCAGGTTTGGAAGCCCGCCCTTCCCCATTATCTCCTAGCATACAGCGCTTCCACTGCAGCCCCGCCCTTCCCCATTATCTCCGAGCATACAGTGCTTCCACTGCAGCCCCGCCCTTCCCCATTATCTCCTAGCATACAGCGCTGCCACTGCAGCCCCGCCCTTCCCCATTATCTCCTAGCATACAGCGCTTCCACTGCAGCCCTGCCCTTCCCCATTATCTCCTAGCATACTGCGCTGCCACTGCAGCCCTGCCCTTCCCCATTATCTCCTAGCATACAGCGCTTCCACTGCAGCCCCGCCCTTCCCCATTATCTCCTAGCATACAGCGCTTCCACTGCAGCCCTGCCCTTCCCCATTATCTCCTAGCATACAATGCATCCACTGCAGCCCCGCCCTTCCCCATTATCTCCTAGCATACAATGCATCCACTGCAGCCCCGCCCTTCCCCATTATCTCCTAGCATACAGCGCTGCCACTGCAGCCCCGCCCTTCCCCATTATCTCCTAGCATACAGCGCTTCCACTGCAGCCCTGCCCATCCCCATTATCTCCTAGCATACAATGCATCCACTGCAGCCCCGCCCTTCCCCATTATCTCCTAGCATACAGCGCTTCCACTGCAGCCCTGCCCTTCCCCATTATCTCCTAGCATACAATGCATCCACTGCAGCCCCGCCCTTCCCCATTATCTCCTAGCATACAGCGCTGCCACTGCAGCCCCGCCCTTCCCCATTATCTCCTAGCATACAATGCTGCCACTGCAGTCCTGCCCTTCCCCATTATCTCCTAGCATACAGCGCTTCCACTGCAGCCCTGCCCTTCCCCATTATCTCCTAGCATACAATGCATCCACTGCTGCCCTGCCCTTCCCCATTATCTCCTAGCATACAGCGCTGCCACTGCAGTCCTGCCCTTCCCCATTATCTCCTAGCATACAGCGCTTCCACTGCAGCCCCGCCCTTCCCCATTATCTCCTAGCATACAATGCATCCACTGCTGCCCTGCCCTTCCCCATTATCTCCTAGCATACAATGCATCCACTGCAGCCCCGCCCTTCCCCATTATCTCCTAGCATACAGCGCTGCCACTGCAGCCCCGCCCTTCCCCATTATCTCCTAGCATACAGTGCTTCCACTGCAGCCCCGCCCTTCCCCATTATCTCCTAGCATACAGCGCTTCCACTGCAGCCCTGCCCTTCCCCATTATCTCCTAGCATACAGCGCTTCCACTGCAGCCCCGCCCTTCCCCATTATCTCCTAGCATACAGCGCTTCCACTGCAGCCCTGCCCTTCCCCATTATCTCCTAGCATACAGCGCTGCCACTGCAGCCCTGCCCTTCCCCATTATCTCCTAGCATACAGCGCTTCCACTGCAGCCCCGCCCTTCCCCATTATCTCCTAGCATACAATGCATCCACTGCAGCCCTGCCCTTCCCCATTATCTCCTAGCATACAGCGCTGCCACTGCAGCCCTGCCCTTCCCCATTATCTCCTAGCATACAGCGCTTCCACTGCAGCCCCGCCCTTCCCCATTATCTCCTAGCATACAGCGCTTCCACTGCAGCCCTGCCCTTCCCCATTATCTCCTAGCATACAGCGCTGCCACTGCAGCCCTGCCCTTCCCCATTATCTCCTAGCATACAGCGCTTCCACTGCAGCCCCGCCCTTCCCCATTATCTCCTAGCATACAATGCATCCACTGCAGCCCCGCCCTTCCCCATTATCTCCTAGCATACAGTGCTTCCACTGCAGCCCTGCCCTTCCCCATTATCTCCTAGCATACAGTGCTTCCACTGCAGCCCCGCCCTTCCCCATTATCTCCTAGCATACAGTGCTTCCACTGCAGCCCCGCCCTTCCCCATTATCTCCTAGCATACAGCGCTGCCACTGCATCCCCGCCCTCCCCCATTATCTCCTAGCATACAGTGCTGCCACTGCAGCCCCGCCCTCCCCCATTATCTCCTAGCATACAGTGCTGCCACTGCAGCCCCGCCCTTCCCCATTATCTCCTAGCATACAATGCATCCACTGCAGCCCCGCCCTTCCCCATTATCTCCTAGCATACAGCGCTGCCACTGCAGCCCCGCCCTTCCCCATTATCTCCTAGCATACAGTGCTGCCACTGCAGCCCCGCCCTTCCCCATTATCTCCTAGCATACAATGCATCCACTGCAGCCCCGCCCTTCCCCATTATCTCCTAGCATACAATGCATCCACTGCAGCCCCGCCCTTCCCCATTATCTCCTAGCATACAATGCATCCACTGCAGCCCCGCCCTTCCCCATTATCTCCTAGCATACAATGCATCCACTGCAGCCCCGCCCTTCCCCATTATCTCCTAGCATACAGCGCTGCCACTGCAGCCCCGCCCTTCCCCATTATCTCCTAGCATACAGCGCTGCCACTGCAGCCCCGCCCTTCCCCATTATCTCCTAGCATACAGCGCTGCCACTGCAGCCCCGCACTTCCCCATTATCTCCTAGCATACAGTGCTTCCACTGCAGCCCCGCCCTTCCCCATTATCTCCTAGCATACAGTGCTTCCACTGCAGCCCCGCCCTTCTCCGTTATCTCCTAGCATAGTGTAACCACTGCAGCCCCGACCTTCCCCATTATCTCCTAGCATAGTGTAACCACTGCAGCCCCGACCTTCCCCATTATCTCCTAGCATACAGTGCTTCCACTGCAGCCCCGCCCTTCCCCATTATCTCCTAGCATACAGCGCTGCCACTGCAGCCCCGCCCTTCCCCATTATCTCCTAGCATACAGCGCTGCCACTGCAACCCCGCCCTTCCCCATTATCTCCTAGCATACAGTGCTGCCACTGCATCCCCGGCCTCCCCCATTATCTCCTAGCATACAGTGCTTCCACTGCAGCCCTGCCCTTCCCTATTATCTCCTAGCATACAATGCATCCACTGCAGCCCCGCCCTTCCCCATTATCTCCTAGCATACAGCGCTGCCACTGCAGCCCCGCCCTTCCCCATTATCTCCTAGCTTACAGTGCTTCCACTGCAGCCCCGCCCTTCCCCATTATCTCCTAGCATACAGCGCTGCCACTGCAGCCCCGCCCTTCCCCATTATCTCCTAGCATACAGCGCTTCCACTGCAGCCCCGCCCTTCCCCATTATCTCCTAGCATACAATGCATCCACTGCTGCCCTGCCCTTCCCCATTATCTCCTAGCATACAGCGCTGCCACTGCAGCCCCGCCCCTCCCCATTATCTCCTAGCATACAGTGCTTCCACTGCAACCCCGCCCTTCCCCATTATCTCCTAGCATACAGCGCTGCCACTGCAGCCCTGCCCTTCCCCATTATCTCCTAGCATACAGCGCTTCCACTGCAGCCCCGCCCTTCCCCGTTATCTCCTAGCATACAGTGCTTCCACTGCAACCCCGCCCTTCCCCATTATCTCCTAGCATACAGCGCTGCCACTGCAGCCCCGCCCTTCCCCATTATCTCCTAGCATACAGCGCTGCCACTGCAGCCCTGCCCTTCCCCATTATCTCCTAGCATACAGTGCATCCACTGCAGCCCCGCCCTTCCCCATTATCTCCTAGCATACAGCGCTTCCACTGCAGCCCCGCCCTTCCCCATTATCTCCTAGCATACAGCGCTTCCACTGCAGCCCTGCCCTCCCCCATTATCTCCTAGCATACAGTGCTTCCACTGCAGCCCCGCCCTTCCCCATTATCTCCTAGCATACAGCGCTGCCACTGCAGCCCCGCCCTTCCCCATTATCTCCTAGCATACAGCGCTTCCACTGCAACCCCGCCCTTCCCCATTATCTCCTAGCATACAGCGCTTCCACTGCAGCCCTGCCCTCCCCCATTATCTCCTAGCATACAGCGCTGCCACTGCAGCCCCGCCCTTCCCCATTATCTCCTAGCATACAGCGCTTCCACTGCAGCCCCGCCCTTCCCCATTATCTCCTAGCATACAATGCATCCACTGCTGCCCTGCCCTTCCCCATTATCTCCTAGCATACAATGCATCCACTGCAGCCCCGCCCTTCCCCATTATCTCCTAGCATACAGCGCTGCCACTGCAGCCCCGCCCTTCCCCATTATCTCCTAGCATACAGTGCTTCCACTGCAGCCCCGCCCTTCCCCATTATCTCCTAGCATACAGCGCTTCCACTGCAGCCCTGCCCTTCCCCATTATCTCCTAGCATACAGCGCTTCCACTGCAGCCCCGCCCTTCCCCATTATCTCCTAGCATACAGCGCTTCCACTGCAGCCCTGCCCTTCCCCATTATCTCCTAGCATACAGCGCTGCCACTGCAGCCCTGCCCTTCCCCATTATCTCCTAGCATACAGCGCTTCCACTGCAGCCCCGCCCTTCCCCATTATCTCCTAGCATACAATGCATCCACTGCAGCCCTGCCCTTCCCCATTATCTCCTAGCATACAGCGCTGCCACTGCAGCCCTGCCCTTCCCCATTATCTCCTAGCATACAGCGCTTCCACTGCAGCCCCGCCCTTCCCCATTATCTCCTAGCATACAGCGCTTCCACTGCAGCCCTGCCCTTCCCCATTATCTCCTAGCATACAGCGCTGCCACTGCAGCCCTGCCCTTCCCCATTATCTCCTAGCATACAGCGCTTCCACTGCAGCCCCGCCCTTCCCCATTATCTCCTAGCATACAATGCATCCACTGCAGCCCCGCCCTTCCCCATTATCTCCTAGCATACAGTGCTTTCACTGCAGCCCTGCCCTTCCCCATTATCTCCTAGCATACAGTGCTTCCACTGCAGCCCCGCCCTTCCCCATTATCTCCTAGCATACAGTGCTTCCACTGCAGCCCCGCCCTTCCCCATTATCTCCTAGCATACAGCGCTGCCACTGCATCCCCGCCCTCCCCCATTATCTCCTAGCATACAGTGCTGCCACTGCAGCCCCGCCCTCCCCCATTATCTCCTAGCATACAGTGCTGCCACTGCAGCCCCGCCCTTCCCCATTATCTCCTAGCATACAATGCATCCACTGCAGCCCCGCCCTTCCCCATTATCTCCTAGCATACAGCGCTGCCACTGCAGCCCCGCCCTTCCCCATTATCTCCTAGCATACAGTGCTGCCACTGCAGCCCCGCCCTTCCCCATTATCTCCTAGCATACAATGCATCCACTGCAGCCCCGCCCTTCCCCATTATCTCCTAGCATACAATGCATCCACTGCAGCCCCGCCCTTCCCCATTATCTCCTAGCATACAATGCATCCACTGCAGCCCCGCCCTTCCCCATTATCTCCTAGCATACAATGCATCCACTGCAGCCCCGCCCTTCCCCATTATCTCCTAGCATACAGCGCTGCCACTGCAGCCCCGCCCTTCCCCATTATCTCCTAGCATACAGCGCTGCCACTGCAGCCCCGCCCTTCCCCATTATCTCCTAGCATACAGCGCTGCCACTGCAGCCCCGCCCTTCCCCATTATCTCCTAGCATACAGTGCTTCCACTGCAGCCCCGCCCTTCCCCATTATCTCCTAGCATACAGTGCTTCCACTGCAGCCCCGCCCTTCTCCGTTATCTCCTAGCATAGTGTAACCACTGCAGCCCCGCCCTTCCCCATTATCTCCTAGCATACAGCGCTGCCACTGCAACCCCGCCCTTCCCCATTATCTCCTAGCATACAGTGCTGCCACTGCATCCCCGCCCTCCCCCATTATCTCCTAGCATACAGTGCTTCCACTGCAGCCCTGCCCTTCCCTATTATCTCCTAGCATACAATGCATCCACTGCAGCCCCGCCCTTCCCCATTATCTCCTAGCATACAGCGCTGCCACTGCAGCCCCGCCCTTCCCCATTATCTCCTAGCTTACAGTGCTTCCACTGCAGCCCCGCCCTTCCCCATTATCTCCTAGCATACAGCGCTGCCACTGCAGCCCCGCCCTTCCCCATTATCTCCTAGCATACAGCGCTTCCACTGCAGCCCCGCCCTTCCCCATTATCTCCTAGCATACAATGCATCCACTGCTGCCCTGCCCTTCCCCATTATCTCCTAGCATACAGCGCTGCCACTGCAGCCCCGCCCCTCCCCATTATCTCCTAGCATACAGTGCTTCCACTGCAACCCCGCCCTTCCCCATTATCTCCTAGCATACAGCGCTGCCACTGCAGCCCTGCCCTTCCCCATTATCTCCTAGCATACAGCGCTTCCACTGCAGCCCCGCCCTTCCCCGTTATCTCCTAGCATACAGTGCTTCCACTGCAACCCCGCCCTTCCCCATTATCTCCTAGCATACAGCGCTGCCACTGCAGCCCCGCCCTTCCCCATTATCTCCTAGCATACAGCGCTGCCACTGCAGCCCTGCCCTTCCCCATTATCTCCTAGCATACAGTGCATCCACTGCAGCCCCGCCCTTCCCCATTATCTCCTAGCATACAGCGCTTCCACTGCAGCCCCGCCCTTCCCCATTATCTCCTAGCATACAGCGCTTCCACTGCAGCCCTGCCCTCCCCCATTATCTCCTAGCATACAGTGCTTCCACTGCAGCCCCGCCCTTCCCCATTATCTCCTAGCATACAGCGCTGCCACTGCAGCCCCGCCCTTCCCCATTATCTCCTAGCATACAGCGCTTCCACTGCAACCCCGCCCTTCCCCATTATCTCCTAGCATACAGCGCTTCCACTGCAGCCCTGCCCTCCCCCATTATCTCCTAGCATACAGCGCTGCCACTGCAGCCCCGCCCTTCCCCATTATCTCCTAGCATACAGTGCTGCCACTGCAGCCCCGCCCTTCCCCATTATCTCCTAGCATACAGCGCTGCCACTGCAGCCCTGCCCTTCCCCATTATCTCCTAGCATACAGTGCTTCCACTGCAGCCCCGCCCTTCCCCATTATCTCCTAGCATACAGCGCTGCCACTGCAGCCCCGCCCTTCCCCATTATCTCCTAGCATACAGCGCTGCCACTGCAACCCCGCCCTTCCCCATTATCTCCTAGCATACAGTGCTGCCACTGCATCCCCGCCCTCCCCCATTATCTCCTAGCATACAGTGCTTCCACTGCAGCCCTGCCCTTCCCTATTATCTCCTAGCATACAATGCATCCACTGCAGCCCCGCCCTTCCCCATTATCTCCTAGCATACAGCGCTGCCACTGCAGCCCCGCCCTTCCCCATTATCTCCTAGCTTACAGTGCTTCCACTGCAGCCCCGCCCTTCCCCATTATCTCCTAGCATACAGCGCTGCCACTGCAGCCCCGCCCTTCCCCATTATCTCCTAGCATACAGCGCTTCCACTGCAGCCCCGCCCTTCCCCATTATCTCCTAGCATACAATGCATCCACTGCTGCCCTGCCCTTCCCCATTATCTCCTAGCATACAGCGCTGCCACTGCAGCCCCGCCCCTCCCCATTATCTCCTAGCATACAGTGCTTCCACTGCAACCCCGCCCTTCCCCATTATCTCCTAGCATACAGCGCTGCCACTGCAGCCCTGCCCTTCCCCATTATCTCCTAGCATACAGCGCTTCCACTGCAGCCCCGCCCTTCCCCGTTATCTCCTAGCATACAGTGCTTCCACTGCAACCCCGCCCTTCCCCATTATCTCCTAGCATACAGCGCTGCCACTGCAGCCCCGCCCTTCCCCATTATCTCCTAGCATACAGCGCTGCCACTGCAGCCCTGCCCTTCCCCATTATCTCCTAGCATACAGTGCATCCACTGCAGCCCCGCCCTTCCCCATTATCTCCTAGCATACAGCGCTTCCACTGCAGCCCCGCCCTTCCCCATTATCTCCTAGCATACAGCGCTTCCACTGCAGCCCTGCCCTCCCCCATTATCTCCTAGCATACAGTGCTTCCACTGCAGCCCCGCCCTTCCCCATTATCTCCTAGCATACAGCGCTGCCACTGCAGCCCCGCCCTTCCCCATTATCTCCTAGCATACAGCGCTTCATCTGCAACCCCGCCCTTCCCCATTATCTCCTAGCATACAGCGCTTCCACTGCAGCCCTGCCCTCCCCCATTATCTCCTAGCATACAGCGCTGCCACTGCAGCCCCGCCCTTCCCCATTATCTCCTAGCATACAGTGCTGCCACTGCAGCCCCGCCCTTCCCCATTATCTCCTAGCATACAGCGCTGCCACTGCAGCCCTGCCCTTCCCCATTATCTCCTAGCATACAGTGCTTCCACTGCAGCCCCGCCCTTCCCCATTATCTCCTAGCATACAGCGCTGCCACTGCAGCCCCGCCCTTCCCCATTATCTCCTAGCATACAATGCATCCACTGCAACCCCGCCCTTCCCCATTATCTCCTAGCATACAATGCATCCACTGCAACCCCGCCCTTCCCCATTATCTCCTAGCATACAATGCATCCACTGCAACCCCGCCCTTCCCCATTATCTCCTAGCATACAATGCATCCACTGCAGCCCCGCCCTTCCCCATTATCTCCTAGCATACAGCGCTTCCACTGCAACCCCGCCCTTCCCCATTATCTCCTAGCATACAGTGCTTCCACTGGAGCCCCGCCCTTCCCCATTATCTCCTAGCATACAATACATCCACTGCAGCCCTGCCCTTCCCCATTATCTCCTAGCATACAATGCTGCCACTGCAGTCCTGCCCTTCCCCATTATCTCCTAGCATACAGCGCTTCCACTGCAGCCCTGCCCTTCCCCATTATCTCCTAGCATACAATGCATCCACTGCAGCCCTGCCCTTCCCCATTATCTCCTAGCATACAATGCATCCACTGCAGCCCCGCCCTTCCCCATTATCTCCTAGCATACAGCGCTGCCACTGCAGCCCTGCCCTTCCCCATTATCTCCTAGCATACAGTGCTTCCACTGCAGCCCCGCCCTTCCCCATTATCTCCTAGCATACAGTGCTTCCACTGCAGCCCCGCCCTTCCCCATTATCTCCTAGCATACAGCGCTGCCACTGCAGCCCCGCCCTTCCCCATTATCTCCTAGCATACAGCGCTTCCACTGCAGCCCCGCCCTTCCCCATTATCTCCTAGCATACAGTGCATCCACTGCAGCCCCGCCCTTCCCCATTATCTCCTAGCATACAGTGCATCCACTGCAGCCCTGCCCTTCCCCATTATCTCCTAGCATACAGCGCTTCCACTGCAGCCCCGCCCTTCCCCATTATCTCCTAGCATACAGCGCTGCCACTGCAGCCCTGCCCTTCCCCCTTATCTCCTAGCATACAGTGCTTCCACTGCAGCCCCGCCCTTCCCCATTATCTCCTAGCATACAGTGCTTCCACTGCAGCCCCGCCCTTCCCCATTATCTCCTAGCATACAGCGCTGCCACTGCAGCCCCGCCCTTCCCCATTATCTCCTAGCATACAGCGCTTCCACTGCAGCCCTGCCCTTCCCCATTATCTCCTAGCATACAGCGCTTCCACTGCAGCCCCGCCCTTCCCCATTATCTCCTAGCATACAGCGCTTCCACTGCAGCCCTGCCCTTCCCCATTATCTCCTAGCATACAATGCATCCACTGCAGCCCCGCCCTTCCCCATTATCTCCTAGCATACAGTGCATCCACTGCAGCCCCGCCCTTCCCCATTATCTCCTAGCATACAGCGCTTCCACTGCAGCCCCGCCCTTCCCCATTATCTCCTAGCATACAGCGCTTCCACTGCAGCCCTGCCCTTCCCCATTATCTCCTAGCATACAGCGCTGCCACTGCAGCCCCGCCCTTCCCCATTATCTCCTAGCATACAGTGCTTCCACTGCAACCCCGCCCTTCCCCATTATCTCCTAGCATACAGCGCTGCCACTGCAGCCCCGCCCTTCCCCATTATCTCCTAGCATACAGCGCTGCAACTGCAGCCCCGCCCTTCCCCATTATCTCCTAGCATACAGCGCTGCCACTGCAGCCCCGCCCTTCCCCATTATCTCCTAGCATACAGCGCTGCCACTCCAACCCCGCCCTTCCCCATTATCTCCTAGCATACAGCGCTTCCACTGCAGCCCCGCCCTTCCCCATTATCTCCTAGCATACAGCGCTGCCACTGCAGCCCTGCCCTTCCCCATTATCTCCTAGCATACAGTGCTTCCACTGCAGCCCCGCCCTTCCCCATTATCTCCTAGCATACAGCGCTTCCACTGCAGCCCCGCCCTTCCCCATTATCTCCTAGCATACAGTGCTGCCACTGCATCCCCGCCCTCCCCCATTATCTCCTAGCATACAGTGCTGCCACTGCAGCCCCGCCCTTCCCCATTATCTCCTAGCATACAGCGCTTCCACTGCAGCCCCGCCCTTCCCCATTATCTCCTAGCATACAGTGCTGCCACTGCATCCCCGCCCTCCCCCATTATCTCCTAGCATACAGTGCTGCCACTGCAGCCCCGCCCTTCCCCATTATCTCCTAGCATACAGCGCTGCCACTGCAGCCCCGCCCTTCCCCATTATCTCCTAGCATACAGCGCTGCCACTGCAGCCCCGCCCTTCCCCATTATCTCCTAGCATACAGTGCTTCCACTGCAGCCCCGCCCTTCCCCATTATCTCCTAGCATACAGCGCTTCCACTGCAGCCCTGCCCTTCCCCATTATCTCCGAGCATACAGTGCTGCCACTGCAGCCCCGCCCTCCCCCATTATCTCCTAGCATACAATGCATCCACTGCAGCCCCGCCCTTCCCCATTATCTCCGAGCATACAATACATCCACTGCAGCCCTGCCCTTCCCCATTATCTCCTAGCATACAGCGCTGCCACTGCAGCCCTGCCCTTCCCCATTATCTCCTAGCATACAATGCATCCACTGCAGCCCCGCCCTTCCCCATTATCTCCTAGCATACAGCGCTTCCACTGCAGCCCTGCCCTTCCCCATTATCTCCTAGCATACAGCGCTTCCACTGCAGCCCTGCCCTTCCCCATTATCTCCTAGCATACAATGCATCCACTGCAGCCCTGCCCTTCCCCATTATCTCCTAGCATACAGCGCTTCCACTACAGCCCCGCCCTTCCCCATTATCTCCTAGCATACAGCGCTGCCACTGCAGCCCCGCCCTTCCCCATTATCTCCTAGCATACAGCGCTTCCACTGCAGCCCCGCCCTTCCCCATTATCTCCTAGCATACAGCGCTTCCACTGCAGCCCTGCCCTTCCCCATTATCTCCTAGCATACAGCGCTGCCACTGCAGCCCTGCCCTTCCCCATTATCTCCTAGCATACAATGCATCCACTGCAGCCCCGCCCTTCCCCATTATCTCCTAGCATACAGCGCTTCCACTGCAGCCCTGCCCTTCCCCATTATCTCCTAGCATACAATGCATCCACTGCAGCCCTGCCCTTCCCCATTATCTCCTAGCATACAATGCATCCACTGCAGCCCCGCCCTTCCCCATTATCTCCTAGCATACAGCGCTTCCACTGCAGCCCTGCCCTTCCCCATTATCTCCTAGCATACAGCGCTGCCACTGCAGCCCCGCCCTTCCCCATTATCTCCTAGCATACAGCGCTTCCACTGCAGCCCCGCCCTTCCCCATTATCTCCTAGCATACAGCGCTTCCACTGCAGCCCTGCCCTTCCCCATTATCTCCTAGCATACAGCGCTGCCACTGCAGCCCTGCCCTTCCCCATTATCTCCTAGCATACAATGCATCCACTGCAGCCCCGCCCTTCCCCATTATCTCCTAGCATACAGCGCTTCCACTGCAGCCCTGCCCTTCCCCATTATCTCCTAGCATACAATGCATCCACTGCAACCCCGCCCTTCCCCATTATCTCCTAGCATACAATGCATCCACTGCAACCCCGCCCTTCCCCATTATCTCCTAGCATACAATGCATCCACTGCAACCCCGCCCTTCCCCATTATCTCCTAGCATACAATGCATCCACTGCAGCCCCGCCCTTCCCCATTATCTCCTAGCATACAGCGCTTCCACTGCAACCCCGCCCTTCCCCATTATCTCCTAGCATACAGTGCTTCCACTGGAGCCCCGCCCTTCCCCATTATCTCCTAGCATACAATACATCCACTGCAGCCCTGCCCTTCCCCATTATCTCCTAGCATACAATGCTGCCACTGCAGTCCTGCCCTTCCCCATTATCTCCTAGCATACAGCGCTTCCACTGCAGCCCTGCCCTTCCCCATTATCTCCTAGCATACAATGCATCCACTGCAGCCCTGCCCTTCCCCATTATCTCCTAGCATACAATGCATCCACTGCAGCCCCGCCCTTCCCCATTATCTCCTAGCATACAGCGCTGCCACTGCAGCCCTGCCCTTCCCCATTATCTCCTAGCATACAGTGCTTCCACTGCAGCCCCGCCCTTCCCCATTATCTCCTAGCATACAGTGCTTCCACTGCAGCCCCGCCCTTCCCCATTATCTCCTAGCATACAGCGCTGCCACTGCAGCCCCGCCCTTCCCCATTATCTCCTAGCATACAGCGCTTCCACTGCAGCCCCGCCCTTCCCCATTATCTCCTAGCATACAGTGCATCCACTGCAGCCCCGCCCTTCCCCATTATCTCCTAGCATACAGTGCATCCACTGCAGCCCTGCCCTTCCCCATTATCTCCTAGCATACAGCGCTTCCACTGCAGCCCCGCCCTTCCCCATTATCTCCTAGCATACAGCGCTGCCACTGCAGCCCTGCCCTTCCCCCTTATCTCCTAGCATACAGTGCTTCCACTGCAGCCCCGCCCTTCCCCATTATCTCCTAGCATACAGTGCTTCCACTGCAGCCCCGCCCTTCCCCATTATCTCCTAGCATACAGCGCTGCCACTGCAGCCCCGCCCTTCCCCATTATCTCCTAGCATACAGTGCATCCACTGCAGCCCCGCCCTTCCCCATTATCTCCTAGCATACAGCGCTTCCACTGCAGCCCCGCCCTTCCCCATTATCTCCTAGCATACAGCGCTTCCACTGCAGCCCTGCCCTTCCCCATTATCTCCTAGCATACAATGCATCCACTGCAGCCCCGCCCTTCCCCATTATCTCCTAGCATACAGTGCATCCACTGCAGCCCCGCCCTTCCCCATTATCTCCTAGCATACAGCGCTTCCACTGCAGCCCCGCCCTTCCCCATTATCTCCTAGCATACAGCGCTTCCACTGCAGCCCTGCCCTTCCCCATTATCTCCTAGCATACAGCGCTGCCACTGCAGCCCCGCCCTTCCCCATTATCTCCTAGCATACAGTGCTTCCCCTGCAACCCCGCCCTTCCCCATTATCTCCTAGCATACAGCGCTGCCACTGCAGCCCCGCCCTTCCCCATTATCTCCTAGCATACAGCGCTGCCACTGCAGCCCCGCCCTTCCCCATTATCTCCTAGCATACAGCGCTGCCACTGCAGCCCCGCCCTTCCCCATTATCTCCTAGCATACAGCGCTGCCACTGCAACCCCGCCCTTCCCCATTATCTCCTAGCATACAGCGCTTCCACTGCAGCCCCGCCCTTCCCCATTATCTCCTAGCATACAGCGCTGCCACTGCAGCCCTGCCCTTCCCCATTATCTCCTAGCATACAGTGCTTCCACTGCAGCCCCGCCCTTCCCCATTATCTCCTAGCATACAGCGCTTCCACTGCAGCCCCGCCCTTCCCCATTATCTCCTAGCATACAGTGCTGCCACTGCATCCCCGCCCTCCCCCATTATCTCCTAGCATACAGTGCTGCCACTGCAGCCCCGCCCTTCCCCATTATCTCCTAGCATACAGCGCTTCCACTGCAGCCCCGCCCTTCCCCATTATCTCCTAGCATACAGTGCTGCCACTGCATCCCCGCCCTCCCCCATTATCTCCTAGCATACAGTGCTGCCACTGCAGCCCCGCCCTTCCCCATTATCTCCTAGCATACAGCGCTGCCACTGCAGCCCCGCCCTTCCCCATTATCTCCTAGCATACAGCGCTGCCACTGCAGCCCCGCCCTTCCCCATTATCTCCTAGCATACAGTGCTTCCACTGCAGCCCCGCCCTTCCCCATTATCTCCTAGCATACAGCGCTTCCACTGCAGCCCTGCCCTTCCCCATTATCTCCGAGCATACAGTGCTGCCACTGCAGCCCCGCCCTCCCCCATTATCTCCTAGCATACAATGCATCCACTGCAGCCCCGCCCTTCCCCATTATCTCCGAGCATACAATACATCCACTGCAGCCCTGCCCTTCCCCATTATCTCCTAGCATACAGCGCTGCCACTGCAGCCCTGCCCTTCCCCATTATCTCCTAGCATACAATGCATCCACTGCAGCCCCGCCCTTCCCCATTATCTCCTAGCATACAGCGCTTCCACTGCAGCCCTGCCCTTCCCCATTATCTCCTAGCATACAGCGCTTCCACTGCAGCCCTGCCCTTCCCCATTATCTCCTAGCATACAATGCATCCACTGCAGCCCTGCCCTTCCCCATTATCTCCTAGCATACAGCGCTTCCACTACAGCCCCGCCCTTCCCCATTATCTCCGAGCATACAGCGCTGCCACTGCAGCCCCGCCCTTCCCCATTATCTCCTAGCATACAGCGCTTCCACTGCAGCCCCGCCCTTCCCCATTATCTCCTAGCATACAGCGCTTCCACTGCAGCCCTGCCCTTCCCCATTATCTCCTAGCATACAGCGCTGCCACTGCAGCCCTGCCCTTCCCCATTATCTCCTAGCATACAATGCATCCACTGCAGCCCCGCCCTTCCCCATTATCTCCTAGCATACAGCGCTTCCACTGCAGCCCTGCCCTTCCCCATTATCTCCTAGCATACAGCGCTTCCACTGCAGCCCCGCCCTTCCCCATTATCTCCTAGCATACAATGCATCCACTGCAGCCCTGCCCTTCCCCATTATCTCCTAGCATACAGCGCTTCCACTGCAGCCCCGCCCTCCCCCATTATCTCCTAGCATACAATGCTTCCACTGCAGCCCCGCCCTTCCCCATTATCTCCTAGCATACAGCGCTTCCACTGCAGCCCCGCCCTTCCCCATTATCTCCTAGCATACAGCGCTTCCACTGCAGCCCTGCCCTTCCCCATTATCTCCTAGCATACAGCGCTGCCACTGCAGCCCCGCCCTCCCCCATTATCTCCTAGCATACAATGCTTCCACTGCAGCCCCGCCCTCCCCCATTATCTCCTAGCATACAGCGCTTCCACTGCAGCCCTGCCCTTCCCCATTATCTCCTAGCATACAGCGCTTCCACTGCAGCCCTGCCCTTCCCCATTATCTCCTAGCATACAATGCATCCACTGCAGCCCCGCCCTTCCCCATTATCTCCTAGCATACAGCGCTTCCACTGCAGCCCTGCCCTTCCCCATTATCTCCTAGCATACAGCGCTTCCACTGCAGCCCTGCCCTCCCCCATTATCTCCTAGCATACAGCGCTTCCACTGCAGCCCTGCCCTTCCCCATTATCTCCTAGCATACAGCGCTTCCACTGCAGCCCTGCCCTTCCCCATTATCTCCTAGCATACAGCGCTTCCACTGCAGCCCCGCCCTCCCCCATTATCTCCTAGCATACAGTGCTTCCACTGCAGCCCCGCCCTTCCCCATTATCTCCTAGCATACAGCGCTGCCACTGCAGCCCCGCCCTTCCCCATTATCTCCTAGCATACAGCGCTGCCACTGCAGCCCCGCCCTTCCCCATTATCTCCTAGCATACAGTGCTTCCACTGCAGCCCCGCACTTCCCCATTATCTCCTAGCATACAATGCATCCACTGCAGCCCCGCCCTTCCCCATTATCTCCTAGCATACAATGCATCCACTGCAGCCCCGCCCTTCCCCATTATCTCCTAGCATACAGCGCTTCCACTGCAGCCCTGCCCTCCCCCATTATCTCCTAGCATACAGCGCTTCCACTGCAGCCCTGCCCTTCCCCATTATCTCCTAGCATACAGCGCTTCCACTGCAGCCCTGCCCTTCCCCATTATCTCCTAGCATACAGCGCTTCCACTGCAGCCCCGCCCTCCCCCATTATCTCCTAGCATACAGTGCTTCCACTGCAGCCCCGCCCTTCCCCATTATCTCCTAGCATACAGCGCTGCCACTGCAGCCCCGCCCTTCCCCATTATCTCCTAGCATACAGCGCTGCCACTGCAGCCCCGCCCTTCCCCATTATCTCCTAGCATACAGTGCTTCCACTGCAGCCCCGCACTTCCCCATTATCTCCTAGCATACAATGCATCCACTGCAGCCCCGCCCTTCCCCATTATCTCCTAGCATACAGCGCTTCCACTGCAGCCCTGCCCTTCCCCATTATCTCCTAGCATACAGCGCTGCCACTGCAGCCCCGCCCTCCCCATTATCTCCTAGCATACAATGCATCCACTGCAGCCCCGCCCTTCCCCATTATCTCCTAGCATACAGCGCTGCCACTGCAGCCCCGCCCTTCCCCATTATCTCCTAGCATACAGCGCTGCCACTGCAGCCCCGCCCTTCCCCATTATCTCCTAGCATACAGCGCTGCCACTGCAGCCCCGCCCTTCCCCATTATCTCCTAGCATACAGCGCTGCCACTGCAGCCCCGCCCTTCCCCATTATCTCCTAGCATACAATGCATCCACTGCAGCCCCGCCCTTCCCCATTATCTCCTAGCATACAGCGCTTCCACTGCAGCCCTGCCCTTCCCCATTATCTCCTAGCATACAGCGCTTCCACTGCAGCCCTGCCCTTCCCCATTATCTCCTAGCATACAATGCATCCACTGCAGCCCCGCCCTTCCCCATTATCTCCTAGCATACAGCGCTGCCACTGCAGCCCCGCCCTTCCCCATTATCTCCTAGCATACAGCGCTGCCACTGCAGCCCTGCCCTTCCCCATTATCTCCTAGCATACAATGCATCCACTGCAGCCCCGCCCTTCCCCATTATCTCCTAGCATACAGCGCTGCCACTGCAACCCCGCCCTTCCCCATTATCTCCTAGCATACAATGCATCCACTGCAGCCCTGCCCTTCCCCATTATCTCCTAGCATACAGCGCTTCCACTGCAGCCCCGCCCTTCCCCATTATCTCCTAGCATACAATGCATCCACTGCTGCCCTGCCCTTCCCCATTATCTCCTAGCATACAATGCATCCACTGCAGCCCCGCCCTTCCCCATTATCTCCTAGCATACAGCGCTGCCACTGCAGCCCCGCCCTTCCCCATTATCTCCTAGCATACAGCGCTTCCACTGCAGCCCTGCCCTTCCCCATTATCTCCTAGCATACAATGCATCCACTGCAGCCCTGCCCTTCCCCATTATCTCCTAGCATACAGCGCTTCCACTGCAGCCCCGCCCTTCCCCATTATCTCCTAGCATACAGTGCATCCACTGCAGCCCCGCCCTTCCCCATTATCTCCTAGCATACAGCGCTGCCACTGCAGCCCCGCCCTTCCCCATTATCTCCTAGCATACAGTGCATCCACTGCAGCCCCGCCCTTCCCCATTATCTCCTAGCATACAGCGCTGCCACTGCAGCCCCGCCCTTCCCCATTATCTCCTAGCATACAGCGCTTCCACTGCAGCCCCGCCCTTCCCCATTATCTCCTAGCATACAGTGCATCCACTGCAGCCCCGCCCTTCCCCATTATCTCCTAGCATACAGTGCATCCACTGCAGCCCTGCCCTTCCCCATTATCTCCTAGCATACAGTGCATCCACTGCAGCCCTGCCCTTCCCCATTATCTCCTAGCATACAGTGCTGCCACTGCATCCCCGCCCTCCCCCATTATCTCCTAGCATACAGTGCTTCCACTGCAGCCCTGCCCTTCCCCATTATCTCCTAGCATACAGTGCTTCCACTGCAGCCCCGCCCTTCCCCATTATCTCCTAGCATACAGTGCATCCACTGCAGCCCCGCCCTTCCCCATTATCTCCTAGCATACAGTGCATCCACTGCAGCCCTGCCCTTCCCCATTATCTCCTAGCATACAGCGCTTCCACTGCAGCCCCGCCCTTCCCCATTATCTCCTAGCATACAGTGCATCCACTGCAGCCCCGCCCTTCCCCATTATCTCCTAGCATACAGCGCTGCCACTGCAGCCCCGCCCTTCCCCATTATCTCCTAGCATACAGTGCATCCACTGCAGCCCCGCCCTTCCCCATTATCTCCTAGCATACAGCGCTGCCACTGCAGCCCCGCCCTTCCCCATTATCTCCTAGCATACAGCGCTTCCACTGCAGCCCCGCCCTTCCCCATTATCTCCTAGCATACAGTGCATCCACTGCAGCCCCGCCCTTCCCCATTATCTCCTAGCATACAGTGCATCCACTGCAGCCCTGCCCTTCCCCATTATCTCCTAGCATACAGTGCATCCACTGCAGCCCTGCCCTTCCCCATTATCTCCTAGCATACAGTGCTGCCACTGCATCCCCGCCCTCCCCCATTATCTCCTAGCATACAGTGCTTCCACTGCAGCCCTGCCCTTCCCCATTATCTCCTAGCATACAGTGCTTCCACTGCAGCCCCGCCCTTCCCCATTATCTCCTAGCATACAGTGCATCCACTGCAGCCCCGCCCTTCCCCATTATCTCCTAGCATACAGCGCTTCCACTGCAGCCCTGCCCTTCCCCATTATCTCCTAGCATACAGCGCTTCCACTGCAGCCCTGCCCTTCCCCATTATCTCCTAGCATACAGCGCATCCACTGCAGCCCCGCCCTTCCCCATTATCTCCTAGCATACAGTGCTGCCACTGCAGCCCCGCCCTTCCCCATTATCTCCTAGCATACAGTGCTGCCACTGCATCCCCGCCCTCCCCCATTATCTCCTAGCATACAGTGCTTCCACTGCAGCCCTGCCCTTCCCCATTATCTCCTAGCATACAGTGCATCCACTGCAGCCCCGCCCTTCCCCATTATCTCCTAGCATACAGCGCTGCCACTGCAGCCCTGCCCTTCCCCATTATCTCCTAGCATACAGTGCATCCACTGCAGCCCCGCCCTTCCCCATTATCTCCTAGCATACAGTGCTTCCACTGCAGCCCCGCCCTTCCCCTTTATCTCCTAGCATACAGCGCTGCCACTGCAGCCCCGCCCTTCCCCATTATCTCCTAGCATACAGCGCTTCCACTGCAGCCCCGCCCTTCCCCTTTATCTCCTAGCATACGGCGCTGCCACTGCAGCCCCGCCCTTCCCCATTATCTCCTAGCATACAATGCTTCCACTGCAGCCCCGCCCTTCCCCATTATCTCCTAGCATACAATGCTTCCACTGCAGCCCTGCCCTTCCCCATTATCTCCTAGCATACAGCGCTGCCACTGCAGCCCCGCCCTTCCCCATTATCTCCTAGCATACAGCGCTTCCACTGCAGCCCTGCCCTTCCCCATTATCTCCTAGCATACAATGCATCCACTGCTGCCCTGCCCTTCCCCATTATCTCCTAGCATACAATGCATCCACTGCAGCCCCGCCCTTCCCCATTATCTCCTAGCATACAATGCATCCACTGCAGCCCCGCCCTTCCCCATTATCTCCTAGCATACAGCGCTG
This sequence comes from Ascaphus truei, assembly GCF_040206685.1. Classification (NCBI taxonomy): domain Eukaryota; kingdom Metazoa; phylum Chordata; class Amphibia; order Anura; family Ascaphidae; genus Ascaphus; species Ascaphus truei. Next base: position 1,689,520 of record NC_134500.1, read on the forward strand.
CCACTGCAGCCCCGCCCTTCCCCATTATCTCCTAGCATACAGTGCTTCCACTGCAACCCCGCCCTTCCCCATTATCTCCTAGCATACAGCGCTGCCACTGCAGCCCCACCCTTCCCCATTATCTCCTAGCATACAGCGCTGCCACTGCAGCCCCGCCCTCCCCCATTATCTCCTAGCATACAGCGCTTCCACTGCAGCCCCGCCCTTCCCCATTATCTCCTAGCATACAGCGCTTCCACTGCAACCCCGCCCTTCCCCATTATCTCCTAGCATACAGCGCTGCCACTGCAGCCCCACCCTTCCCCATTATCTCCTAGCATACAGCGCTGCCACTGCAGCCCCGCCCTTCCCCATTATCTCCTAGCATACAGTGCTTCCACTGCAACCCCGCCCTTCCCCATTATCTCCTAGCATACAGCGCTGCCACTGCAGCCCCACCCTTCCCCATTATCTCCTAGCATACAGTGCTTCCACTGCAGCCCCGCCCTTCCCCATTATCTCCTAGCATACAGCGCTTCCACTGCAGCCCTGCCCTTCCCCATTATCTCCTAGCATACAGCGCTGCCACTGCAGCCCCGCCCTTCCCCATTATCTCCTAGCATACAGCGCTTCCACTGCAGCCCCGCCCTTCCCCATTATCTCCTAGCATACAGCGCTGCCACTGCAGCCCTGCCCTTCCCCATTATCTCCTAGCATACAGTGCATCCACTGCAGCCCCGCCCTTCCCCATTATCTCCTAGCATACAACGCTTCCACTGCAACCCCGCCCTTCCCCATTATCTCCTAGCATACAGCGCTTCCACTGCAGCCCCGCCCTCCCCCATTATCTCCTAGCATACAGTGCTTCCACTGCAGCCCCGCCCTTCCCCATTATCTCCTAGCATACAGTGCATCCACTGCAGCCCCGCCCTTCCCCATTATCTCCTAGCATACAGTGCTTCCACTGCAGCCCCGCCCTTCCCCATTATCTCCAAGCATACAGCGCTTCCACTACAGTCCTGCCCTTCCCCATTATCTCCTAGCATACAGCGCTTCCACTGCAGCCCTGCCCTTCCCCATTATCTCCTAGCATACAGCGCTTCCACTGCAGCCCTGCCCTTCCCCATTATCTCCTAGCATACAGCGCATCCACTGCAGCCCCGCCCTTCCCCATTATCTCCTAGCATACAGTGCTGCCACTGCAGCCCCGCCCTTCCCCATTATCTCCTAGCATACAGTGCTGCCACTGCATCCCCGCCCTCCCCCATTATCTCCTAGCATACAGTGCTTCCACTGCAGCCCTGCCCTTCCCCATTATCTCCTAGCATACAGTGCGTCCACTGCAGCCCCGCCCTTCCCCATTATCTCCTAGCATACAGCGCTGCCACTGCAGCCCTGCCCTTCCCCATTATCTCCTAGCATACAGTGCATCCACTGCAGCCCCGCCCTTCCCCATTATCTCCTAGCATACAGTGCTTCCACTGCAGCCCCGCCCTTCCCCTTTATCTCCTAGCATACAGCGCTGCCACTGCAGCCCCGCCCTTCCCCATTATCTCCTAGCATACAGCGCTTCCACTGCAGCCCCGCCCTTCCCCTTTATCTCCTAGCATACAGCGCTGCCACTGCAGCCCCGCCCTTCCCCATTATCTCCTAGCATACAATGCTTCCACTGCAGCCCCGCCCTTCCCCATTATCTCCTAGCATACAATGCTTCCACTGCAGCCCTGCCCTTCCCCATTATCTCCTAGCATACAGCGCTGCCACTGCAGCCCCGCCCTTCCCCATTATCTCCTAGCATACAGCGCTTCCACTGCAGCCCTGCCCTTCCCCATTATCTCCTAGCATACAATGCATCCACTGCTGCCCTGCCCTTCCCCATTATCTCCTAGCATACAATGCATCCACTGCAGCCCCGCCCTTCCCCATTATCTCCTAGCATACAATGCATCCACTGCAGCCCCGCCCTTCCCCATTATCTCCTAGCATACAGCGCTGCCACTGCAGCCCCGCCCTTCCCCATTATCTCCTAGCATACAGTGCTTCCACTGCAACCCCGCCCTTCCCCATTATCTCCTAGCATACAGCGCTGCCACTGCAGCCCCACCCTTCCCCATTATCTCCTAGCATACAGCGCTGCCACTGCAGCCCCGCCCTCCCCCATTATCTCCTAGCATACAGCGCTTCCACTGCAGCCCCGCCCTTCCCCATTATCTCCTAGCATACAGCGCTTCCACTGCAACCCCGCCCTTCCCCATTATCTCCTAGCATACAGCGCTGCCACTGCAGCCCCACCCTTCCCCATTATCTCCTAGCATACAGCGCTGCCACTGCAGCCCCGCCCTTCCCCATTATCTCCTAGCATACAGTGCTTCCACTGCAACCCCGCCCTTCCCCATTATCTCCTAGCATACAGCGCTGCCACTGCAGCCCCACCCTTCCCCATTATCTCCTAGCATACAGTGCTTCCACTGCAGCCCCGCCCTTCCCCATTATCTCCTAGCATACAGCGCTTCCACTGCAGCCCTGCCCTTCCCCATTATCTCCTAGCATACAGCGCTGCCACTGCAGCCCTGCCCTTCCCCATTATCTCCTAGCATACAGCGCTGCCACTGCAGCCCTGCCCTTCCCCATTATCTCCTAGCATACAGTGCATCCACTGCAGCCCCGCCCTTCCCCATTATCTCCTAGCATACAGCGCTTCCACTGCAGCCCCGCCCTTCCCCATTATCTCCTAGCATACAGCGCTTCCACTGCAGCCCCGCCCTCCCCCATTATCTCCTAGCATACAGTGCTTCCACTGCAGCCCTGCCCTTCCCCATTATCTCCTAGCATACAGTGCTGCCACTGCAGCCCTGCCCTCCCCATTATCTCCTAGCATACAGCGCTGCCACTGCAGCCCCGCCCTCCCCATTATCTCCTAGCATACAGCGCTGCCACTGCAGCCCCGCCCTTCCCCATTATCTCCTAGCATACAGCGCTTCCACTGCAGCCCTGCCCTTCCCCATTATCTCCTAGCATACAATACATCCACTGCAGCCCTGCCCTTCCCCATTATCTCCTAGCATACAGCGCTGCCACTGCAGCCCCGCCCTTCCCCATTATCTCCTAGCAAAAAAAGCCCGCGAAAGCGGAATAAAAGATTAACCCTTTCAATACTTTTCAGCCTCTTCACAAGTGACTATGTTATTAAATCCTTAAGTCTATGTTAATCACTTAGAACATTCTTAAGTCCATGTTGGTCACACAGAGTGCATAATCAAGACATAAACATATACTCGTTTCACTCCAGTGTCTGATACTTCCAGACCTGTGTTATTGCACTGAAGCGCACGGCAGACTCCATGGCACTTGCGCTTATTACAGAGCATGCGCGCCCACTGAAAACTTTCAATGTTTCCACGGAGCCTGGCTCCGCCCCCTGCTTGTGACATGCGTCTGCCACGTGCAGCGCGCACACATGACAAACGTGCACCGCTGCCCAGCTGCGGGTCAACCATCATTATCACTCCCACCTGTCTCCTGCACCTCCCAGCCTATCCCTGCCTCCGCAGAGGCCGCTCCTCCGCTCCACCTCCCCGGTCTCATTGGTCACATCCCTTCATTTATGCTCAGCCGTTCCCTTCACTCTTTGGCTGAGCATAGTTCATGGTAGCCTTGTGTTTCCACGTCCCTGTTCCTGCGGTGTTTGTGCTGTACCTTGCCTTTCCTTGCTTTGCTGTCTGATCTCCTGTGTACTGACCCGGCTTGACTTAGGACCCTTCTCCGGATACCGACCCGGCTTGACTGCAGACCCTTCTCTGGATACTGACCCCGGCTTGCCTCTGACCTTCCGTACATCTCCATAACTGACCATGGCACTCGAACAAACTACTATCCTACTGGCTCCTACCTTTGACCACGGCACCCCAACACCGGTTACTCTCCTGGCTCCGGCCTACGACTCAGGCAAGTATCAAGACTAATCTATTTTCTCCAATCCCGAACCAGCGACCTTGACTATCCACTCTCCAAACGTGCCCCCACTGCTGTGGGTGGCGCAGTACATACTTTCCCACCTCAGCACTGGGGTCCCACCTTGCTCGTGGTGAGCGTGCAAGCGTTACACAGAAAAAGACTGAGCAACAATGGTGTTCATAGAAGGATAGCCAGGAGGAAAACACTGCTCTCTAAAATGAATATTGCTGCCCATCTGAAGTTCGCCAAAGAGCACATACAGTACAGTAGATGATCCACTTATGGAACAATGTTCTCAGGACAGACAAGTAGTCAAAGGTAGAACTTTTTTGCCTCCATGAGAAATGTTCTGGTTGGTGAAAACCAAACACTGCGTTAAAACAGAAGAACCTCATCCCAACCATCAAGTACGGTGGTGGAAGTGTGATGGTTTGGGGCTGCTTTGCTGCATCAGGACCTGGAGGGATTGCCATCATTGACATATTAATGAATTCATTGAGTGTCGGGGACTGTTCTATATTAAAATGATTTCTGCATTGTATCAGAGGATTCTAGAGGAGAATGTCAGGTCATCCGTCCGTGTGCTGAAGCGGGTCATCCAGCAAGACACTGATCCTAAACATACAAGCAGATCTACAAAATAATGGCTGTAGAAGAAGCTTTTCTGTATTTTAGAATTACTTAGTCAAAGTCCAGACCTAAACCCCATCGAAATGTTGTGGCAGGACCTGAAATTAGCTGTCCATGCAAGGAAGCCCTCAAATTTCGCTGAGTTGACCTGCGTTATCTTAACACGAGCACGTAACGCAGGTCTTATCTAACGGTGGCGTTAGCTCCTTCCGGACCCTGAGAGAGAGAGAGTCCTAAGTGCTATATATATATCCCCTCAAACAACATGTGAAGGTACACCTGTTCATGACCAGGAGCACACCTGGGATATATAGCAGCCATTTATATATACTTTGCGTATCCTGTTAGCATATATCCCAGGTATCTCGGGTGTGCTCTGTCTCTCTCAGCACTTAACAATGCATTGACTTAACGAGTAGTTAACTTAAGTCAATAGCAGAGCTTTGTGGCTCTGGGCCTAAGAGGGGTATTTTCTTCTCATGTCTCCTAACAGCAGTGTATCAATGAGCTCTTCTGCACCCATTTCTCACTCTGAAAGGGAACTTCCAGGTCTAAAACTGATCTTGAGCATCAGGTGCCACAAGCTAAAATGAATGTTTTAACACAAGCGCACATATTTATCACATTCAAATGGTTTCTGCCGTTTAGAAAATTGCATGAAATAGGATGGGTATGTAACAATTGTTCAGAAAAACATGTTGGGGAAAACAAAGTACAGGAGGGCCCCGCTCATACGGCGGGTTCCGTTCCAGGCCGCCGCTGTAAAGCGGAATTCGCCGTAAAGCGGCGCCGTACTGTATTGTATCTTTGAAATCAGAGATGCAAAGCTGTAAACTGATTGTTTCACTGACAAATGACACCTGACAAGGAGTTGCGCACGCACTACAACCGTTGTTTAGTGTTTGCCGGATACTTTGCTGCTGTGCACGTCATGCCGAAAATCGCCGGAAAACCGGAACGAGCGCTGAAGCCAATGAATATGGTTATACATTGGGAGACGCTGTATGAGCGGAATGCCGTAAAGCGGAGCGCTGTAAAGCGGAGCGCCGTAAAGCAGAGCGCCGTAAAGTGGGGCCCTGCTGGTGGGGAAAAAGCTCTGAATGTGTGGGCAGCACAAGACGGTCTGAAAAGAACATGCAACAGAGTTTCCCAAGCGAGGTCCTGATCAGGACCCTAATCACAGATATATTAGTGCAATCTCTTCAGTGAAGGATACAAAGTTTCAGGTCCCATACGCACCTCTCACAAAGTCCTGATGTTGCATTGTTCTTTCAGTATGTAACAATTATTTCTATAATACGTTCAGCTTCACTGAAATACCAAGCTTTTGTAATAGATGCTATATAACCTGCGTATTGGGTTCATTTGGTTTGCTTGCACTTGCCTCACATGTAAGAAGCATATTAAGGAATATTCTTTCCGATTTGAAACCTCGCCAAACCTGGCAGTTGTTTTTGCCGCATGTAGAATGCTAAAGATGGATATTTGCAGAAGGAACACATTGTTATACAGCATGTGACAGTCCAGTTTATGTACAGTGAATTTACCTTACCTGTTCCTAACCCGGGTTAATTTGTGGTCCGACACCAATGTCTTTGAAACAACCTTTGGGGCCAGCGTTATCCATGCTGAATATCTGGACCCCTATTTACCTTTGTGCGACACGCAGTTTGTATCCGCTCATTGAACCAAAACACTGATTAAAACGATAAACACTTGAGGCAGAAACAGATATCAAAATCTGTTCGACATTCACTTGATGTATTTTGTGCAACACACTCACCCTTAGTTACTCAAATAACTTTATGAAATATTCCAACCAACATTTTAGGTTTAATCAAACATTTAAACAGTACAAGCATACATTTAACTTGTTCATTAAGATGCAGCGGGTATAACCAACAGAAACAATAGAGGCATACTATGGTTGTGACTCATCCAGGGCTAATTAAACGCATTGTTGAACAGGTGGCGTTTGCAATGAGAGGGAAGGTGCTTGCAGTATATTGAGAGGAGGGAGTTCAGAGGATGGGTGCAGAGTGTGCGAAGGGTTAGGCTGCGGTCCCAGTAATGTCTGTGACGCGCGCCCGGCGGGGGGGGGGGCGGCGCGTGTCACAACGCTAACCGCGATCTGCGGTCTGACAGGGAGAGGGGAGCTTACGACGGGAGGGGGCGGGGTCGGGGATTTGCGGGGGCGTGGCCATTACGTCACGCGGCTGGTTCGCCCTCATTGGGTGAACCGCCGGTGGGGGCGTGGCCACGCCTCCGTTGCTAGGAGTAAACTCAATTTTATTGAGTTGGGAAAAACCCTCCCGCACGGCGCGGCTGCACCTTCTGCATGACGGTGCGTAGTGGGCCCAGCCCCATTGAGGGGCGGTGCTTACACGCACAGTGCACGCCGCGCCGTGCGCACAGGGTGTACTGGGACCGCAGCCTTATAGGCGTGGGAGAGCCGTAATAACCCGGGAGCGGATGGGGGTTAGAGAGAATAGAGAATGTGAAGGAGAAGTAGATGGTCAATAGTAACATAGGGCACAGACAGGTCGAGTATGAGACAGGAGCAATGTCCTTGGGATGTAGCAATGTGGAGGTCAGTTACTACTTTGGGGAGTGCTTTCACTAGAGTGAGAAGTGAGAGATTGGAGGGGGTCTTGGAGAGTGTAAAAGCGAAGGAAAGGAAGCATGTGGGAAGATACAAGTCGTTCTAGAAGTTTATAGGCAAAAGGCAGAAAAGAGACAGGATGGGAGTTAGATGAGGTACTGGGTTCAAGAGTGTAATTGTAAGAGAATCGTTCACACAACAACACGTTTAAAGGTCAAATGAAGTATCCCAGAAGAGAGGCATGAGCTGAACATGTGAGTGAGTACAGGGATCCAGAGGTTGGAGGAGATGGGAATGAGATCAGACTGGCAGGTAGTAGAGGCAGAGTAACTGAGAAGCTTCCTCTTCTGTTATAGCGGAGATGAATTCAGTAAAAGTTTGAAAAGAGATGGAGGGTGAGAGACCTTTATTAGAAGCCAGATTTAAGAAGAGGTTTAAAAGCAAAGAAAAAGCGCCCTGGGTTAGACCTGTAAGTGTTGTGTAGAGATATAACTTTGCTGAGCTGTAACAGGACAGGAGCAAAGTGTAGTGGAGTACATCAGCACGAGTGCGGACTTTCTCCAGAGGAGCAAGTGCCGGAACTTAGAAAGAGTGGCTGAGTGTTGGACCAGGGGATAGAGCATCGAGGGCAAACTTTGTGTTACCTACATTCATGAACAAGGCTAGATTTGCCCATTTTCATTCACAAAAACAGACCAGTTTGCCACAAATTTGTCAAACATTTTCAATCCAGAACCTAAAATAGGGCGAGAGAGACGTGTAAACACACCGGTGAGACCTGGGAAACAGCTTATTTACAACATTCGAATATATTCTGCATATTTGCGTTATTTTATTTGCCAGGTATCTCAGGTGTGTTCACGAGCAAATGAATCTCTCTCTCTCTTCCCCTCTTTGATCAAATTTTACTTGAACTTTGACTATTTAGCCCCAAACTTTTTTGGCTAAAATGTTTGAGCAAATGTATTTACACATTTTCACACTTTCTAGAGCGTTTGAAAGAAACAAAAGCCAATCCGAACTTTGGTAAATGCATCTATAAGAGGAGCATGCTGGTACAGGGAGCTGAAAAGGATGAAGCTGTACTCGTAGGACTTTGTTTGACACCTTTTGTCAAGTGTCTAAATCAAGCAGATTAATGTCAGCTCAGACTAAATAGTTTAATTGGTACATAGAGTAGAATGGTTAAAGAAAAATACACTACAATTAGGACATATGCTTCAATATGTTGTGAATCGATCTTCCCCATTGAGCTGAATGCTTCTCCAAAACAGGGAAGTGGCTTCTAGATTGTGGAGCTGGGGCCAAAGTTCCTTGATAAGATCCTGTTGACCGGTGGATATCCATTGAAGGGACAGATTTACGAAGCGCTGATGCAGCGTATCGCACCCTGACCTGGCAATAAAGACTCAAGTATTGCTGACCTGAGGAAGGGAGGAAAACGCTCAAATTTTTAGTCCAAATAAAAAAGGTATCACCTAATACTGAAGTACTCATTTATTCTGATATATATATCAGAATAAATGTGTATATCTATACATATCCCTATGTATTTTAACTTTCCTGTCTAGAATTATTGCTTGAACTACAGTAGCCCATTTTTTTTAAATCTATACTCCCACTCATGGAAATGAATATACTGCATTTAGCAATGATCTCAAACATGTGATATAGTGTTTAAGTCATCAACGTCCTTATGCTGTCAATTGAAACAAACAGACTGGTGTATCTGGATTCCTCTGTACCAGCCTGCACATTCTCACTGCCGACAGCAATGCGAAACCTTGACAACACTCTGGAAACTTTGTAAAAACATCAAATTCCAACGGCAAAAAAAAAAAAGCATAAAATGCAAAATACGCAATCAGTGATTTATCAAAGTTTACTTCAGCTTAGCGCTGACCTCAATATTTATTTGTGGAATTTTCCCACAATTGAGACAAAAGCAAAGTCATATTTAGAAACCAGTGTGCACAAAATATATTAAAACTTGTAGATAAGTAATTACCAGATACATCAACACACAGCATACATCTATTCCCAGAGTGTCTCCCTCTTCTCTGATTACTTTAACATACCTACCAAACCAGTACCAAACCAGAGTATTTTTGGTACTGAGCAAAACATTGCTTTTCCCTGATTCATGTCAGCAAACACATTAATAAAACAATGTACTTTGTGACATTTAACATTAAAATAATCTACCTGGCAAAATATTATTTCAATAACATATAAACCGGAATGACAAATCCCAAATTACTCGCAGCGTTGAATACAAAACATAGAGGGTGTTTTGGAACTTGTTCTTTTTAGCAGATTGCACACGTTCATATTTGTTTCTTCCTTCCCCTGAAAAACCCATCTCACTTCAGTGAAAAAAATATATATTTTTTCATCTCAATTAATTTCCCATTTCACTGTCCAAGCCTCAAGCAGTTGTCAATTTCTGAGACACCCTGTTGTAAAATAATAATTTCAAGGACTTTGAAACTACAAAAAGCTTTATGGCTTCCCCTAAAATACTCCAGCTTTGAATCACTGAATCTTTAATACCTCATCCGCATAAAATAGCCTAATTAGTCCCTAATATTACAAGATTAACACTCCATGGAATCTCTTGTGGGCATAGGGGCAAAGTTGCCACCACTCCAAGTCTGACCCAGAGACGCCGGGTTTCGGCGAGGCATCTCCGAGCTACGGGGTGAGATTTGAAATCTCTGGGTTACTGTAGGGCTGGCTGGGATGTTTGGTGTAGGGACATGTGCGGGTCCTCGGCTTTTACCTTCTCCGGTGGCATCTCCCCCTGCATGGTCCCATCAAGATGGCTCAGCGACATCAAATGGCATTCTGTTGCCATTACAATGGGATGGTATGTCGCGGTGCCATGAGGCATCCCATTGTCATGACAATGTGCCATTGCATGGCGCCATGATGTCCCGTTATCATGGAAACATCTCAAAAAGGTAAATGCCAACCCCATCTTTAAATGTCTGAGTCCTGCACAGCCTCGTCAATGTCAAGGGACATTTAAAGATAGTGTGTCGGATCGGCGGCGGCAGCAGCAGCAGCAAGGGACATTGACGAGGGTGCTCGGCTATACGGGATAGGTCCTGCAAGCCCTGTCCTGTGCCGCTGCTCCATCAATGTCCCGGGTGGCTGTGCGCCCTCGTTAATGTCCCTTGCTGCTGCTGCCGGCGCTCTGAGTACCACACACGCCAATATGACGCGCCATTTTTAAATGTCCTTCGACATTGACCAGGCTGCGCAGGACTCAGACATTTAAAGATGGTGCCGGGGTTGAAGTGTGCGACGCCCCTTTTTGGTTGGTGCCCCAGGCATGTGCCCGGCCAGCCTGCCAGCCCCTAAATCTGGCACTGCATAAAAAGTGTCACCTTAATGGCCATTATGACCATGGTGACCATATTTGTCCCAGCAAAAACTGGGACAAATGCTGCGCATGCACAGTCACGAGCGCCGATGAGCGCTTGCCCATTGCGCATGCGTGGCCAACGCACAGGAAAACTGGGACAAAAGGCAGAAAAGTCAGGACCCGGGACAAACGGTCAAAAAACGTGACTGTCCCGGCTAAACCGGGACGTCTGGTCACCCTACTTATCACGTACACTGTACATCATGGCCTTGGACTAGTTTTTTAGGAGCTGTCCGCAGTCGGCTGCTCTCGGCCTACACTGAAGCGGAGAACCCTCCCCCTTCACTTCCGGTCTGGCTGCCAGAACCCAAAAGTGATCACTTTACTGAGCAGTCACATGATCTGTCAGTGTCACAGGGTCTGTGGCCACCGTGGCGGCAGGGCCCGCTGGCAGTGAAGGGGTTACAAATGTCTATATTGTGACCCACAACACCATTTTAAAGAGGCGGTACCCTGCATGAGTGGGTCCTTTCCCTTGAGTGCAACACATGATGTGGACAAATGTAACATGCGACCCATGAGCCACATTTATACACTGACAATCTGAATCTGTATGTTATGCTTTGCATTTGCTCACTAAGCCTGTCTGTTTCTGGATGCAGGGGCCGCGCAGTTCTGTCTATTGCTTCCAGTACTCTGAACCTCTGACTTTTTTCAACCAAAGATGGTTACTTGAGGTTCATTAGCTAAAATTAAGTAAAAACGCATGCTAAACATATATTGCACGTCCACCCCAATAAACATGAACTATATGGACACAGCAGACCCAGCCCTGTTTCATTTTTAATGTCCACCAACTGGAACATGAGTTGCTCACCACCTGCATTCTTCTGCTTTTGCTCCTCAATCTCCAGGATTAATTGAATCAACATAATTATAGAACTGTAGAGCAGTGTTCCCTGCTGTGGTAATTAACGAATGGAGAATAATTTGCATTCCCATCAAAGCTTCCACTTTCCTGCCTCCCGAGTCTTCCCAAGGTTTAGAGCACTAATGGCATACAATGGGCACAGAACCGGCCAAGTGGAAAGGCCCAATGTGTGATTGGCTTTTTCCTTCATGGTGAATTATTTCTGCCTAATCAACCTTGGCATTTAGCAGGTGCATCTTTATACCCCCGTAGGAATGGTTGGGCATATATTCATTAGGGTCAACTAATGCCCCATATGCCCTTACACAAGTCTCAAGTGGCCTGTCACCTACAGTTCAGCATAGAGCCCAGAGCAAACTAAAACAAGACAGCATTTTGAGATGCTAGCACGCCGTCAGTTTCCCGGTAGCCTGTATAGCACATGCATTTATAAAAACCAAAAGGATGGATGGAAGTTTTACTTACAATTTTGGGCTTCAGAAAAAGAATTAGATATCTGGGGCACTTGGCAGAGGCTGGAGTATTGAACAGATCACAGACTCATATATCTTATTTCTTCACTGCTATAACACTCACAATAAAATATTTGTAAACATCTCAATCTTCATGACAGTTTGCAATATTACCTCTGGGATGTAATAACGAGACTGTTATATCTGAATTATTGTTTGCAAAAGCAGTAACATTTCTCTTTGTGATTCCATCACGAACAATGTCCTGAAAGTGTCTCTTATAAAATCAAGAATAAGGGGTGCAGTTGCATCATTGGGGGATGAAGAAGTAATCCTATTAGTATTAAATGTTGAAAGTGCTGCTGTCTTGCGCTCTGGATAACTTGCTTGCATAGAGCCTTATCCAAATGTGAAAAAATGCCAAAAGTGAGGAAATTGAAAGTGTGGAGAATCGCCTTGCACATGGAGGGGGGTGGCGGCAATAAATCAATGGTCTTAACTCCGTTGGTAGTCTACCCTCCTCCGTGATGCTGTGTATAAGCAGATCTCCTTCAGATGCCGGGCCGGTCCTGGCGGTTGCGTGCAGGCACCTCTGCGGCTGTGGTGAAGACTCCCACGTTTCCTCTAGGCTGCGCTTCCGGAATCAGATGTCATCAGGTAAAGAGATAGCACAAAAGTTTGCTGGTATCCACAGCAGTGGCAAGGTAAGCAAAAGAACGCAGTATGACCCGGATCAAAGGTAGAAATCTTTAATGGTACAAAAACAGAACAACGGCGTCCATAGCTCCCTCCTACGCGATTCACGCAGCTAGTGCGCATTGTCAAGAAGTCATTAACGTATTAAATGTGATGGTTGTCACGGGAGACCAGGACAATTCGCCGGGATGAAGGCACCAGACAGGACAAAGAAGTCAAATAAAGGATATTTATTCTGTCTCACAAAAAGAGTTTACTCTCACCAAACGGGTGCTGACAGGAAGGGGGGGGGGGGAGAATCCTAGCAAGGTACTGGGTGTCGCTTTAAAGGTTTACCCAGGAGCACTTCCATGTCTGTAGGGGTTCCAGGTCTCCCAGACCTCGAGGATTCCAGTTCTCAACAAAGAGAGTTCAAAAGTGCTGCCCAAAAGTCTCGCCTTATGCATCTCTGGCAAGTATGCAGGTCTGAGGGCACAAAGCCGCTCAGATTGGCCCAGAGCCTTGTTCCAGTATTTAAACCAGGTGAGTAAATGGACAGGAGACTATACCAGGTACATAAGTGATTAAGAGAATATGAAGAACAATGTCTAAATACAGTAAGTATAAAAAGGAGCCATGCAGATGTGACAGTGACAAAACCAAGTGTGAACAATACAACATGTAATCTACAAAACAGTACTGCACACATCTAAATGGCATGGTTAGAAACAAGTACATATCATACTTTTAATCTAAAGCACTGTACCCTGTAAAACAACTTACAGAATTACATTTTTATTTTTTTTAAATCTACATTTTATTTTATTTTTTACAAAAGTGACTTTTAGTTATTTGTTTCTAATCTGATTTCCCCAAACTATACAATACTTTGAATAAATGGTATGAATTTTAAATGTCCCAATAAACAATAGCATCTTTACTACAGTAGGAGTCTGGAACAGTGAAACAATTTCAATGGGAAGTCCTTTGTCTTCAATCATAATCCAAATATTGGGCCTTTTGGCTTTAGTTAAAAAAAAAAAAAAAAAAAATCATTTAAGTGTAAATGAACAAAAGAGATTGTGATTAGAAAGGACCAGGGGCAAATTGTTCTTCCTAGGGGTAACTATATCAGTGAAGCTGTCACTACTAAGCTGGCACTATGGTTCTTTTAATTAGGCAATAAAGAGACAGGCTGATTATGTGGCTTGGCAGCAGATTGTTAGCTGGCATCTTGCCAGTGACACCATCACAGAGACTGCGAAGCGCAAGCAGAATCAGCCAATGGAAACGAAAACTGATCAACATGAATGTTTCATGTCAATTTATTCAATATAAGGAGCAGAATGAAAATGCGAACTAATATATAGAATGAATTATACAGTTTTAGCTTAACAAACAAATTGTGGTGTGAAGCAGCCCGGTGAGAATTGTAAAAACAAAAGTCAAGTGATTCAGAGGGTAAAAGGTGGCAGGAAAAACACAGGTCTAAAGATAGATATTTAAACACAAGAATCTTGTGGGATAACCAGCTACATAATCACCGTGCTGCACAAAGGGAACTTCACACCGGGATAACGGGAGAGAAGAACTTCACACCGGGATCACGGGAGAGCAGAACTTCACACCGGGATCACGGGAGAGCAGAACATCACACCGGGATCACGGGAGATCAGAACTTCACAGCGGGATCACAGAACTTCACACCGGGATCACGGGATCACAGAACTTCACACCGGGATCACGGGATCACAGAACTTCACACCGGGATCACGGGAGAGCAGAACTTCACACCGGGATCACGGGAGAGAAGAACTTCACACCGGGATCACGGGAGAGCAGAACTTCACACCGGGATCACGGGAGAGCAGAACATCACACCGGGATCACGGGAGATCAGAACTTCACAGCGGGATCACAGAACTTCACACCGGGATCACGGGATCACAGAACTTCACACCGGGATCACGGGATCACAGAACTTCACACCGGGATCACGGGATCACAGAACTTCACACCGGGATCACGGGATCACAGAACTTCACACCGGGATCACAGGATCACAGAACTTCACACAGGGATCACGGGATCCCAGAACTTCCCACCGGGATCACGGGATCGCAGAACTTCACAGCGGGATCACGGGAGATCAGAACTTCACACCGGGATCACGGGATCACAGAACTTCACACCGGGATCACGGTAGAGCAGAACTTCACACTGGGATCACGGGAGAGCAGAACTTCACACTGGGATCACGGGAGATCAGAACTTCACACCGGGATCACGGGATCACAGAACTTCACACCGGGATCACGGGAGAGCAGAACTTCACACCGGGATCACGGGAGATCAGAACTTCACACCGGGATCACGGGAGAGCAGAACTTCACACCGGGATCACAGGAGAGCAGAACTTCACACCGGGATCACAGAACTTCACACCGGGATCACAGAACTTCACACCGGGATCAGGTCACCAGACAGGACAAAGCAGTTCATCAGAGTATTTATTGTGTCCGGAGCCAGCACAGCACAAAATCACAGAGTTTAGACTCACCTAAGCAGGCAATACGGGGGGTGCCAGGCGCCACGTCCCAGGCTTACCCGGGGTTTGCTTTCACTCTTGTGGGGTAGGGACCGCCCCGACCTCTCCGGTGCAATACGCGGCCGAGCACTTTCAAATTCCCCGCTCAGTCCGGCTCTCCGCTTCTCTGGCGACTCACAGGCCCCTAGCACAAAAGCACTTTTTAATCTCCCGCTCGGTTAGGCTCCCAGCCTCGTTTTCAGGGGTCTCCGGCACAGCCTCGGCGCACCCCACGTCAGGATTAGGCCGAGACCAGTCCCAGCAATAGTCGGTTCTCCGAACATGTGGGCTGCACAAAGGGTTTCTCAGCCCCGCACGTGCAGAGACCTTGGCTATGCGTTATATGAGGCACAATCACATTTTTATACTTCAGTTTATAAGACACAGGAATAAAGAATTAGACTTGCAGGGTCAGCAAGGGGTTACCGGGCATATAAAAAAGGTGGGTCTCCGGGATGTGGTGGTCAGAGGAGCCCGAGGAAAGGACTGGCAGGGACTGGGCCTAACCTTTTACTGTGCCAGTCCCTGGCCCCTTTCCGTCAAGAAGAAAGCACAAAATGCCCATACCCTAATTCTGTTTAATGTACGCAAAATATATAATAAGTGGATGTATTGCACATACAGATTGATAAAAATCAAATTGCGTCCACACATTTACAGGGATGCGTGGGACTGGTCAGCGTGTTTTCTCTGTCTGGGTGTCTCCACTGACAAGCCGGGCCTAGGCCGTCACTCCACTGCCGACACCTCTAACGTATATCCGGCGTCGCCGGAAGAACAGGAAGTCTCCACTGGTCCAGATCTGCACTACTTGTGCATCCCTTTCCTCTCGAGGACATGCTCACCAATCAGATGAATCTCGCTCTGGATCTGCCCTAGTTGGGATCTCTGCTTTATTATTTTCTACAAAATGTGAGTGGACATTTCATAAAATGGTCAGAAATGTACCTACAACACTACTCTCATGATATTGCGTCAATGGTTTTGTGCTTATCTTTTTGGTACCCCACACACCCATTCTTCGGAGAGAACTACACATATAAGTACCGTCTCCTAGGATCCTCTATTTGTTTGATTCGAGGTACTGTGTAAAACGCTTTTTATGCCTAAATTAAGAGCACATAATTACATTCACTTCTATTATTGTTTGCACGCGTGCGAACACCTACATTATTTCTTATTTCACTGGTTGTGTGAGGAGCACCAACTGAAACATACTGTACATTTTACCATTAGCAGCCAAGCTGGATAAGGCCGCAACATGTAATTCAGGCTGTGAAACGTAGGAAATGGTTTTTTTTCCCGATATAGCAGCGTTTGTTACACTCTTTTGTACTCCTTGACCAGAAGAAGGGCCCTCCGTTTCCTGAAAGATTGTTACCGTTCACCATGGCCTCTCGATAAATTTCTAAGCAAAACTCCATTAATGATATGGACTTAATGTCTAAAGGCCTCGTCCATAATGATCGCGATGGCGTGCGCGGCACGAAAAAGACGGCTCCTCTATGAGGCTGCCCATAGTGCGCACGCGATGAGTCGCTACGGCGTGGCAGCATTTCCAGAAGACAAGATTTTTATGTTTTGGCGCGGTGGCCAAAGGACGGCCGCGTCACGTGGGCGGTTCAGCCAACAAGGGAAAGCCAGCCTTGTGACGCCACCCATCGCGAGCAATCTGATGTACACAGATTGCTCGGGAACAGGCGCGCTCGACGCCATGTGCGCGCCTGCACTATGGACTTGGCTTTAATTTACTCGGGTGTACTACCTCTTCTGGATTTCATTAAATGTATCACCAACGCAACACAATACGGTATTCTTCCTCAGAATCAGGTGGTAACAACGCTTCCAGCACATTCACTTCAAACATTTAACCTGCTGTTTTTTTCTGTGTGACAAGTGATTTAAGATAATTAACAACACAAAGGAATGAATCCTGTCTCCTTTAAGGGCACAAGCATCAAGTACCGGTAACAGGCTACCGCACATGTGCACATTCAAGGCATTTGACATGTGTGTCCTTAGTCTTCTTCCTCATTCAGCAGTCTGGTATTGCAAGCGATTCATTGATTTCCCAAGTGGAAAGGTACAACTGGACCAGTTTCTCAGAGGTCAGTGGTGCTACTCCATCAAACACAATTACAACATAGTCATTTATTTTGGGAACCTCTTGCAGGAACTGCTTTTAAATGTGTAGAATTGCATGATACAAATTAAAGAGAATATAATTGGCAAAATGTATTTTAATCAATAACCGAGAAGATCAAAGTATTTCACAGCCTTAGGCTGCGGTCCCAGTGCGTTCTACAGCGTACGCGCGCACAAGCACTGCCCCCTATATATCTGGGCACAGTACATGCGTCGGCGCGCATTTAGCAGCCGCACTGTACTGCAAGTTCTCTCACATACAATTTTTTTGTATGTGAAACTTGCGACAGAGGCGTGGCCACGCCCCGCCGGCGGTACAGCTGCGTGAGGGCAAACCAGCTGCGTGAGGTCATGGCCACGCCCCCTCCCGTCGCAAACTCTCCCTCTCATCCCAGGACCGCGATCCGCAGTGAAGTGTTGTGCACGCGCCGCCCCCCCCCCCCCACGCTGGGCGCGGGGTCTACAGAGCGCACTGGGACCGCAGCCTCACTGTAACATTTGTTAGAAATAAGCTGCATGAAAAGCGCACTCCAAGCCGTGTTTCCCCATCATATTCTTAATACAGGTTTGAAGCTGGGGGTCTCCTAAGCTGAACCTCATTAACATCAGCTATGGGGACCCCCGCTTCCAGAGATACTTATCTCTGAAGGGGGAGCCGGTATCTCTGTAGATTTCAGCTGCTGCATCACATGAGCCAATAGGAAACTGCACCGGGTGACGTCACAGCTTCCTATTGGCCCGCGAGCTTTAGAACCCGTATAGTAAACCGTGGGGTGGCTATCGACACCTCCTATGGAGGTAAGTACCTCTGTCAGCATGGTGTCCTCAGAGCTGAAATTAATGGGTTTCAGCTCCGTAGACCCCATGCTTCAATTCAGTATATAAAAACAAACAAAAAAAAAAAGACTTGGGATTGCCTCTTGGTTCTTTATTACTAACATCACCTGCCCTCTGCTGGCGTGAGCACATAAATATAATTGTTCTAACACCTAACCACGGGAGTGAACTTTGAATAGGCATTTCACCCACTACATCATCATTAAAAGGGACAATCCCTCATAGGACCAAAGGGAACTCATTCCAGAGACGAGACATGTTTAAAAGAACCGCTGGGTAAATCGGACACCTTGAAATATGAAATTACACTTGGGGGGGTTGATTTCCTCTGGCTGTGTGATCAGCGAGTGCTTGTACAGCCTGTCCCCCCTCCCCACATCTTTATTGGTTCTCTGATAAGGTCAGGCTGGGATAAAGGAAAAATCTGACAAATACTTCCCCATTCAGAGGCCTCTAAGAAATGCAACTGGCCACCGCCTGTGGGATTGCTTTTTACAATCAGACATGCTGCAGTGTATATATAACACATGGTAGAGTATCACCTTGCAGACCTGAAATCTCTTTTACAGAAATGTGTTACAACAAATGTATTTGCATCTTCCGCCAAAAAAGCATTATGGAAACAAAGCAAAATTCCATCAATTCCCAAGATTCGAAACAGAATTTGGTTTGTGTGCCAAATGGAAAAATTGACAAGTCTTTTAAATGACACTGGCATACATTTTCTAAAAGTCTGGACACCATGGTTGGCTCAGATGGACATCCCAGGAGTAGAGAGTTCCACAATCTTGCTTTGATAGTAGCAGGTGCGTTCTCGTTTGATCCCAGTGCCGGCCCTGAGACCCCCAGTGAGACAGTATCCACCGCAGTACACAAGGACCCAAAATCTTGCACTGAGCTAAGAGGCGGCATGTCCATTCGCACAGGTACCCAAGCTCACCTGGACGTATATTACAACTCTGAGTTGATAGACGAGGAAGCTTACTTGTATCATTGATGTTAAATGTATTGGATATTGGTGTTCGTAAGAAACAATGAATGTATGCTCTTCTTTGTATCGCTCTAAAAAACAATAAAATACAAGTTATACAAAAAAAAAAGAGTAAATGTAGAGTGAGGGATGGATAGATTTTAGTCTCTTGTTGAGCCATTGGAGAACCTGTCCAGCCTGAATCCCCTGAGGATTGGATAACATCTACAGTACTGCTCCCTCGCTTCCCACATGGAGGAAGCGAAGCAGGGGACAGTCTGGATTGTTGCTGATGGAGCCAGTTAGCTCTCAATGCTTTTATTCAATGTGCAATATGTGAGTACACTGATTTTATTTCCTTCATCTATATAAAATGTTTTAACAGAATCAAACTATGTTGGCATTTTCTCTGTTCATATCTATCCTATAAGCTCGCTATGCTATAATCAGTGCGAGGGTATGCGAGGCGCGCTGTGCTATAATCAGTGCGAGGGTATGCGAGGCGCAAGGTGCTATAATCAGTGCGAGGGTACACGAGGCGCGCTGTGCTATAATCAGTGCGAGGGTGTGCGAGGCTCGCTGTGCTATAATCAGTGCGAGGCTCGCTGTGCTATAATCAGTGCGAGGGTACGCGAGGCGCGCTGTGCTATAATCAGTGCGAGGGTACGCGAGGCGCGCTGTGCTATAATCAGTGCGAGGGTATGCGAGGCTCGCTGTGCTATAATCAGTGCGAGGCTCGTTGTGCTATAATCAGTGCGAGGGTATGCGAGGCTCGCTGTGCTATAATCAGTGCGAGGGTACGCGAGGCGCGCTGTGCTATAATCAGTGCGAGGGTATGCGAGGCTCGCTGTGCTATAATCAGTGTGAGGGTATGCGAGGCTCGCTGTGCTATAATCAGTGCGAGGCTCGCTGTGCTATAATCAGTGAGAGGTGACATAAGGCACGCTGTGCTATAATCAGTGCAAGGGTACGCGAGGCGCGCAGTGCTATAATCAGTGCGAGGGTATGCTAGGGCCGCTGTGCTATAATCAGTGCGAGGGTATGCGAGGCGCTATAATCAGTGCGAGGGTATGCGAGGCTCGCTGTGCTATAATCAGTGCGAGGGTATGTGAGGCTCGCTGTGCTATAATCAGTGCGAGGTTATGCGAGGCTCGCTGTGCTACAATCAGTGCGAGGGTATGCGAGGCGCGCTGTGCTATAATCAGTGCGAGGGTATGCGAGGCTCGCTGTGCTATAATCAGTGCGAGGGTATGCGAGGCTCGCTGTGCTATAATTAGTGCGAGGGTATGCGAGGCTCGCTGTGCTATAATCAGTGCGAGGCTCGCTGTGCTATAATCAGTGCGCGGGTATATGAGGCTCGCTGTGCTATAATCAGTGCGAGGGTATGCGAGGCGCGCTGTGCTATAATCAGTGCGAGGGTATGCGAGGCGCGCGGTGCTATAACCAGTGCGAGGGTATGCGAGGCGCGCTGTGCTATAATCAGTGCGAGGGTATGCGAGGCTCGCTGTGCTATAATCAGTGCGAGGGTATGTGAGGCGCGCTGTGCTATAATCAGTGCGAGGGTATGTGAGGCGCGCTGTGCTATAATCAGTGCGAGGGTAGGTGAGGCGCGCGAGGGTAGGTGAGGCGCGCGAGGGTAGGTGAGGCGCGCGAGGGTATGTGAGGCGCGCTGTGCTATAATCAGTGCGCGGGTATGCGAGGCGCGCTGTGCTATAATCAGTGCGCGGGTATGCGAGGCGCGCTGTGCTATAATCAGTGCGCGGGTATGCGAGGCGCGCTGTGCTATAATCAGTGCGCGGGTATGCGAGGCGCGCTGTGCTATAATCAGTGCGCGGGTATGCGAGGCGCGCTGTGCTATAATCAGTGCGAGGGTATGCGAGGCGCGCTGTGCTATAATCAGTGCGCGGGTATGCGAGGCGCGCTGTGCTATAATCTGTGCGCGGGTATGCGAGGCTCGCTGTGCTATAATCAGTGCGCGGGTATGCGAGGCGCGCTGTGCTATAATCAGTGCGCGGGTATGCGAGGCGCGCTGTGCTATAATCAGTGCGAGGGTATGCGAGGCGCGCTGTGCTATAATCAGTGCGAGGGTATGCGGGGCTCGCTGTGCTATAATCAGTGCGAGGGTATGCGAGGCGCGCTGTGCTATAATCAGTGCGAGGGTATGCGGGGCTCGCTGTGCTATAATCAGTGCGAGGCGCGCTGTGCTATAATCAGTGCGAGGGTATGCGGGGCTCGCTGTGCTATAATCAGTGCGAGGGTATGCGAGGCGCGCTGTGCTATAATCAGTGCGAGGCGCGCTGTGCTATAATCAGTGCGAGGGTATGCGAGGCTCGCTGTGCTATAATCAGTGCGAGGGTATGTGAGGCGCGCTGTGCTATAATCAGTGCGAGGGTAGGTGAGGCGCGCTGTGCTATAATCAGTGCGCGGGTATGGGAGGCGCGCTGTGCTATAATCAGTGCGAGGGTACGCGAGGCTCGCTGTGCTATAATCAGTGCGAGGGTACGCGAGGCGCGCTGTGCTATAATCAGTGCGCGGGTATGGGAGGCTCGCTGTGCTATAATCAGTGCGAGGCGCGCTGTGCTATAATCAGTGCGAGGGTATGCGAGGCTCGCTGTGCTATAATCAGTGCGAGGCTCGCTGTGCTATAATCAGTGCGAGGGTATGCGAGGCTCGCTGTGCTATAATCAGTGCGAGGGTATGCGAGGCGCGCTGTGCTATAATCAGTACGAGGCACGCTGTGCTATAATCAGTGCGAGGGTATGCGAGGCGCGCTGTGCTATAATCAGTGCGAGGCGCGCTGTGCTATAATCAGTGCGAGGGTATGTGAGGCGCGCTGTGCTATAATCAGTGCGAGGGTATGTGAGGCGCGCTGTGCTATAACCAGTGCGAGGGTATGCGGGGCTCGCTGTGCTATAACCAGTGCGAGGGTCGCTGTGCTATAACCAGTGCGAGGGTATGTGAGGCGCGCTGTGCTATAATCAGTGCGAGGGTACGCGAGGCGCGCTGTGCTATAATCAGTGCGAGGGTATGCGAGGCGCGCTGTGCTGGGTGAGGCGCGCTGTGCTGGGTGAGGCGCGCGAGGGTAGGTGAGGCGCGCGAGGGTAGGTGAGGCTCGCTGTGCTATAATCAGTGCGCGGGTATGGGAGGCACGCTGTGCTATAATCAGTGCGAGGGTATGCGAGGCTCGCTGTGCTATAATCAGTGCGCGGGTATGGGAGGCGCGCTGTGCTATAATCAGTGCGAGGGTACGCGAGGCTCGCTGTGCTATAATCAGTGCGAGGGTACGCGAGGCGCGCTGTGCTATAATCAGTGCGCGGGTATGGGAGGCTCGCTGTGCTATAATCAGTGCGAGGCGCGCTGTGCTATAATCAGTGTGAGGGTATGCGAGGCTCGCTGTGCTATAATCAGTGCGAGGCTCGCTGTGCTATAATCAGTGCGAGGGTAAGCGAGGCTCGCTGTGCTATAATCAGTGCGAGGGTAAGCGAGGCGCGCTGTGCTATAATCAGTGTGAGGGTATGCGAGGCGCGCTGTGCTATAATCAGTGCGAGGGTATGCGAGGCGCGCTGTGCTATAATCAGTGCGCGGGTATGGGAGGCTCGCTGTGCTATAATCAGTGCGAGGCTCGCTGTGCTATAATCAGTGCGAGGGTAAGCGAGGCTCGCTGTGCTATAATCAGTGCGAGGGTAAGCGAGGCGCGCTGTGCTATAATCAGTGTGAGGGTATGCGAGGCGCGCTGTGCTATAATCAGTGCGAGGGTAAGCGAGGCGCGCTGTGCTATAATCAGTGCGAGGGCATGTGAGGCTCGCTGTGCTATAATCAGTGCGAGGGTATGTGAGGCTCGCTGTGCTATAATCAGTGCGAGGGTATGTGAGGCGCGCTGTGCTATAATCAGTGCGAGGGTATGTGAGGCGCGCTGTGCTATAATCAGTGCGAGGGTATGTGAGGCGCGCTGTGCTATAATCAGTGCGAGGCGCGCTGTGCTATAATCAGTGCGAGGGTATGCGAGGCTCGCTGTGCTATAATCAGTGCGAGGGTATGCGAGGCTCGCTTTGCTATAATCAGTGCGAGGGTATGCAAGGCTCGCTGTGCTATAATCAGTGCGAGGGTATGCGAGGCTCGCTGTGCTATAATCAGTGCGAGGGTATGCGAGGCTCGCTGTGCTATAATCAGTGCGAGGGTATGCGAGGCGCGCTGTGCTATAATCAGTGCGAGGGTATGCGAGGCGCGCTGTGCTATAATCAGTGCGAGGGTATGCGAGGCGCGCTGTGTTATAATCAGTGCGAGGCGCGCTGTGCTATAATCAGTGCGAGGGTACGCGAGGCTCGCTGTGCTATAATCAGTGCGAGGGTATGCGAGGCGCGCTGTGCTATAATCAGTGCGCGGGTATGCGAGGCTCGCTGTGCTATAATCAGTGCGAGGGTATGTGAGGCTCGCTGTGCTATAATCAGTGCGAGGGTACGCGAGGCGCGCTGTGCTATAATCAGTGCGAGGGTATGCGAGGCGCGCTGTGCTATAATCAGTGCGAGGGTATGCGAGGCTCGCTGTGCTATAATCAGTGCGAGGCGCGCTGTGCTATAATCAGTGCGAGGGCATGCGAGGCTCGCTGTGCTATAATCAGTGCGCGGGTATGCGAGGCTCGCTGTGCTATAATCAGTGCGAGGCGCGTTGTGCTATAATCAGTGCGAGGCGCGCTGTGCTATAATCAGTGCGAGGCGCGCTGTGCTATAATCAGTGCGAGGGTATGCGAGGCTCGCTGTGCTATAATCAGTGCGAGGGTATGCGAGGCGCGCTGTGCTATAATCAGTGCGAAGCTTGCTGTGCTATAATCAGTGCGAGGCGCGCTGTGCTATACTCAGTGCGAGGGTATGCGAGGCGCGCTGTGCTATAATCAGTGCGAGGGTATGCGAGGCGCGCTGTGCTATAATCAGTGCGAGGGTATGTGAGGCTCGCTGTGCTATAATCAGTGCGAGGGTATGTGAGGCTCGCTGTGCTATAATCAGTGCGAGGGTATGTGAGGCTCGCTGTGCTATAATCAGTGCGAGGGTACGCGAGGCTCGCTGTGCTATAATCAGTGCGAGGGTATGCGAGGCTCGCTGTGCTATAATCAGTGCGAGGGTATGCGAGGCTCGCTGTGCTATAATCAGTGCGAGGCTCGCTGTGCTATAATCAGTGCGCGGGTATGTGAGGTGCGCTGTGCTATAATCAGTGCGAGGCGCGCTGTGCTATAATCAGTGCGCGGGTACGCGAGGCTCGCTGTGCTATAATCAGTGCGCGGGTACGCGAGGCTCGCTGTGCTATAATCAGTGCGCGGGTATGCGAGGCTCGCTGTGCTATAATCAGTGCGCGGGTATGTGAGGTGCGCTGTGCTATAATCAGTGCGAGGCGCGCTGTGCTATAATCAGTGCGCGGGTACGCGAGGCTCGCTGTGCTATAATCAGTGCGAGGGTATGCGAGGCTCGCTGTGCTATAATCAGTGCGCGGGTATGCGAGGCTCGCTGTGCTATAATCAGTGCGAGGCGCGTTGTGCTATAATCAGTGCGAGGCGCGCTGTGCTATAATCAGTGCGAGGCTCGCTGTGCTATAATCAGTGCGAGGGTATGCGAGGCGCGCTGTGCTATAATCAGTGCGAGGCTTGCTGTGCTATAATCAGTGCGAGGCGCGCTGTGCTATAATCAGTGCGAGGCGCGCTGTGCTATAATCAGTGCGAGGGTATGCGAGGCGCGCTGTGCTATAATCAGTGCGAGGGTATGCGAGGCGCGCTGTGCTATAATCAGTGCGAGGGTATGTGAGGCTCGCTGTGCTATAATCAGTGCCAGGGTATGTGAGGCTCGCTGTGCTATAATCAGTGCGAGGGTATGTGAGGCTCGCTGTGCTATAATCAGTGCGAGGGTACGCGAGGCTCGCTGTGCTATAATGAGTGCGAGGGTATGCGAGGCTCGCTGTGCTATAATCAGTGCGAGGGTATGCGAGGCTCGCTGTGCTATAATCAGTGCGAGGCTCGCTGTGCTATAATTAGTGCGCGGGTATGTGAGGTGCGCTGTGCTATAATCAGTGCGCGGGTACGCGAGGCTCGCTGTGCTATAATCAGTGCGCGGGTATGCGAGGCTCGCTGTGCTATAATCAGTGCGCGGGTACGCGAGGCTCGCTGTGCTATAATCAGTGCGCGGGTATGCGGGGCTCGCTGTGCTATAATCAGTGCGAGGCGCGCTGTGCTATAATCAGTGCGCGGGTACGCGAGGCTCGCTGTGCTATAATCAGTGCGCGGGTACGCGAGGCTCGCTGTGCTATAATCAGTGCGCGGGTACGCGAGGCTCGCTGTGCTATAATCAGTGCGCGGGTATGCGAGGCTCGCTGTGCTATAATCAGTGCGCGGGTATGTGAGGTGCGCTGTGCTATAATCAGTGCGAGGCACGCTGTGCTACAATCAGTGCGCGGGTATGTGAGGCTCGCTGTGCTATAATCAGTGCGAGGGTATGTGAGGCGCGCTGTGCTATAATCAGTGCGAGGGTATGCGAGGCGCGCTGTGCTATAATCAGTGCGAGGGTATGCGAGGCGCGCTGTGCTATAATCAGTGCGCGGGTATGCGAGGCGCGCTGTGCTATAATCAGTGCGAGGGTATGCGAGGCGCGCTGTGCTATAATCAGTGCGAGGGTATGCGAGGCGCGCTGTGCTATAATCAGTGCGCGGGTATGCGAGGCGCGCTGTGCTATAATCAGTGCGAGGGTATGCGAGGCGCGTTGTGCTATAATCAGTGCGAGGGTATGTGAGGCGCGCTGTGCTATAATCAGTGCGAGGGTATGTGAGGCGCGCTGTGCTATAATCAGTGCGAGGCTCGCTGTGCTATAATCAGTGCGAGGGTATGTGAGGCGCGCTGTGCTATAATCAGTGCGAGGGTATGTGAGGCGCGCTGTGCTATAATCAGTGCGAGGCTCGCTGTGCTATAATCAGTGCGAGGGTATGTGAGGCGCGCTGTGCTATAATCAGTGCGAGGGTATGTGAGGCGCGCTGTGCTATAATCAGTGCGAGGGTATGCGAGGCGCGCTGTGCTATAATCAGTGCGAGGGTATGCGAGGCTCGCTGTGCTATAATCAGTGCGAGGGTATGCGAGGCTCGCTGTGCTATAATCAGTGCGAGGGTATGTGAGGCGCGCTGTGCTATAATCAGTGCGAGGGTATGCGAGGCGCGCTGTGCTATAATCAGTGCGAGGGTATGCGAGGCTCGCTGTGCTATAATCAGTGCGAGGGTATGCGAGGCGCGCTGTGCTATAATCAGTGCGAGGGTATGCGAGGCGCGCTGTGCTATAATCAGTGCGAGGGTATGCGAGGCTCGCTGTGCTATAATCAGTGCGAGGGTATGTGAGGCTCGCTGTGCTATAATCAGTGCGAAGGTATGCGAGGCTCGCTGTGCTATAATCAGTGCGAGGGTATGCGAGGCGCGCTGTGCTATAATCAGTGCGAGGGTATGCGAGGCGCGCTGTGCTATAATCAGTGCGAGGGTATGCGAGGCGCGCTGTGCTATAATCAGTGCGAGGGTATGTGAGGCTCGCTGTGCTATAATCAGTGCGAGGGTATGTGAGGCTCGCTGTGCTATAATCAGTGCGAGGGTATGTGAGGCTCGCTGTGCTATAATCAGTGCGCGGGTACGCGAGGCTCGCTGTGCTATAATCAGTGCGCGGGTATGCGGGGCTCGCTGTGCTATAATCAGTGCGAGGCGCGCTGTGCTATAATCAGTGCGCGGGTACGCGAGGCTCGCTGTGCTATAATCAGTGCGCGGGTACGCGAGGCTCGCTGTGCTATAATCAGTGCGCGGGTACGCGAGGCTCGCTGTGCTATAATCAGTGCGCGGGTATGCGAGGCTCGCTGTGCTATAATCAGTGCGCGGGTATGTGAGGTGTGCTGTGCTATAATCAGTGCGAGGCGCGCTGTGCTACAATCAGTGCGCGGGTATGTGAGGCTCGCTGTGCTATAATCAGTGCGAGGGTATGTGAGGCGCGCTGTGCTATAATCAGTGCGAGGGTATGCGAGGCGCGCTGTGCTATAATCAGTGCGAGGGTATGCGAGGCGCGCTGTGCTATAATCAGTGCGCGGGTATGCGAGGCGCGCTGTGCTATAATCAGTGCGAGGGTATGCGAGGCGCGCTGTGCTATAATCAGTGCGAGGGTATGCGAGGCGCGCTGTGCTATAATCAGTGCGCGGGTATGCGAGGCGCGCTGTGCTATAATCAGTGCGAGGGTATGCGAGGCGCGCTGTGCTATAATCAGTGCGAGGGTATGCGAGGCGCGCTGTGCTATAATCAGTGCGAGGGTATGCGAGGCGCGCTGTGCTATAATCAGTGCGCGGGTATGCGAGGCGCGCTGTGCTATAATCAGTGCGAGGGTATGCGAGGCGCGCTGTGCTATAATCAGTGCGCGGGTATGCGAGGCGCGCTGTGCTATAATCAGTGCGAGGGTATGTGAGGCGCGCTGTGCTATAATCAGTGCGAGGGTATGCGAGGCTCGCTGTGCTATAATCAGTGCGAGGGTATGCGAGGCTCGCTGTGCTATAATCAGTGCGAGGGTATGCGAGGCGCGCTGTGCTATAATCAGTGCGAGGGTATGCGAGGCGCGCTGTGCTATAATCAGTGCGATGGTTTGTGAGGCGCGCTGTGCTATAATCAGTGCGAGGGTATGTGAGGCGCGCTGTGCTATAATCAGTGCGAGGGTATGTGAGGCGCGCTGTGCTATAATCAGTGCGAGGCTCGCTGTGCTATAATCAGTGCGAGGGTATGTGAGGCGCGCTGTGCTATAATCAGTGTGAGGGTATGTGAGGCGCGCTGTGCTATAATCAGTGCGAGGGTATGCGAGGCGCGCTGTGCTATAATCAGTGCGAGGGTATGCGAGGCTCGCTGTGCTATAATCAGTGCGAGGGTATGCGAGGCTCGCTGTGCTATAATCAGTGCGAGGGTATGCGAGGCGCGCTGTGCTATAATCAGTGCGAGGGTATGCGAGGCGCGCTGTGCTATAATCAGTGCGCGGGTATGCGAGGCGCGCTGTGCTATAATCAGTGCGAGGGTATGCGAGGCGCGCTGTGCTATAATCAGTGCGAGGGTATGAGAGGCTCGCTGTGCTATAATCAGTGCGAGGGTATGCGAGGCGCGCTGTGCTATAATCAGTGCGCGGGTATGTGAGGCTCGCTGTGCTATAATCAGTGCGCGGGTATGGGAGGCTCGCTGTGCTATAATCAGTGCGCGGGTATGCGAGGCGCGCTGTGCTATAATCAGTGCGCGGGTATGCGAGGCGCGCTGTGCTATAATCAGTGCGAAGGTATGGGAGGCGCGCTGTGCTATAATCAGTGCGAGGGTATGTGAGGCGCGCTGTGCTATAATCAGTGCGAGGGTATGCGAGGCGCGCTGTGCTATAATCAGTGCGAGGGTATGCGAGGCGCGCTGTGCTATAATCAGTGCGAGGGTATGCGAGGCGCGCTGTGCTATAATCAGTGCGCGGGTATGCGAGGCTCGCTGTGCTATAATCAGTGCGCGGGTATGTGAGGCTCGCTGTGCTATAATCAGTGCGCGGGTATGCGAGGCTCGCTGTGCTATAATCAGTGCGAGGGTATGTGAGGCGCGCTGTGCTATAATCAGTGCGAGGGTATGTGAGGCGCGCTGTGCTATAATCAGTGCGAGGGTATGTGAGGCGCGCTGTGCTATAATCAGTGCGAGGGTATGTGAGGCGCGCTGTGCTATAATCAGTGCGAGGGTATGCGAGGCGCGCTGTGCTATAATCAGTGCGAGGCTCGCTGTGCTATAATCAGTGCGAGGGTATGCGAGGCGCGCTGTGCTATAATCAGTGCGAGGGTATGCGAGGCGCGCTGTGCTATAATCAGTGCGAAGGTATGGGAGGCTCGCTGTGCTATAATCAGTGCGAGGCGCGCTGTGCTATAATCAGTGCGAGGCGCGCTGTGCTATAATCAGTGCGCGGGTATGTGAGGCTCGCTGTGCTATAATCAGTGCGAGGCGCGCTGTGCTATAATCAGTGCGCGGGTATGCGAGGCTCGCTGTGCTATAATCAGTGCGCGGGTATGCGAGGCTCGCTGTGCTATAATCAGTGCGCGGGTATGTGAGGCTCGCTGTGCTATAATCAGTGCGCGGGTATGCGAGGCTCGCTGTGCTATAATCAGTGCGAGGGTATGTGAGGCGCGCTGTGCTATAATCAGTGCGCGGGTATGCGAGGCTCGCTGTGCTATAATCAGTGCGAGGGTATGTGAGGCGCGCTGTGCTATAATCAGTGCGAGGGTATGTGAGGCGCGCTGTGCTATAATCAGTGCGAGGGTATGTGAGGCGCGCTGTGCTATAATCAGTGCGAGGGTATGTGAGGCGCGCTGTGCTATAATCAGTGCGAGGGTATGCGAGGCGCGCTGTGCTATAATCAGTGCGAGGCTCGCTGTGCTATAATCAGTGCGAGGGTATGCGAGGCGCGCTGTGCTATAATCAGTGCGAGGGTATGCGAGGCGCGCTGTGCTATAATCAGTGCGAAGGTATGGGAGGCTCGCTGTGCTATAATCAGTGCGAGGCGCGCTGTGCTATAATCAGTGCGAGGCGCGCTGTGCTATAATCAGTGCGCGGGTATGTGAGGCTCGCTGTGCTATAATCAGTGCGAGGGTGTGTGAGGCGCGCTGTGCTATAATCAGTGCGCGGGTATGCGAGGCGCGCTGTGCTATAATCAGTGCGCGGGTATGCGAGGCGCGCTGTGCTATAATCAGTGCGCGGGTATGCGAGGCGCGCTGTGCTATAATCAGTGCGAGGGTATGCGAGGCGCGCTGTGCTATAATCAGTGCGCGGGTATGTGAGGCTCGCTGTGCTATAATCAGTGCGAGGGTGTGTGAGGCGCGCTGTGCTATAATCAGTGCGCGGGTATGCGAGGCGCGCTGTGCTATAATCAGTGCGAGGGTATGCGAGGCGCGCTGTGCTATAATCAGTGCGAAGGTATGGGAGGCTCGCTGTGCTATAATCAGTGCGAGGGTATGCGAGGCTCGCTGTGCTATAATCAGTGCGAGGGTGTGTGAGGCGCGCTGTGCTATAATCAGTGCGCGGGTATGCGAGGCGCGCTGTGCTATAATCAGTGCGCGGGTATGTGAGGCGCGCTGTGCTATAATCAGTGCGCGGGTATGCGAGGCTCGCTGTGCTATAATCAGTGCGAGGGTATGTGAGGCGCGCTGTGCTATAATCAGTGCGAGGGTATGTGAGGCGCGCTGTGCTATAATCAGTGCGAGGGTATGCGAGGCTCGCTGTGCTATAATCAGTGCGAGGGTATGCGAGGCTCGCTGTGCTATAATCAGTGCGAGGGTATGGGAGGCGCGCTGTGCTATAATCAGTGCGAGGGTATGTGAGGCTCGCTGTGCTATAATCAGTGCGAGGGTATGGGAGGCGCGCTGTGCTATAATCAGTGCGAGGGTATGCGAGGCGCGCTGTGCTATAATCAGTGCGAGGGTATGCGAGGCGCGCTGTGCTATAATCAGTGCGAGGGTATGCGAGGCGCGCTGTGCTATAATCAGTGCGAGGGTATGTGAGGCGCGCTGTGCTATAATCAGTGCGAGGGTATGCGAGGCGCGCTGTGCTATAATCAGTGCGAGGCTCGCTGTGCTATAATCAGTGCGAGGGTATGCGAGGCGCGCTGTGCTATAATCAGTGCGAGGGTATGCGAGGCGCGCTGTGCTATAATCAGTGCGAAGGTATGGGAGGCTCGCTGTGCTATAATCAGTGCGAGGCGCGCTGTGCTATAATCAGTGCGAGGCGCGCTGTGCTATAATCAGTGCGCGGGTATGTGAGGCTCGCTGTGCTATAATCAGTGCGAGGGTGTGTGAGGCGCGCTGTGCTATAATCAGTGCGCGGGTATGCGAGGCGCGCTGTGCTATAATCAGTGCGCGGGTATGCGAGGCGCGCTGTGCTATAATCAGTGCGCGGGTATGCGAGGCGCGCTGTGCTATAATCAGTGCGAGGGTATGCGAGGCGCGCTGTGCTATAATCAGTGCGCGGGTATGTGAGGCTCGCTGTGCTATAATCAGTGCGAGGGTGTGTGAGGCGCGCTGTGCTATAATCAGTGCGCGGGTATGCGAGGCGCGCTGTGCTATAATCAGTGCGAGGGTATGCGAGGCGCGCTGTGCTATAATCAGTGCGAAGGTATGGGAGGCTCGCTGTGCTATAATCAGTGCGAGGGTATGCGAGGCTCGCTGTGCTATAAT
The DNA here is from genome assembly GCF_040206685.1 of Ascaphus truei. Classification (NCBI taxonomy): domain Eukaryota; kingdom Metazoa; phylum Chordata; class Amphibia; order Anura; family Ascaphidae; genus Ascaphus; species Ascaphus truei. Next base: position 1,720,867 of record NC_134500.1, read on the forward strand.
CAGTGCGAGGGTGTGTGAGGCGCGCTGTGCTATAATCAGTGCGCGGGTATGCGAGGCGCGCTGTGCTATAATCAGTGCGCGGGTATGTGAGGCGCGCTGTGCTATAATCAGTGCGCGGGTATGCGAGGCTCGCTGTGCTATAATCAGTGCGAGGGTATGTGAGGCGCGCTGTGCTATAATCAGTGCGAGGGTATGTGAGGCGCGCTGTGCTATAATCAGTGCGAGGGTATGCGAGGCTCGCTGTGCTATAATCAGTGCGAGGGTATGTGAGGCGCGCTGTGCTATAATCAGTGCGAGGGTATGCGAGGCGCGCTGTGCTATAATCAGTGCGAGGCTCGCTGTGCTATAATCAGTGCGAGGGTGTGTGAGGCGCGCTGTGCTATAATCAGTGCGCGGGTATGCGAGGCGCGCTGTGCTATAATCAGTGCGCGGGTATGCGAGGCGCGCTGTGCTATAATCAGTGCGCGGGTATGCGAGGCGCGCTGTGCTATAATCAGTGCGCGGGTATGTGAGGCGCGCTGTGCTATAATCAGTGCGCGGGTATGCGAGGCTCGCTGTGCTATAATCAGTGCGCGGGTATGCGAGGCTCGCTGTGCTGGGTGAGGCGCGCTGTGCTGGGTGAGGCGCGCTGTGCTGGGTGAGGCGCGCTGTGCTGGGTGAGGCGCGCTGTGCTGGGTGAGGCGCGCGAGGGTCGGCGAGGCGCGCTGTGCTAGGCGAGGCGCGCGAGGGTCGGCGAGGCGCGCTGTGCTAGGCGAGGCGCGCGAGGGTAGGCGAGGCGCGCTTGCTATTTCATATCCCTCTGCTGCTTCCAGTGGTGCTGCTCCATTTAAATGTTTAAATAGGCGCAGTAACACGTCACTTTCATTCTTACCAATCAGTGGTTGTCTCTTGGCTGTCACCTCTCATTCTGACCAATCAGTGGCTGTCTCTGGGCTGGAACGTTAGCTGCAACTCCGGACTGAGGACGTCCAGCTCCATACACGAGGCAGCCAATCAGATGGGGGGCTCGGGCTCGCTCGGCCAATGGGAGGCCTGCCTCGCGAAGCGCGCGGAGGGTTTGATCGCTGAGGAGAAAGGGAAGATGGCGGCGTGCGGGAGGGCGGTGTAGTGACGGCTCGGTGTCTCCGGGTAGCCAGCCCTGCACTCCCAGCCCTCTCCCGGGATACGGAGCGCGGGCGGTACTGTAGCGGATGTCCCCGTGATGGGCCGGCGGTAGCCATGTCCTGCTCACACAATGTGGTGCTGCTGCTGGACACCGCCGAGCCGGACCTCCAGGACCGGGTCAGGCTGCTTTCCCTGCGGCTGCTGAACTTCCTGGCCTGCCGCGCGGGCCTGGGGCAGGTCCGGTGGAGTTACCGCTTCCTGGACTCGCTGGGGGGCCGGTGCCGGCCTCCCCGCCGCTCCGACCTGCGGGAGCTGGGCCCCCGCAGCTGGGAAGAGTGTGAGGAGGAGCTGGGGGCCTGCTGGGAGCGGGCCCGGGGCAGCCGGACCTCCCGGGCTCACAGCTCCCGGGCCCTGCTCACCCAGACCGCCCTGAAGGAGACCCTGTCTGACTTCCAGTGGGACCGGCCGGACATCACTTCCCCAGCCAAGCCCGCCGCGCTGAGAGGCCGCCGGGGAATCCCGGTGGATGAACCCCTGCAGGCTCAGTCTCCCTCCCAGAGCCTCGGTGCCCCGAGCAGCAGGAACGCCGTGTTCCTCCTGTCCCCGTGCCCGCACTCCTGCGCACAGCTGGGACACTTCGCCGCGGCCAGCGAGGGCATTGGGCTCCAACACCTAGCGGACAAGCTGCTGCCCAAGGGGGTCCAGGATATGCTCACTAACAAGAGGGTCACCTTGTACTGGCTGGACACGTCTGATTGGGCCAAGGTAATGACCCAGCTCCGGATAACGTGTTTCTCTCCGGCTGTATCTCCTCCCCCGTATTATTACTTTTAACAACTGAACTAGAAACGTCACCGTATTTTCCATTTGCTTTGTATACAATGTGTGTGTGTCTTTATTTATTTAGTGCCATTAATGTACATGGCGCTTCACAGCAGTAATACACGTGACAATCATATAAATAAGAAATAATATAAATAACACAGGCTGCGTCCATAGACACTGCAGTCGTGCGCTTTCCCTGGCCTTACTATGCGTGGCGTGTCTATGGGCGGGCCAGAGGCGTCACGGAGCTGGTTTGCCCTCATTGCGCAAACCGCTTACGTGACCGCCCTTTCGTGCAAGAAATCAGTTTTGACTAATTTCGCCCGCACACTGTATAGACGCGATCACTGCCTTTAGGCAGTCTGATGGTCTGCCCCTGTATGGACGCAGCCTAAAGGGGAGAAGTGCTTCAGACATAAAATTAACATTTAGGAAGAGTCCCTGCTCCGAAGAGCTTACAATCTAATTGTATCATCTGTTTGTTTTTGTTTTGGGAGATATAAATCCCCAGATTATCAAAGTAATACCAGTTAAGTTTTATAAAGGGAAGGTAGAGTGCTCAATGCCACCTGTGAGCCACAATCTTGCTCCTTGTTTGCTTAAAGAACACACCAATGAGTCACATGCCCCATCGTGCCAAAGGTTGTCCCAAAACAACTTGTCTCCAATGCACTTGTGTATTCTTTCGTACACCAATGGAGCACCCCCTTCTACTGCACAGGTCTCTTAAAGATTAGTACGATAGAACCGAGAACTGAAGGGCTAAGTACCTCATAGAAAAGGGTTAACTATATTGGGATGATTTGAATGAGTGAGACTTTACTAGAGTAGGTCCGGGAAAGGTGATTAACATGTGGCCACCCTGACTCCTGGTAAACTGGCTGAACCTTCCATAGTCTGTTTTCATCCTGTGGCTGTATTGTGCTAGGATCCCATTTTACTGGAAAGGATGCATTGAAGTACCGTTACTTGGTGTAAGTTTCAAAAGCACAACTACCATAAAACCACTGTTCTCTCTTTATAGGTTTGGAGTTCCTCTGATCATTCTGGTTATTGGACAATGATTGAACTGATGCAGCTTGTAGGAGGACGAATTTTGCCATCAGAATCTTTAATGCAGTGTTTCAACCACCAAACAGAAAATGGCCCCCTTCTCCCCTTTGATTCCTCTATTAATTACTTAATATGCAATGAACCTGACTACCGGATACGGTTTCCCCAGCAGGAGGGCATTGTATTCTTCATGGAGCATGGTAATGTATATGCACAACTTACTAAATGGCCAATTGTCCGATAAATAGTCCACACGGCAATTACCCCATGGATTGGATTTTTGTGTGTACTGGATTGTAACCGGGAGGGGGGGTTAGGGGGTGAACAGCTAAGGCCATAGAGGGGTGAGCAGTTCGGAGCCGCGCTGACACTGAGACTCGCCTGTTGAAATCTGCGCGATTTCATGCCCATGCAGGCGAGCCAGCGTGCGCGATCGGGAGGCAGAGGGAGGCGGGGCAGTGACGTCGCTGGGCCAATCGCCCGCGACGCACCAACATCACAGCGCCGTGACGTTGACGCTGCTTCGCGCCGATTGGATGTTTTCAGCCGACAGTGCTCTGAAAAACAGCTTGGCTGTCGGCTGAAAAATCCAACGCCTCAGCACGCCTGCAGACGCTCGCGTGAGCCCCCTCTAAAGACATCCTCATTGAGGATGCAGGGGCTCAGCGCGGAGCGTCCGCACAGCTCAGCGCGGCTTGTCCTTCTATGGACTCGGCCTAAAGCAGAGTTCAGAGTGGATGCTTCGGACGCGAGCGTCCGTGCGCGCCTCCCCCACGTGCTCCTGCAGCTCAGCAATCTGTGTTCAGGCTGCAGGAGTCGGGTTGCGGCGCTTGGGAAAGGGGCGAATGTGTCACGGAGCTGGTTCGCTGAACCAGCTCACATTATGCGACTGCCGCCCCAAATATAATTTCTGGTTGTAGCGGCAACATTTTGCAGCGTCAACGCTGCACTTTGCCGCCAGTGGAGTTTTCAGTTTGAACACTCCTACTGAACAACCTGAAATTGCGACGGGCGTGCTCGCGCACATCGTGTAGCAGCCACCCTGAACACTAAGAATAGTGCAGTCTGGCCTAGAGGAACCACCCAGTTCCTAATATATTTATCTTTTTATGTGCCTGTAAGATCAAGATGGCCACTGTAGTCATCCAATAGGAAGCTGCAATGTTATTCTCTGATGACATTGTGGTTTCCCATCAACCCGTTGGACTGAGCTTTAGCTGGTGGCAATATTGGTTTCCTAGAACAGGGGTGTGCAAACTCCTGGGGGCGTGAGATTTTCCAGGGTGGGCGTAGAGCTTACAGAGGTCCCGTGCTCTTCCCCAAGGCATTTAAATGTTGGGGGACCACGCGAGGTCTGCAACTTCCCTTCCCTTACCTTACCTTACCTTACCTTACCTTACCTTCCCTTACCTTTAAGCGACAGCGTAAAAATAGGCAGATTTCTGCTTTTACATTTTGGTGATTTTCAGACTAACCGTTTTCTGGGGAAGGTTATATTTGTTAGGTGCATTGACAGAATGATTCATTCAGTTATCCTGTTGGATAGGTTGGGGTTAGGTGTGGCATCCACTGCAATAGATGATAGGAGTCTGGGTCGAGACTTTGTGCAAAAATTGAGATTAAAGACTAAACAAGTCTAGAGCACAGTCATGGGATTCATTAAATTCAGCAGTGCGTATCCTTTGAAATGACTATATGTTACAAAATGTGCGTTCATATAGTTTACCGTTAACAGTAGTTAGATAGCCAGACAAGTAGATGGACACCGCCATTAGTCTGGGTTTGAATGTTGTTTTTTTTTTTCCTGCTCAAGTGAACCATTTTCTGATATTGAATGTTGTGTTCATATGTTTAGTACTACAGCACTTTAGATCTTTTTTTTTGTTTGTTTTAAGCAATTACCTCTCATGATATTGAGAAATGAGCATTCAAAGGTTAATAAACTAGAATCTAATTTGATCTATTTTTGGTACATTTGAAACTTGTCTCATTCTTTGTGCCAATTCTTGCGATATCAGTGATGCAGGTTACCAGAGAAAGATTCAAATTCCCACAGGAGCCAAGAAAAAAAATGATTACAACATGTTTAAGAATTTTATTTTTATTTTTTTAGGGGGCGGAGGTTATGGGTTACGTTATATGTATTGCCAATGCATGTTTAAGGGGATTGCTTCCTAAAATGTTTTCTATTTTAGGTGTAGATGAACAGTGGGAATGTGCTGTTACTTTAGAGCCTATTTCAATGAATGAAATCTACTTCAGAAGCTTAATGAATATAAAATTAAAAGGAACAGTGCAAAATTGGAACCAGAACGGTTCTATTGCAATGGACACCTGGGTGCTTGGTCATTCCTCGAAAGACTCCTTGCCATGCATTTGCTTTCAGCATCTTCTACAGACACTGAAGTCTAGAGGATTACACATGGTAAATCTAACCTTCTTGTGGTTTTTAGTTGGTCTGTTGATATTTGTATACAACAAAAGACAGGGGAGCCCAATGCTACATCAAATTGACAAAACATATGCAGTAATTAGTATAAAGTTAAATACTTCAGTAATAATATTTTCTTGGTTATTTAGTTAAACCCTTTGGCCAAAGCGTCATAAGCGTGCATACCACGTCAAGGTATACCTCCAAACAACTGATGCCAGTAAGAAATTGAATTAACACACTTTCCCAGTAAGCTCAAACCTCACACCCACCACGTATGTATGTATGTGTCAAAGGGAGTGCTACTGAGCGTGGCAAATGTATACTACAAAAGACAGGAGCCCAATGCTACATCCAATTGACAAAACATAGTTAAATACTTTCCTAATAATATTTTCTGTGTGTGTGTAGATATGTATGTGTGTGTGTATATATATATATATATATATATGTGTGTGTGTGTGTATATATATATATATATATATATATATATATATATATATATATATATATATATAATTCCTCTTCAGCGCGGGGTGCTTTTTCCGCCCGTAATAGTTAACGTAGGCCTATAAATCATTCCATAGTAATATTGTAACTTGTCTTTTTATGTATTTGTGGGATATGCTAATTTGTTTAGCAGTGAAATATACTGTATACATTCCCTTTTTGTTCATTAGTTGCATGTCCTTTCTTTCCAGGTTGCTGATGTATGCACAGGGGAAGACTTGGCACTCCGCACAGGCATCCTTTCCCCCATTTCAGAAAGTGTTGCAGTTCTTAATGTGATCTGTAATGAAAGAGCTATTGGGATTGACCAATTGTTATTACATAGAACAGTTAATGAAGCCAGCCAGGATATCCCCTATGACCTCCCTGACATTGTGAGCAGTGTCCTAAGTCACGTGTATAACTCTGACAACATATCCACCACTGGTAAGAGATGTATTACTCTGCCTACATGAGTAAAATAATTGCTATACCAATTTTAAAATATTAATGTTGTATTTTTATTGTAAGATTTAGATCAGTATGCTCTGAAAATAGCTTTACTCTTAAGAAAGTAGTTAATGTCTAAACCTTGCCTTCCCTCCCCCCACTTCACAAAGTAATTGGAAGAAGTGCAAATTAAGATCATATTGCTATTTGCTTTGAATGAGCACTCTTCTTCCTACCCCCTTAATAGTATTGAAGCAGGGGGTCTCCAGCGCTGAACCACATTGATTTCAGCTCTGGGGACCCTCTACTTCCCGAGATACTTAGCTCCTGCTCTTAAACTAGAACGTGGCAGGCTAAGGGCAAACGTGAGGCAGTACCACGTGGAAAGGGTGGGGATTTTCCCAACAGAGGTGCTAGGGGCTACTACAGTAAGGGAGTTGGAACATACTTGGGATAGATGTAAGGTTATCCTTAATACAAAATAAGGATTAGGGTCAAATGGGGCCTGCGGTTTTACAGCAGTTGGGAAAATGGTGGAAGAGGAGGTGGGCCAAGTGGTTCTTATGTGCTGCCAAATTCTGTTTGTGTTACATCATATTATTTGTTATATTCTCAGCCTTTGCAGAGCTCCCGGTACCAGAGTGGGTTGAGCAAGAACTTTCTCAAAGCAGTCAATGGACTTCCTCTATTGTTGAAAGATGGTACCCTTTATCTGATGCCTCCGGAGCGAGCTGTAACCTGATGGAAGCTTTTCGGTAAGAAACACAATGAAGTGTAATTAAAATGACTTGCCATAACTTGGCCCAGCATACATAATGTCACTCCAGATACATTTTTAGTATTTTAAATGATGAATTTTCAATGATTATGTTCAGATTGATAAATGCAGCCTCTTCTGATGAGCGGGATGAACAGTCGACATCTGATGTAGAAATTGGCTCTTGTTTGTCTGAATTCTATCAGAAAAAATCCAATGACGAGTCTGGAATTGCAGGACAAGGGGAAAACCGAAAGAAACGTAAGTACAAACAGACCTGCACGGCTTGCATATTGGGTCACTGATGCACAAATACATGTTGCAAATGACTCATTTACTTTCAGTTAGTTGTGAATGATGCATTTGAAGTTTACTGCCCGGCTATGTTTCTGAATAGACACCTGCATTAGTCTGGGGTTTTTTCTTCAATAATGCTCCAATCGGCACAATCGCTGTTCTTAATAAATAACCCTGTGTCTTAAAATTACTATTTTTAGAATTATTTCAAAAAGATTGTCTTCACTTAAGGTTAGCCCTAACTCATCTGCGTGCGTGATATCCTTTTTACCCAAATCTGACACCTAGAAGTTTTTTTAAAGTGAGACTTGGGAGAGTTTGATTTCCTCTGGCTGCTCTCTTTTGTGAGATGTCTGTGTGCTCAGGCTACGGCCCCAGTCACTGCGTGCACTCTCGTGTCGGAGCGCCTAACAGCGCGTGCACCAGTTTCAGCCACGATCTGAGGTTTAGCGGTCGCGTTGGGATGCGCGTCTTGGCAAGAAGAGCACAGGGGGAGGCGTGGTGGGGCGCAGCCATGATGTCACGCGGCTGGTTCGCCCTCATTGCTCAGCCGCTGCGCCAAAAGACAGATTCCTGGTCTTTTGGAAAGGTAGTCGCGCTTTGTGCGCACACACTCCGACTGGGGCCTGCCCCATAGAGGACTGTACTTGCTGCCACCGGTGACGAAGCCTAAGTGCTTGTACAGCCAGAGTCCCCCCATCCCCACTTCCCCTTATCTTTATTCCCTCTGATAAGCACAGGATAGGATAAGGATAAAACTAAAACTTCCCTATTCAGAAGACGCTACGAAATTAAACTGCTGGAATGTACCTTAAGGAGCACTCGTTTAACTGCAAACCTTCTTAACCATAAAAAAAAAAGTTCACCATCATGATACACAAGCCGCGCTTTACAAAATAAACACACTTTTTTCATACCGTGCATAACTTTCTTTTAAGGGGGACTTCCTCGCACCCCGGTGAGGCAAAAAATGAAAACAATGCCCCGCTCTCTGCAGATGCTAAATGTCGCCAGATTGAATGTTAAGGCTCAAAAATCGCATCCAGAGGGAGTTCTACCTGCAACAAATGAGAAGAATTCCCTGACGAAACGGAGATCAGCAGATCAACAGGAAGAAAAGGGGAAACCATTGAAACCTTCTGGTGAGGTTTTCCCCTTTTTACATTACATTTATACTTTAGCATTGCACGCACTGCTTTTAACCTTCAACATTTTTATTTGGGAAAAGGTTCTATTATAATTTAGGTTTTTCTTCCCATTCTAACAATTACTTTCAACTTGTATGTATATCTTTATTTATATAGCGCCATTAATGTACATAGTGCTTCACAGCCGTAATACACGTGACAATCATATAAATAACAAGTAATATCAATAACATACAGTATCATGGGAAAAAGCGCTTCAGACATAAAAGTAACATTTAGGAAAAAGTCTCTTCCCCGAAGAGCTTACAATCTAATTGGTAAGTAGGAAGAACGTACAGAGACAGTAGTAAGGTTTCTGGTAAGTGCATCTGCAAGGTGTCAAGGGCGATGTATGAGATGTAAAGTTTCAGCCATGGAGCTATTCATATGCTTTAAGGTGGTGTGTTTTAAGGTGGGTCTTAAAGGTGGATAGAGAGGATGCTAGTCGGGTACTGAGGGGAAGGGCATTCCAGAGGTGTGGGGCAATCAGTGAGAAAGGTTTACGGCGGGAGAGGGCTTTAGATACAAAAGGGTTAGAGAGAAGACATCCTTGAGCAGAAGGCAAGAGTCTGGATGGTGTATAGCGAGAAATTAGGGCGGAGATGTAAGGCCTGTTCTATAGTGCGTGCACGGCAGTTTTATTTGGCTGAGGATAGTCAGCCATTCTATAATTGTTCCGCGCGCGCACACGGCAGGGAGCGTGGAACTGGCCAACAGGGGGGAAGATGAGAAAAATAAAATTTGCGCCGCTGAGTGTGTGTGTGTGCACAATGTTATTTAAAAAAATATTAAAGGATTTATTTATTTATTTATTTATTTATTTGAAAACTTTAAACACACATACATACATACATACATACACACACACACACACTACCTCACTTGCGCACAGTATACACACAAAACGTGTGCGGCACGCGCGCACGGCCGCACACAGTATATAACAGCCCTAAGGAGGAGCAGAAGTGTAAAGCTTTAAAAGGATGAAGAATTGAGTGTCTGATATGGGATTTGTTAGAAAGACAGGAGGGGAGACGCTGAGACAGATTTAGGAAAGAGTAGAGTGATTCTGGCAGTAGCGTTTAGGATAGATTGTAGGGGAGGCAGGAAGGCTGAAGGCTGTGATGGAGAAGAGGATGTTCCACAGTATCAAATGCTGCAGAGAGGTTGAGTAATATGAGCAGAGTGTATTGACCTTTGGCAGCATGAAGGTCATTGGTAATTTTATTGAGGGCTGTTTCAGTGGAGTGAGCAGTGCGGAACCCCGATTGCAGAGGGTCTAGGACAGAATAGGTGTTGAAAAAATACAAGACATTCAAGGAGTTTAGAGACAGGGCGATAGTTAGACAGGTAGGGTCAAACTTGCTGTTAGGGTTAGTAATGGTATGACTGTTGCATGTTTGAAGGAGGAGGAAAATGTACCAGAGTAGAGGGAAGAGTTAAAAATGTGTGTGAGCTTCGGGATTATATTAGGAGCAAGAGGTTTTAGGAGATGAGACGGAATGGGGTCGAGGGCAAGTGGTAAAGGGAGAAGAGAAGATCAGTAACGATACATCCTCCTCTGTGACAGTGGAAAAAGAGTCGAGGCAGGCAGGAGAAGAGTTAGGAAGATGGTAGGATGGGAGGAGGATACAGAGGGGATGGCCTGATGTTATTACAGTTTTTATTGGTTGGTACAGATATACGTCATATAGCATTGCTAGAATTACGTTCATGCAATCATATAGCTTCTGGACAATGATATTATGTTCTGTTTAAAGCAAAATTGCTCTTGGGCATAAGATTTCCCTTTCTGAAGGTGAACATGATACACTCTGAGTTTGCTTATCCAGTTTCAAGCTCCATGTAATATCCCAAATATGTATTCCTCTATCTTTGGAACATATTAAGTGCATACAGTAGGGTCAGCAGTTGCTGTTACTGGGATCTGTCTGCAGATATATTTGGGGTCTTTGTCCAAATCATGCTTCTGCTTGCTAGGAATCTGATGCTTTTAGATGTCATGGTGTCATTACATTTCAGAGTGCTCCTTTCTCCCCTTGATTTATATCCATTTACCTGTATCCTGATGTCACACTAAATAATGCGATTTTACTTCTCAGGTTTTAAAACTGAAGAGGAGCTGATTTCCTTTTTAAAGGAAGACTATGATAAGACTGTTTTTTCAGGAAATGATTCATTGCTAACACGTGCCAAGGATGCAATAACCGTAATTAAATCCTATCTGAAATCCAACAGCAGCAAACAAGTGGAGGTATAAGCCAGCCTGTGGCTTCTTGTTTCTTCCTGAGTTGTTTGTTTTTTTTTTTTGTTTTTTTTGTATAGTCTTTTTATTGGAGGTCTTACAATCAAATATCTCATACATTTCCAACTGTACACATAGTCACATCTGTCACTGCATATACATTCTGAGTGTTTTGTCTATGTGTCCATGCTTCTATTGTAAGTTCCATAATTTTAACATTGTAACATAATAATTGTTCTTGCATAGCGCTGCTTGTTTTTTACGTAGCGCTTTACAAAGACATTTTTGCAGACACAGTCCCTGCCCCATGGAGCTTACAATCTGTTTTTTGTTGCCTGAGGCACAGAGAGATAAAGTGACTTGCCCAAGGTCACAAGGAGGCGACACCGGGAATTGAACCAGGTTCCCCTTCTTGATACTTAGTGCCAGAGTCCGTGTCTGTACTCACTGAGCCGCTCCTCCCATAATTGACTTGATTGTTTCTTGTCAGCTTTTAGTACTTTCAATGTTTTTTTTGCATTTGACACCACCGCAAACGGCGAGTCGAACTGTTTGATATGATATCGCTGTCTTCTCCACAAAAATTGTCTGCCAGTCTTGATACTCCCTGAACTTCTTTCTCCCCTCCCTCCTTTTCTTAGATTTACAGACCTCCTGCTTGCCAGCTTGCTTGTCTGTTACCTTTGTCTTCCTCCCTCCTGACTCTCTCCTCAGGCATATCTTCTTGTGTCTTCTAGATTGGATGCCCACTTTTTACTGTGTGTATCCTCTGAGTTTCAATATTTATATCTATATAAGATAAGGCAAATTTCATTTTATACAATGTGTTTAGGAAACATTTTATACCAATTTATGCGTTGTATTTTCATTTTGTCTACAGATCGACTGTATGGCTAAAATCCGAAATCTTTTGAAGACCAGCAAAGCTATCAGACGGCATTATGGGAATAATCAAAACAAAGCAGCTAAACTTAGAGAGTAAGAAACCTGTTTATTTTAATTATTTTATGGAGAAGTAATTATTTAAGTCATTCTGTTTGCTATTGTTTAAATATTTTATTTGGTCATTTAGATGTCAGATTCAAGTAATTTTACGTCTGGAGATGTGCGTGCAATGTCCATCTCTACAAACTAATGCAGATGAACTGGAACAAACTGTTGAAGAGGTAAGTATCCTATTGGTTCTCTCTGTTTTTTTTTTTAAATGTGTGTATACAGGCATACCCCGCATTAACATACGCAATGGGACCGGAGCATGTATGTAAAGTGAAAATGTACTTAAAATGAAGCACTACCTTTTCCCACTTATCAATGCATGTATTGTACTGCAATCGTCATATACGTGCATAACTGATGTAAATAACACATGTGTAACAGGCTCTATAGTCTTCCTGCTTGCGCACAGCTTCGGTACAGGTAGGGAGCTGGTATTGCTGTTCAGGGCGTGCTGACAGGCGCATGCGCGAGCTGCCGTTTGCCTATTGAGCGATATGTACTTACTCGCGAGTGTACTTAAAGTGAGTGTCCTTAAACCGGGGTATGCCTGTATATATATATATATATTCTCAACATCGCAGTACCGAAAAAAAACAATAAACACCGAAAAACATACTTTTACACAATTGTTTTAAGTATTGCTCATCCATCATACGTATGATTTGAGAAATTCAACACATTAACACAAATAATATAAAGAAAAAACAGATAATCGCATTTTCGAAGCTATCAGCACATGGTCTCCTAACAGAATCTGGTGTTAGATCCCCACTCGCCATCTCCCAAATCAAAAATATACTATCATATTTCCTCAAGGTCGACATTATCTGTGGAACAGGGGGAAACCCGGGCGCTCCCTCAAAGATGTGTGACCGGGGACATATAAACAGATAATTACGACCGTGAAAACATGTACAAGGGTCCCCTCAGTTTCGTCGTCTCGTCCTGTGGCTCTGACCCCAATAGGATCTATCCAGGATCCTTGTTAGTCCGGGGATACAGAAAAGAAGGGGGAGCACAGGGTGAGGAACCCTACTATGGTATGTTTGGCCTCTAATGGATGATAATGGGTGTAGTGAAAATATATAAAAACACTTACACGGCCTTGTGTAAATGCTATCACATCAAGGTATCTTTACATTTTTCTTTTTTCTCTTCCTCTGCTGGAAAGGTTTTCCTTCTCCCCTCTCTTCAGGTCTGGTTCTCTTCTTACATTCGCCGACAGCTCACAGTTGTAGTGTCCCCCTCAGAGCAAAATGGACATAAAAACAATATGTAAGGGAAAAGATAACTCAGACTATGATAAAAAAGCAACCAAAGCTGCAATCACTCACACGGCAAGTGTGAGTGCAATCCTGGGAGGATATATCTTATCTTGCTTCTTGGATTTCAGCGTTTTAATGACATGGGGGTGATATATAAATAATAAAAATGTGTATACAGGATAATACTCACACGGCCTCGTGTGAGCAAGCACACATAAAAATGTCCTTTTGTTCTATTTGGGTTTCCAGTGTTAACTCCCAAATGTGGGAAGTGTAAGAGGTAGCCCCTCCTTGATGGTAGTGTAGAAATGAAGAAAGTCTGAGTTGAAACAGACTACAGTTTATTAAACCATATGTGGCACTCAAAAACACTTCATAAAAATTGATATAAAAACGGCAACATAAAAACAACAAAAAATAAATGAATAGAAAGAACAGCCAGTCATTCGGAGATGGATCGTGAGTCCGTGGGGTGCAGCAAACAGTGTCCGCGTCCGGAAATAGTGCTGCTTCCTCTGGAATCACTCCTTGACGTGGCTGTGTATAGGTACAGATTTGCTTAGTGGAAAGAGCAACGCGTTTTGCCCGCTTATGGGCTTCCTCAGGCTGCGTAGAAGGGGGGTAAGGCTTGGAATGAGTATATATGCAAAGATCAGCCAATCCCCTGTCCAGCTAAGCGACGTCTTCTCTGTTAAGGTCCGTTTTTCAATAAAGGCTAATGAGTGCTATCTGGCACTACACTTACTGTAGCAATAATGTTTTAGCCCCATGATTCTGATTTCGGCTGGAGATCCGAATAAAAAATAAACTTAAACACATGTAAATTTACAGAAAAAATGCAGACTGATCTAATACTTATGTGATTGAAATGTATAAGTGTATTTAAAGTGCTGACATAACTAAGTATAAATTACGTGACGAGTTGGTGTAGGAATTATGTGATAAATATATATATACAATTTCAGTGCGAGAATAAATGGTATTAAAAGTGTATGGTGAACATATATGTACAATTTTAGTGTGAAAATCAATGTGTATATACAGCTAAAAGCTGACATGACCGAGTATAAATAACTCAGTGTGTTGATGTTTAATATGATAGTGAAATGGGAATTCATTGTGCACATACAACAAATATGACCCCAATACTTTCATGGGTAACAATATATTAAATGGTGTGAGTGACCTAAATATATAAAAATGTATCTAACCTAATACTAATTAATCTAAATGATCGTATAAATTTGTTAGAAATAATAATAATGATAATAAAATAAAAAGATATCTTAATGCAATAACATAATTGTTATAATGTTTAAAAACAAAATATGATGCCATTAAATATGTTTATACATAGATATTAAAATGATTGTCTAATATAAATAGTTGGAAAAACCTTTCTATTCAGCATATGTAACTTTGTATAAAGATCCATGTATATCTATGTTTATACATAGAGATTAAAATGTCAACTCTTTAACTTTAAAACTAAATGATATTTCAACTGAAATAAGGTATACAATTCTATATACTGCTGCGTAGAAGTGGAATAATGATGTTGATTATTTCTACTTATGGCGTGGGTCATTCCAGCATTCCAGATCTAAAAGAAATTAGAAATGGTGAGGATGAATATCCATATGTTATATTATAGTTTTGATAAAACATGTTAAAACGTAGTATTTAAAAGTTAACCTGTGTAGTGTTTCATGTTTACAAAACATCATAACAAATCAATGTTTAGAGTAGGCATCATATCAAAAACGCTTGGAATAGGCATAAAATCCAGGACGCTTATCCATGAGCTCAGAACATTGTTATATGTTTAGATCTAAAAAAGTGAATAATTTTGAACAAGTGTGAAGGGGTGGTGGGGCGGGTACTGGAAACTATATAAAAGCCCCCAGGTCTATATCCAGACCTTTGGGGGTCAATGTTTTTAGTCTATAGATCCAGTACGTTTCTCTTTGGCAGAGTTTTTGGAGTCTATCTCCTCCCCTCCAATGTAAGTCTACTCTTTCAATCCCCTTAAAAGTGAGGCCTTCCGGGTTTCCTTCGTGGAATAAGCTAAAATGTCTTGAGACACTGTGTGTCAATACTTGTTTGCGAATATTGCCCATGTGCTCCAAAATGCGTACCCTCAAAGGTCTTGAGGTTCGTCCTACATATTGGAGACCACATGGGCACGCCAGAAGATACACCACAAAGTCAGTGCGACAACTAATTGTCTGTTTTATCTTAAATTCTTCCTTGGTTATATTGGAACTAAAAACCGCTTTATCTCCTTTTGTCACCTGTTTGCACGCTTTAAAGCGGTTTTTAGTTCCAATATAACCAAGGAAGAATTTAAGATAAAACAGACAATTAGTTGTCGCACTGACTTTGTGGTGTATCTTCTGGCGTGCCCATGTGGTCTCCAATATGTAGGACGTACCTCAAGACCTTTGAGGGTACGCATTTTGGAGCACATGGGCAATATTCGCAAACAAGTATTGACACACACTATCTCAAGACATTTTAGCTTATTCCACGAAGGAAACCCGGAAGGCCTCACTTTTAAGGGGATTGAAAGAGTAGACTTACATTGGAGGGGAGGAGATAGACTCCAAAAACTCTGCCAAAGAGAAACGTACTGGATCTATAGACTAAAAACATAGACCCCCAAAGGTCTGAACATAGATATAGACCTGGGGGGCTTTTATATAGTTTCCAGTACCCGCCCCACCACCCCTTCACACTTGTTCAAAATTATTCACTTTTTTAGATCTAAACATATAACAATGTTCTGAGCTCATGGATAAGCGTCCTGGATTTTATGCCTATTCCAAGCGTTTTTGATATGATGCCTACTCTAAACATTGATTTGTTATGATGTTTTGTAAACATGAAACACTACACAGGTTAACTTTTAAATACTACGTTTTAACATGTTTTATCAAAACTATAATATAACATATGGATATTCATCCTCACCATTTCTAATTTCTTTTAGATCTGGAATGACCCACGCCATAAGTAGAAATAATCAACATCATTATTCCACTTCTACGCAGCAGTATATAGAATTATATACCTTATTTCAGTTGAAATATCATTTAGTTTTAAAGTTAAAGAGTTGACATTTTAATCTCTATGTATAAACATAGATATACATGGATCTTTATACAAAGTTACATATGCTGAATAGAAAGGTTTTTCCAACTATTTATATTAGACAATCATTTTAATATCTATGTATAAACATATTTAATGGCATCATATTTTGTTTTTAAACATTATAACAATTATGTTATTGCATTAAGATATCTTTTTATTTTATTATCATTATTATTATTTCTAACAAATTTATACGATCATTTAGATTAATTAGTATTAGGTTAGATACATTTTTATATATTTAGGTCACTCACACCATTTAATATATTGTTACCCATGAAAGTATTGGGGTCATATTTGTTGTATGTGCACAATGAATTCCCATTTCACTATCATATTAAACATCAACACACTGAGTTATTTATACTCGGTCATGTCAGCTTTTAGCTGTATATACACATTGATTTTCACACTAAAATTGTACATATATGTTCACCATACACTTTTAATACCATTTATTCTCGCACTGAAATTGTATATATATATTTATCACATAATTCCTACACCAACTCGTCACGTAATTTATACTTAGTTATGTCAGCACTTTAAATACACTTATACATTTCGATCACATAAGTATTAGATCAGTCTGCATTTTTTCTGTAAATTTACATGTGTTTAAGTTTATTTTTTATTCGGATCTCCAGCCGAAATCAGAATCATGGGGCTAAAACATTATTGCTACAGTAAGTGTAGTGCCAGATAGCACTCATTAGCCTTTATTGAAAAACGGACCTTAACAGAGAAGACGTCGCTTAGCTGGACAGGGGATTGGCTGATCTTTGCATATATACTCATTCCAAGCCTTACCCCCCTTCTACGCAGCCTGAGGAAGCCCATAAGCGGGCAAAACGCGTTGCTCTTTCCACTAAGCAAATCTGTACCTATACACAGCCACGTCAAGGAGTGATTCCAGAGGAAGCAGCACTATTTCCGGACGCGGACACTGTTTGCTGCACCCCACGGACTCACGATCCATCTCCGAATGACTGGCTGTTCTTTCTATTCATTTATTTTTTGTTGTTTTTATGTTGCCGTTTTTATATCAATTTTTATGAAGTGTTTTTGAGTGCCACATATGGTTTAATAAACTGTAGTCTGTTTCAACTCAGACTTTCTTCATTTCTACACTACCATCAAGGAGGGGCTACCTGTTACACTTCCCACATTTGGGAGTTAACACTGGAAACCCAAATAGAACAAAAGGACATTTTTATGTGTGCTTGCTCACACGAGGCCGTGTGAGTATTATCCTGTATACACATTTTTATTATTTATATATCACCCCCATGTCATTAAAACGCTGAAATCCAAGAAGCAAGATAAGATATATCCTCCCAGGATTGCACTCACACTTGCCGTGTGAGTGATTGCAGCTTTGGTTGCTTTTTTATCAAAGTCTGAGAGTTATCTTTTCCCTTACATATTGTTTTTATGTCCATTTTGCTCTGAAGGGGACACTACAACTGTGAGCTGTCGGCGAATGTAAGAAGAGAACCAGACCTGAAGAGAGGGGAGAAGGAAAACCTTTCCAGCAGAGGAAGAGAAAAAAGAAAAACGTAAAGATACCTTGATGTGATAGCATTTACACAAGGCCGTGTAAGTGTTTTTATATATTTTCACTACACCCATTATCATCCATTAGAGGCCAAACATACCATAGTAGGGTTCCTCACCCTGTGCTCCCCCTTCTTTTCTGTATCCCCGACATTATCTGTGACCCATTGCAATCTTATTGGTACTCTTTAATGTTTGTGTTGAAAATTAATTTGTAACCTATAAATATTAATTGCATTGATTTTTAAGGCTTCTGCTCTTTTCAGAATACATGTGACTTTAAGAATAAAGGTTACAGCTATATATTTGTTTTTTGTATGATTTACTCATACTTTTAAAAAAAAAAAAACACACATTAGAAAACATTGCTACAATCCTTTTTTCTTTTTGTGTACTGTGGCAAATATTGCTCTTGCAGATGACGGATATGTTGCGGATTTTATCTCTAACGGAAGATCCGACGTTCCTAACAAAATTTCTGCAGGAAGATGTCCTTGTCACGTATGTATTTTTTGTTTTTCTTATCTATTACAATGCTGATATTGTGTTGCATTTAAAATACTTGTTATTTTGGAGCTTGCACAATATTATATTAATATATTTTATGCCCATTCAGAAGCCACAGAGATTAGAAGTAGTTAGAAGAATTGCCGATTGAGTCTTGAGAGCAAGGTATAACCAAGTGTTAAACTCCTGCAGATTTTGTCCATTTATTTACGAGTTAATCTTTATTGAACTTCTCTATTTAAATGAACTCCCTCGTCCAACTGCTTTACATTTTGAAAATAGAGTATGTTTAATTACAAAGCAATCAGTTGTATGATCTGGTTAGCCAGGATATTACTGATACTTGCTTCCATGTGGGCCTAATGCTTTCAGATGCGCTGTGGGAACGGTTGATATCCAGAGCTGTGTGGGGTTTTTTTTGTAATAGGAAAAATAAGCAGTTTTTTTTAGTTGTTTAAATATTTGTATTTGAACTCTCAGGTACGTAGCTACTATACCCAAAATCCTGGCAGACTTATACTTTGGTCTTGGGACACAAATTCCAGAGGATCTGGCCTTGGCTCTCCCTGCTGACTTCTTCAGTGACGATTCTGTGGTACAGGAAGGGAAAACCCCAATGTATTCCCAGCCTTCAATGTCCAGGGTTCCAAGTGTGGTTCCGTTTAACAGCGAGGCGGATCAGCTTGAAGAGCTGCGGACCAGATCAGCAAAAAAGAGGTACTTCAGTTGTATTTCTTTAATATTGATAACTATTTGTGTTCTGCAGTATATGGTCTTATTTATGTTTAAACAAATGTAAAAAATTGGTTAAAGGTATTTTTAAATGGACCACAGGTAGCTTGGATAATTAAAATATTTGTAACATTATTGTTCAGCTTGACGCTCATTTTAACTGGACCGTTTACTAAATGTGCCCATCTTTGTGAAGGTCGAGCACCATGGCGAGACACAGGAGTGTAACTGAATCCTCACACAGTTCTCGCCAGATTGAATTGCCAAAAGTTCCAAAGAGGCAGCTGAATAAAGTAAGAACTTGTTTTGTGTCTTTAGATGTCATGAGCAAAGTTGATATTTATGATTTTACATCTTATTAATTCCTGTTCACACGATTTTCACAAAATATATTCATGGGCGCATTTACAGTGTTAGAGCAGATGGTTATCTTTCTGCTGTTTTTTTAAACCTTGGGTCAACTCTGCTATCTTGTGGGCCTATAATTTTAGTTTTTTTTTATAAATAGTCTTGAAAGTGCGACAACATAAATTGTATGCTGTGTATTTTTGACGTGAAACTTCTTTGCTGGCACCTACCTACAAAAAAATGTTGCTAGGACAAATCTGCTTCATGGTGATGAAAGTCAAATGGAAGTGACATGCGCAGAAGCCAGTAACACCTTCCTCTCCCAGTTCCTTCCCTGCGCAGACGCGACTGGCGCCGCACACATGCACAGAGGCGGCCAGCACACCATGCGCAGACGCGAGGCGACACATACACCACCCCCCAATGAAGTGAAAGAACAAAACATGAACATTTCTTGTAAATGTATAATAGCATTATGTAAAAAAATAAATCAAGAAAAGCCAATCTGCAATGAAAAAGAGCCGATTTAATATATATTGGATCATAGCGACTTAGGTTGTAATAAATTATTGTATGTCGAGGAATAGAAAAGCTATTAAACGTTTCTTAAAGTAGATAGGTGAGACTTTAACAAGCAATTTACATTAATCCAAGTCCTTCCCCAATTATTGCATTACCTAAGCAAAAAGTAAAACCAAGGATGAGCAATATGAGCCCAACAACTTTCACAACTTGACACAAAAATCTTTGTTATTGGTCTTTAATAACAAAGATTGTGTCAAGTTTTGAAAGTTTACGGGGCAATTTGTTAGGTGGGAATAAGGCAGCATTTCTATATTAGAAGCGGTTCAATAGTAGATAATCGCTAGTAGATTTTAAAAGGGAAATGTTAAAACAGTAAGTACGTTCTAAATGAAACTACGCGATGTTTTTTCACTGAAATTTTGTTTTTGATAAACTTTTGAGAGTATAATACAATTTCAGTGACAAAACACAAAGTTTCACTTACTGCATGTGCAAGCCACACACCCTTTTTTTTTTTTTTTTTGTCTTATCTTTCCTTTTTTGTCAATTTCTTTAATCATGAATCCATTATATTATTTGATCTAAAGTGTAATTATAGTTGTAAATTCTATTTCCTACAGTACAATCACATTTGGTTAAGCTTGAACATCCCAGGAAAACAAATGTGGGCAATGAAAGATTTAAAGGTAGCAAGAAATTGAAATGCATGTTTGATAAATCAATGAGACCTTTGTAAAATGTGCATTTGTATAAATTGGCACTTTATTACATTCTGTGTAATATGTTGTAAATATTTGTCATTTCAGGAGAATTCACAATCTAATCTTATTGTAATGGTTGAAAAATTAAAATTACCTCTCCCACCTCAACCACAGAAAGAAGCCGAAGGTATGGTAAAATGTTTTTGCTTTTTAATGTGTTGATATTTTTATAAATGGGTACAATTAACTTTCTGAACTTGAGCATAATAATCTTGGTCATTTTAGTTGTAGATGTGCAAACAAAAAAAATGCATGTGGCTAGATGACCATTCTTGTTGATGGAATGTAATGGCTGAGCTAGTGTAATATGTCACCAGTTTTAGGTGCATAAATGTTCATTTTAATTTGCAATTATTTATTTTGTTTAAAAGCAACAAAAGTGCGTAGAAACCTGTTTATTCAAGAGAACCGCTCGCCAACAAAAAGATGCAACAAGATGCCAAGAAGCCAGTCTGTGTCGGCAGTGGAGGGTCTGAAACATAAGCGCAGCATGTCACACGGTGGCACCAACGGTACAGATTTCACTAATAGACTGCACAAATTTGTCAGATGAAAAAGCAATTGTATGTTTGTTTATGATTAATGGATAGGGTATGGTTTTTCATTAAAAAGTTGAAAGTTTTGTCTTCTAACCAGAACGCCTGATCAGTCTCTTGTATATTTAATGTAATTTGGGTTATGTTTTGAACTGCATATGTTTACAGAGAAATATGTATAGACAGAAAAAGTAGCACTAGACTAATGTGCTATATATGATTAAATAAACTAGTGTATGTGTCATACATAGGGTCACCTAACTATGTTTGATGTAGAAAGTGAATAAATATATACAATAGTGAAATGGATATAATTCCAATGTAACATGAATAAGGAACCAGTTCCAATGGTGTGGTGAATAAGAAGTCCAAATCCAGAAAACTGTTCCTTATGGAGTAGGCTGCACCTTCTGAGTGATCTAGCCTGATCATATGGATAACTACAAAGAAAAAGCGCACGCTCCATAGCATAATACTGTTATGCAATTTATTAAGATAAGAGTCAGTCGCCAGGACATGCACTTACAATGTGGAATGAAAATCACGCATTTGAGAGAAATCTCTACAATTTGACGTCACCAGCTGGAGAACGCGTCCGGTGTCGGTTCAGACGGTGGATCATCTAGTTCCGTTTTGGACAGCCTCCGGGTGTAGTAGTCTGAGATGATAAAGGGTTGTGGGTTAGTTTGCATGTGGCAAGTGCAATCTAATGCGAAAATGTTCAAAATAACTCTGGTCACAAAACTACAAAGGCAGAATACAGGATTAGTGATATTGTCAACTATTCTAAGTAGGCGTATATGAGAACGAGAAGCGCCATAACCAGGTCCTGCTCTGAAGCTACGAAAGTAGTACATCACGGACCAGGGAGTGAATTTGTGGAATAGCCTCCCAACGGAGGTGGTAGTGGCTAATACTGTAAGGAAATTCAAACATGCCTCGGCTAGACATGGCTCAATACGAAAGTATGCCAAGTGGTGCTTATTTGCCGTCAAATTTGATGTTTCAAAATGTGACTCTTCTAATTAAACTTCTTTACATTTTAGATCATTACATGTTGCTGACCAAGAAAGTGTCAGAGACCCCTCTTCATAAACAGATATCAAACAGACGTCTTCATAAACAGATAAAAGGCCGGTGAGCTGCGTTCTAATTGTATTATATACATGAAACTATATTCTATGTATAGGACAAAACTCTGATTGTAATAGTCTTTCAGTACTGCTGACCCTCAGTACTTCTGTCCTTCTGGCCATTTGTGTTGTTTTGTCAAACACTGGCACAAAAAAACGACTAAACTCTGAAATTGGTGTGGGAAGGGAATTGCTACTTTAATCCTTTTTTTGTGACATATTATTAAAAAATAATCGCATAAAAAAATAATCGCATAAAAAAATAATCGCATAATAGGTGTTACAGCCCCCCTCTCCCCACCCCCACCCCCCAAAAAAAAAATATTTTGTTCACACTTGTCTAGGCAATACAACTGAACAGTACTGTAATAATGGTAAAATAATGTAAGACGGTGGCAAGGTAAGTGTAATATACACAATTAAATGAGATAATGATAGGCAGAAGGAGTGGCTCAGTGAGTAAAGACACTGACTGACACTGAGATTGCTGCAGGGGAACCTGGTTCAATTCCTGGTGTCGGCTCCTTGTGACCTTGGGTAAGTCACTTTATCTCCCTGTGCCTCAGGCACCAAAAACATAGATTGTAAGCTCTACGGGGCAGGGACATGTGCCTGCAAAATGTCTTTGTAAAGCGCTGCGTACAATTAGCCGCGCTATACAAGAACATGCTATTATTATTATTATAATCAAAACATCAACTTTTGTCATAAAAATGTAGTGACATCTGTAACCGTTCTGTTCCTTGCATTCATTTTTTTTGTATTTGTGTTGTGTGGTTTGGTTTTTATTGCTCATGCAAAGTAAGATGTAGGATAGCCCCATAATAACTACTAACAGATCTATTGACACATTTGTATTTAAATAAAATAACAGTAATTAAGCAGTGGTAGAAGGATTTCAGTGAAGTTATAATACCCTAGGCATAAACTGTGTTGTGCTTTCAGGCATTCAGATTCTACACCTGACATCGGCATTGTTGAGGAATCTCCAGAAAAGTCTCTAACAGGTAATTGGGACATGTTGGGAGAGCGGGGCCCAAGTTGGGTATATATTATTATTATTATTCTTTTTAGTAACAGATTCGGATACCCCAATACATTTTAACTTTCCGTATTTTAACAATTCACAGAGAAAACTGAATCCTGTTGAGACAATTTTTCAACATAACTATTCATTGCCTTTATCACCCTCTTTCAATATTTTAATTATACGTTTTGCCCTTTAATGCTTCTCCAAAAGGAAAATGTAAAAAAAAAAAGAAACAAATGAAAGCAAAGCAGTTGCCAATTACCTTTGTACCCACACGTATTACTGTCATGGAAATGGCACAGGATCTGTACATCTATTTACAGTTCTAGCAGCATTGGGTATATTGGGTTAGTTGAATTTGAATTTGAAATACGTTCGCAATATTAATCATTTGCATTTTCACCCTATATGGTCTCGTAAGATATATTTTTTGTATGTTATTCTGTTTTTACTCTTCTTAATTATACGTTTTGTTTTATGTAACAGAAATTGATTTACGAAGAAGTCCTCGCATTAAGCAGTTGACCTTGACAAGGAAGAACTCTTCCTTTTATGCTTCCCAGCCAAAGTCTCGTAATGTGGAGAGGTTGCATTCAGGGTCTCAGAAAAGCGCGGATGCGCATCTCACACGTACGCATCTCGCAGGCACGCCTCTCACAGGTACGCCTCTCACAGGTACTGAGGGTACAGAAGGGGAGAGATTCCCTCACATTTCTTGGTTAGAAATGTGAAACCTCCAGCACGATACATGATGGGCAGTGTTTTATCTAAATATTAAATAACATCTTGTAAAAGCAGCGTTTCTTATTTCCAGTTTTTTAATTAATTAAATGCTGCAGTTAATTACATTGATGTAAGCTGCCAATCCATCCTTTCTCCCGACACCGATCAGTAAAGATTCTGCTTTCCTGGGCACACAATATGGCTGCCTATTTTTAAAAGAAAATTCTGTGGCTTGGTAAATATTTGCCATAGCACAGAAGGAAGCTTAATGCATTATATATATAATTAAGGGCATAAAGAGTATAAAACTAAGATAATGCAGTAAGTATTCTCTATCACTATACAAAGCATGTATTTATTTATTTTAAACAGAATTTTGAATTGCTGCTTCAAAGTGGCGTTACCTTATGGCTTATTAATGTATTTTGTAAGTAGGTGGGAAGCAGAAGGTCTCTGGAGCTGAACCGCTCTGATTTCTGCTCCAGAAACTCCCCAAATCCCGAGATACTTGCATTGAAAGGTGGTTCTGGTAGCGGTTCCGGCCACGACGTCGTCCCTTGCAGCTTCCTATTGAATCAGGACCTTTAAACAGCAGGGAGATATCGATGTCACCTTCTGATGTATCTCGGGAAGCAGTGGGGTCTGCGGAACTGAAATTAACGTGGTTCGGCACAGGAGACCCCCCTGCTTTTCACCTTGGGGGGAGAAAGAGATTGGGAAATATTTTTTAAAAAATGTGTTTTTTTTTTAATTAAGGCAATGGTTCTTTAATTGTTCTAGAACATCTGCAGCTTTAGGAAAAATGAATATTTAATGGTGTGATTATCATTTGAATTTATACTTTTAGTGACAAGTTTGTTTTGCAGGCAGCAGATCCTTTTCTGAGGTAAAAAACCCCAATCAACTTCTCTTTGGAGAGGTCCAGCCAATGAATAGTGCTCCTGTGACAAGATCAAAAATACATCTCTCCGATACAGCTGAGCCAGGCATCTGTCAGGCAAGTTACAAATATTCACTCAAAGCTTCCATGCTCTTAACTTTCAGCAATGCAGACCTAAATTCATACAGATCAACATATGCTGACAACCTTTTCTTTTACAGACCCCAGGAAAAATCCTGCGATACACTCC
Source organism: Ascaphus truei (assembly GCF_040206685.1). NCBI lineage: Eukaryota > Metazoa > Chordata > Amphibia > Anura > Ascaphidae > Ascaphus > Ascaphus truei. The sequence continues at coordinate 1,746,104 of NC_134500.1, forward strand.
TCAGAAAACCATTCCCAACTTCAAAGACGTGCCAGAAAGGAACAAAATGATCCGTAAATCCCCTCGCACGCCTGTCAGGACTCCGAAGAGACTCAAAACACCGTCCAAAAGTTCATCAGAGAAGAAAACTGTGGCTAAAAATTTAGGAAAATATTTCTCGCCCTCTAAATTAGAGGAACATTCACCTTTTAAATCTTATGGAAGAAGAAGTGAACGATTGGCACAAATAACACCTGGGAAAGAAAGTTCTCCAAATAAATTGTTTGTGTCTCCATTAATGAATCTAATCTCCCCTCCAAAGGAAGGAGAAGGAAGACTTCAGGTTTTCAAAAGCCCCTTAAGGACACCTAAGAGAGGGTCAAACAGAACTACTCCTGCGAAACAAGAGATACAGACGCCGTGCACACCAAGAAAACCTCACACATTACTGGAGACAATAGCAGGATGTGCTACTCCAACAAGGTACATCATTGGAACACCTGAGAAACTGGTTTCACCTTTAGTCTCCCACACACATACACCTACACAATGTGTTGAAAGGGACCTTTCTGTTGCATTATCCTGTGCACCGGCATGTACTCCTGAAAAAGCACAAGCCTTTTCTCCAAGGAAACCTACAACTTTGAAGAATATACCTATGTCACCATATACAAGTATAACAAAGAGTAAGTTCACCAGGTCACCTTCCATCCAAGCTTCTGATGTGGAATACAATGCATTTTTGCTTTGTCCATTATCACCTGACACCCCCAGAAAATCTCCATTAGGAATTTTCAAATCGGCTTATTCCCAAAAGTCTATAGATACAATTGAATCCCCAACTAAAACACCAGCAGGACATACGGTATTTACAAAAGCAGAAGAAAATAATGATGTCCTCAGTATCATCTCAACACCTTTCCAACGTGTTTCTTCTGGTGAAGACTTTGGCCATTGTAGAAGTGTGTCCCTGTCTGAGACATGCATTTTATCTCCAAGTATGTCCCTTACAAGTAAAGGCGTATCTCCAAATCTGAAAAATGTTTCACCACCCAAGGGTAGTTCATATAAATGTAGAGATGCTGATGTAGTATGTGAAAGATTGGACTCTTCCTTGGCAAGCCCAGGCACATCCGAATCTTTTGTCAATAGTTCTCAAACGACAGAGGAAAGCATTGATATATCAGACGCTCGAGTTGTGCCAGCAGAAGGTTCTGGATTGAAGATGAAAGTCTTAATTACCCGAAAATCTAACTCTGGCACACTGAAGTGCTTATCTACTACTCCAAACGCTGTGAGAAACACAACAGAATGGTCCTCCACGCCATCCTATGGTCTTCGCTGTACTCCGGACAGGCGACAGAGAGAAGCAGCAACACGCCTCGGTACTCCAGAGATTCCTGCAACGTTTTCTACACCGAAAAGTCGCCGGAAAATTATCCCCCCTGTTATACCAACCTATGCAGTCGAACTTGAGATGCAAGCGTCCGGCCTGCCTAAACTTCGCATTAAGCGAACAGACTCCAACTCCACACTGGATGTGGACAGCATAAAGAAAACAGAGCATGCAACGGTGTCCAGGAAACGCAAAGGGGATGAAAGTCCCTCCGGTGAGAAGTGGTGTAATAAACATGCACTAAAGATAGACTCTGCCTGTGTGTCTCCTTCATGCGCACGCTCTTCTCATAACACACCTGGCAAAAGTAGCCTGCAAACCTATATCTGTCAGTCTTACACTCCAAACAGATGTGCCTCTAATGCTGCTTCTCCTCAGCCTGATGTTGGGGTTCCTTGGACACCATCACCAAAACACAAGGAAAAAACAAGTACTGATATAATAAACAATTGGCCTAGGAGAAAAAAAGCAGCCGCTTTAAATGCAACAAATATTTCAAGAGGAGAGAAGAATCAAGATAACACTGACAGCATGCCCTCCACTGAAGAGGAGGGAGAGGGGGCTGTTTCCGAGCATGAGAGAAATAACGTTCTCTCTTTGGAGGATTTTGAGCTAGAGGGTGTTTATAAACTCCAGGAACAATCTCCGACCATAGAATTGCAAAGTAAGGCTGAAGGAGGTACTTTTGGACTTAAATCTAGAAAACGAGGCTTTCACCTTGTGTCTCCAACTAAAGAAACACAACACCAAGTTAAAAGGTCGCGCACGACTAGTAACGCATGTGAGGACATGGAGAAGGTCACATTGAGGAGTGAAACCTGTGCAGAAGCGCCCTCTGTAAGCAGAAGCATATCCTCAAACCTAAGCTCTTCAAATCCAAGTTCCTGTGATGATGTCTTCAATATTTCAGGTAATATCTTGACTTCTATAATCACCTGAGCTGGTTCATTTCTAGAGGGGATGGATTCAAAATGGCTTGCGTCTTTCTTTCTTAGTTGCCTATGCTACCGCGTTTCTATCTAAAGCAGAAGTTGCTGTTGTGTATCGGGGCTGCTTAATGGCAGATTAAATATCCTCGTTTATAAATGATCCTGACTTCTATTTCTTTTTGTTTCTCAGGATTCACGCCGCCAAACAACGTATTGAAAAGTTCCTTATCTGTTAGTGGTCTGCTGGCCCTTACTCAATCACCTTTGTTATATCAAGGGAAAACCCCGTCATCCAAGAGGAAGGGGGGGATGAGAGGTAAGACTCTTCTACTAACCGAGTACTTACATGCAGCATTTATTCTTAGGGACAGTGTGAAGCTGCGGTACCCGTGCCCTGCTGCAGTAAGACACCTTTCTATAGCGTTGTATTGATGCACAGGAGGCATATGCAGCTCTGCATTGTGCTCACCGTTCCCCTCAGACAGATTTAGATCTTAATTTCTGTGTATGTTCAGTTACGATTATTTGTAAGTACAGTATGACAAACATCAGGGTGCATTCCCATATATGACCACATGGATCTCCTGGGGGTGGTGGTGATGACGATGACGATGATCTTAAAACAAAGATTGATCTGATCCTAATGCAATTTTTTATTTATTTTAAATAGCTTTTGTTTGCAAACATTGTAATCTGACGTTCACGGTTCGTTTTATTGCCATGAACTCCATCTCGTCTCTCCATTAGGGTCACTTTTCTTGGGTTTCAAATAAATCTGATTACATTATGAGTATTGTGTGAAGCAAATATCATTGATCATTATCTCCCCTTTCAGGGTCACTTTTGTAACTGAAAACAAGGGATCTTTTTTTTTTTTTTAAAGATAATTATACTTGCCCCCTGAATTAGTCCCGAGTGAGGCATAAAATATGCACTGAACACAACTTAAAACTACACTTAAGAAATTGATATAAGACCGCTTAAGTGACTGAATATTCAGAAAGCATTCTAGATATTATCTTTATTGGTAAAATGATCATATTATAAACTGTTTTCCAGGAGGTGATCTGGACCAAGGCACACCTAAGGAGAAGAGACTAGTGCTTCACACTGCTGCTGACTCCGATGAGTCTCCTTTTAGCAAAAGCGTCTCTGTGCCACCCATCACCAAAACCTACACCAGGAAAAAGTTGATCACCTGATCCCACTGACCGTGGGAAAGTACTTTGAACACATCTTTTTCCTAAGCGGGCAGCTAAATATTAGGGTACGGTACTTGAAGGGAGACCTGGATTACTGTCAGTTCCTTTTGAGGGGGCATTCTCTGTTAGGCTTCTGCTTTTTGTGGATAGCTGCTCAAAATAAATAGTCCCATACAGAGGTAAGCCCTGCAATTTTATTGTCAAACCCTGCCATTCCAAAAGAGCACTTTCGAATCATCAGCTGTGCAATGGGTTGCTGCAGCTATCAGAGTGGGGTATGGGTTTGTGGCATAGCAAGAACTATATCTGACTTATTTTTCAGTTTGACAATCCCTTCTGTGTCCTTGATGACTGACCACTCAAGTGAATGGAAATGCTTTTCAACATCTGCGTTTAACAGACCAACTGCTGCTTTGTTCTTCGAGGTAAATTCCACTAGGTTCCCTCAATATAGAATGAAGACATTAAACAGAAAGTCTTCCCTAAACCAGGGGTGCGTAAACTGGGAGGCAAGATTTTTTTTTGGGGGGGGGGGGGGGGGGGGAGAGTCGGCGGTTTTAGAGGCCCCGCGCTCTTCCCCACAGCATTTAAATTAAATGCCGGCGGATCGCGTGAGGCCCCTGCAACACTTCACTTACCGGGATTCAGCCGGCTGTGACGTGTCGCCATGGCAACGTGGCGTCAAATTACGCCGCTGGCTTGTGACGTCACACGCGTCAAATGCCGCTGCATCATTTGACGAGGATGGTGGGTGGGGGGGCACGAGAGCAGGACAAGGAAGACAGGGTGGCGCAGCAGGAAAAGTTTGCACTCCCCTGCCCTAAATGTTGGGAAGTACCTGGAAATCTGAAGAAAATGTTTCTTATTGAAACTGCGATTTGGTTCTTTATATGAGGATTGTTATCCAAATTATATTTTTACTACAGACACAGCTGAAAACTTATATTATGAATGGATGTAAATATTAAAGTTCTTGTGTTGATGTATTGACGATGAAAATATATTTTAAATGAATTTGACGTGTTTTTATGTGTAAGGTTGTGCGTCGTTTTTCCTCCAAACTTGCATTCAAAATGTTTCAAGTTTGGAGGTTTAGTGTGGGAAATTTTCAAATGTACAGATCATGCAAAATAGATGAAATTGTAATATTTTATAAAGTCCTCTTGTATAACAATAAACCAATTTGAACAATGCCAATTGCATTTTTTAATTACATTTATACCCAGCCACGTATGTGACGGAGGCTTCATGTGCTTTCTAGCAAATTGACATTGAACAGGAGAGCACGATATCTATGCAGCAGCTCACTGACTGGCCATTAGATGGCGCTGCAGAGCTCACTTTGCTGGCTCTTCTCCTGTTCAAAGGGAAGGTAAGTGTACAGGTAGTCCTCGCTATCCAACGTTTCACTGTACAACGAATGGCATATCCAACGCTTTACAATACAACCCTTTGGGCTGTTTTTCGTCGCCTGAATGCTTGATCCGACGCCTCAATGCGTTATCCAACGCTCGCCGCTACAGATTAACATGGGAATCACTTTACAACGGTTTCACTATCCAACGCTGCTTCCAGAACGGATTCCGTTGTTTTTTTTTTGCAGCACACACAGCCAGATTAACTTGCCTGGATGCAGCGGAGGATGGGAAGACAAAAATTTTTCCTGTATGCTGCACACATTCAGCTGACTAAATGGTTAATAGAGAAGACTCAGTGGTCTCCGAGTATATGACTCGTCACCAAATTGGTAACACAACTCCCTATGTACTCAAAAATAATAAAATTTTATTAACATGTGCAAAAACGTGAAAAGAAGTGTGTGTGTGTGTGTGTGTGTGTGTGTGTGTGTGTGTGTGTGTGTGTGTGTGTGTGTGTGTGTGTGTGTGTGTGTGTGTGTGTGTGTGTGTGTGTGTGTGTGTGTGTGTGTGTGTGTGTGTGTGTGTTTTTTCCCCAATGGTGGGTAAAGGGTTAGTATAGATGTAATAGATCAAAGATGTGTGGATACTATTATCTATAGAAAGGAAAGGTATACAGGGATATACCAAATAAGTAAACATGGGATGAATGTTGATCCAGGGATTAATCCAATTGCCAATTCTTGGGAGTCAGGAAGGAATTTATTTTTCCCCTTAATGGGGTTTTTTGTTTGCCTTCCTCGGGATCAATAAGTATAGATATAGGATACAGTATCTGTTATCTAAATTTAGCATAGGTTGAACTTGATGGACGTACATCTTTTTTTCAACCTCATCTACTATGTAACTACAGTATTTAAAATAATGGCTGGGTATAGGCAAAAGACATTGACTCATCACAGATGGGAATGATAATATATATCCCAAAGCAGTATCACAAGAGCAAGTGTGCATTTGGATAGTATAAGTGCACAGATATTTATATAAGCATAAGTGTCAGGCTAAATACCCTAAACTTAACAGTGTCAAACCAAAGACAGAGCACATTTGTTGCTACTAAGAGACACTTAATATGACCAAAGAGATGCACAAATTATAACAAGGATTTAGCGAATTAGTGTTTTAATAATTCGCTATTGGGTGTTCCTGGATAGATATCTAATACTATTAGTATAGCCCAGGAAAATAGTGGCATACATACAGTATCTCAAATAGTGAAACAAAACGCTATCGTTGCAGCTAAAATCGCCATATAGTCTCCTTGAGATGGAAAACGACCCGCCTCCACACCACGTTCACGTCACCGTCGTGACGTACACCTGACGTATGTTTCACGTGATAGAACACGCTTCATCAGGGGAGAGGTGCAGCTGAAACCGAATTGTCTCAAAAAATAAAACAAATTCAGACATCGCAGTGTTTGGAAAGAAAATGCAAAACAGTAATTTATTCAACATTTTGGCTTATACTACTTTCTTGAGCTTATAGTAGCTTATACTACTTTCTTGAGACAGTCTTATGTATGTATTGATTAAATAAATTACTTTTTTTTCTTTCCCTCTCCAAGTCTTGCGAGTGCCTGAATTTTTTTTTTATTGCTATACACTTGAACTCTGTTTTTGTAATAGGTGCATGTAAGTAACACACATTATTACTCTGACTGGTGTGTTGCAACAGGACTAACGTGTTATGTCGCCCATTGTAACGCATCAACAGATGCAATAAAGTGTGTTACATTTGTATGTATATGGTGTATATATGTTGTCTACGTATATAATACATGCATGTTGTGTAGTGAATGGTACATGTGTGGTGTGCATGTCTGTGTCTGGTGCGTGCGTCTGTGTATATGTTGTGTGTATCTGGAGTGTGCTGTGTATGGTGCATGTATCTGGTTTGCGTGTCTAAATGGTATGCGCCTCTGTGTATGGGGCGTGTAAATGGTGTGTGTGCACATCTGTGTATCTGGTGTGCGCCTATGTATATGGTCAATGTATCTGGTGTGCGTGTCTGTGTATTGTGCATGTATCTGGTGTGCGTGTGTAAATGGTGTGTGCCTCTGTGTATGGGGTGTGTATCTGGTGTGCGCCTATGTATATGGTCAGTGTATCTGGTGTGCATGTCTGTGTATATTGTCAATGTATATGGTGTCGGTGTATATGGTGTGTGGGCCGCCTGGTTCTTGGCCCAGTTTGTTGGGCTTGCCCCCAGGCTGAAATTAGCCAGCCTCTGCCTCAAAACCTGACCTGTTGGTAACTGGGGGACTGGAGTTGGCCGCCCGGCTGTAAACTATAAAAAGTTATTGTGCATGGACAGTTGTTTAGTCGTGTAAGTGTCCACAGATTTTTACAGGGCCCCCACAGGGCTATAAAGTATACAGCTGTTTGCACAGCTGGAGTTAATGGAGCACTGACAGAGCTGTTCATATGGCTGTTTCTAATAAACGTTAAAGGAGTCTTAGTTTATTTTGCTGTGTTTGTTTACCTGTTCATGCAATAACTACGTTTACTGCAGAAAGCTTTTTGTTATTAAGCGTTAACTTGTCTTGTGATGCAATGGTAAAATATTTTAGTGCGCTACTTAGTGAACTTCATCTATTCTTCAGCTCTAGAGAAGAAACACATTGATCTAACATTACATATAGATTTATAACGGAAATGTACCTGTATCCTTTGTGAATTATAAACGTGTACAAGTACAATATTAATAGAAATGCAACATTTTATAAAGTTGTAAAAATGCTACGTTATTCTACACTCTGCACATTATCGTCATTTTGTGGAAATCTGATAGTGTTGTGAGATGTCTGAGGTCTGAATTCGTGTTTGGATTGCGGTCCATCAGTCACACGCTTCCCTTTGCATACATTGAGAGCTGGCGAATGTATGTTGTGATGTGAAACACGTACATTTATTTAACCAAGACCATTTTTGATGCCCAGCGTCCAGCCGTCTCAATGAATATGCCTTGTCAGAAATGCCAACCAGTTTAACATTTCCAAATTGTGGACATAGTTGGGGTTTCCTTTTGGAGCCAGCCTGTGAGTCCTGAAGCCCCCTCTGTAGTCTGTCCTGAAAGATTGTCCTGTTCCCAATCCCCTAACTTGGATTTTTTTTTTTTTTTTTAAAGTTACATACATTTTTCCCTTGATCCACCACTGTAAAATGAATGAATAGCAGCCTTGTTAGCAGGCGGCTGCAACACTTTCTTCCGCCAAAGGAGAGTATTGTAGGACATTATTTAAAATATTTAACCCTTTGAAGGAGATCTGATTTTAAAAGCATTTGTAAGTAAAGCTCTACTTTATTTTTTTGGGAAATCCTGTTTCCTTTATTCCATTTGCCTTTTGTTTTGGCCTCACACAGGTTTCTTCTCTGTGACTGTAACTCGTCCCCAATTTCTTTTTCTTTTTTTTAAGGCGATTGATAAAACAAACATTTGTTCACTGGGAAAAATGAATATTAAAAGAAAACTTTCCTGAACTTTTTCCAGCTTTCTATACGTTGCATATAAAAAGCCACTAAATGAAACTATATACATTGAATAGTTTGAGTGTTGTGTCCTGACAATCCAACCCGTCTTCCATATATATTTTCTTTAACTGTGCATGCAATGTATTGTATATAATGTATACCCTGTTCATTTATGTAACTGTACTTGTAACCACGTATTATTTGTTTTACTCTGTGCCCAGGACATACGTGAGAGCGAGAAGTAACTCAATGTATTACATCCTGGTAACATATTTTATAAAAAATAAATTAGCAATCAAAGGTTAAACTGCAAGGGGATTGCGTTTTCGTGGCATATGATGTGTGGCCCGTGCCATGTTGGGCCTCGTCCAGGATGGCGCTGAACGGGCGGGTGCGATGAAACACATTGCGGCAATGTGTGTGGCAAGCAAATTTGATTTTGCGGCTCGCAAGCATGTCACGTGAGCGGTTCGCCCATTGAGGACGAACCAGCTCCGTGATGACTTACCTTAACATGGTTTGCAGGCTTGGCATTATTTGATCAAAGGATGTAACCAAAAGTCTCCTTTATCGTATAGATTTTTACACCATATATATTTATTCCCCATTTATTGCTATCCCAAAGGGAGAAGCGCAGGGACTCACTTCCTGTTTTTCACATTTGTATGGCCAATCCCTTCGCCAGCTGCATGCTCCTCACATGGAGAAGCGCGGCGATTATATATTTGTTTTACATACTATTTAAACAGAATTAAGCTCATGTGTTGGCTGTTACATGGGAATTGTTGCTTTCTCACTATCATGTCAATCCAGTGTAGGAAGAATATGACAAAGTCCACTTACATTTATATTTCCTTTATTATAACAATAGTATATCTAAGGTACATATGTTGCAATCAATGCCTCAGTGGGAACTTGCAGAACTATACCTAGTAAGCCAATACTCAATCATTGCGGTCCTGATCAACAAGGTGAACGCTAGGTTAATGTTTACCTACTGATACATGAACCACTGATTAACATGTTGAAAAAGAGCTTTAAAGTCCACAAAATAAAGCGTGGATTGTGGGTTTCAGTGAACGTGACCATTATGGAGTGGATACCGCTCCTTATATAGAGGAGTTTTTCATTCTGAGATCAGCATTGAGATGATCACTTTGTAACAGACCATTGATAGTATACTTCTCTAGGAGCACAAGGCTCTCCACGTTAAACCTCACTCCTATGAGAAGCTTTTTATTAGCTGCATTTCAGCGCCACAAAAAATGTGAGAATCCTGCAGGGGTCACTGCAGACTCAAATCATCTCAAAGCTTAATTACACTTATCCTTCCAGTATCATAGGTCTAGCATTACAGCCCTGAATACTGATTCTGTTATCACAGTACCTTAATACAGGGGTGCGGAAACTTTGTAAGTGACCCCCCCCCCCGTCCACTTACCTGCTCTCCGGCATTTCTCATCTCTGCGATGTAGCAGTGTCGTGACTTTGTGTTGTCGCTATCTGAATGAGGAGAAGCCGGAGAGAAGGTAAGAGGTAGTCACAGACGCCCCGGCAATCAATTTAAATGGGAAGAGCGGGGGTCCTCTGTAAGCACAGGGCTTAGTTCAGCATCCCCCCAGTTTGCGCAACTCTGCCTTAATATATTCCCAGTGGCTAACTATTGTATACCATATCTCCCAAGCGTCTTTCATGTGGAGTGAGTTATATAGTATCACTCATTTTAGCATCAGTCGTGTCCCACAGGGCCACAGACAGATTTCCCGGGCCCGGGACACTTGTCCCGCCTGTCCCCCCCTGTCGGTTGCCCTTGTCTCCCAGACCACCATAAAGTCTCATGCATTTAAGTCTCTTTTTCCATAAATAAATCAACATTTCTGAATTCGTACAGCATCATGCAGGCCTGTGATGGGGTCTTATATTCTGATGCTGTTAACCAATTGTCCAATGTATGGAAATGTAGGTCTCTCATATCCTGAGGAAACATATGAACGGTTTGCGTATATCTCAGACATCCGGATCACATGCATCGGTGGCCAGTGGTGGCCAGTGTCTTCTCATCATTTCCACACGTGGGGTCTTGTGAAATTAAAAACTGATCATAGCTTTGATTTTTCTGCAGATTGAAAGACGTTGGAACCCTGCATTTTATTAGCATTGGATACATTTCGACACCATCCTCTCAGCACGACTGAATGCAACTAACAGATTATGGGAAATCTCTGGTGACAGCAGAATTCCTCTTCCATACAAAGCCTTCTGATATAGATTTCCATGATAGTATACTATTTGGAAGAGCATACTCTTGACATGAGTTGATCCCAGGTTTTTACAAATCTCTGATTGTTGTTTAGACGTTTCTTTTGTTTCACTCTTTCAGTTCTTGGAGGGAATTGCTTATCAATGTAGTAACCTGGAGGTTACATAAATAGACAGTTGTGCTTGAACAAATGCAGACAAACCCCAAGAGAACACAGACAAGAAACAAAGCCGCACTGTGCCTTGCGAACACAGTATTGTGTTTTCGGATTTCTGTCAAATGACACAGGAAGATCCCGGCTACCTCCTAATTAGATGAAGCTGACCCAGACTCAACCCGGAATATCCATGATAACTCGCAGGAAGGCTGAAGGTTTCGCTTGGATTCCCTTTGTGTTAGCTCCCATGTGATCATGTGACACACACCCTGGACGGCAAATCTTTCCTACTGAAGCTATAGTTTTGGGAATCAGAATGCCATCTGGGAATCATTGGGACACGGTACAATGACAAACAAAAACACTAGAGTATTAATGAAGCACAGAGCAAGCCAAGTCTACCAGTGGGGTACAAATACACAAATATGCAATGGTGAATAAAGTGACAAAACCCCTTCACCGTGCAGCAATGATGAAGAATACTTCTGAGCACATTCATGTGTCTCTGACAGGTCACCGAAACCTACCTTACCCCATAATCACACAGCATCCCGTGTTTCCACCACAGCCAGGGATTCTGGGTAACGGTATGCAGATCAGCCCTCATAGGCCACCAGCCACATAAGCTTTAGCACGCCTTTCATATAAATGGGAATAAACGTGTGCTAAAGCGTGGCACTCTTTTGTGGATGTGGGCAATGGTGCATCACTTTTTTAGTACCCAGAGCAACACATAGACAACCACAAACTAAGTACAGCTCAGCACCACTTTCTGACACCTGCATCCCATGGTAAGGTTATTTGCCCCTGCAACCTGTAAATAGCACCACGCTCCGTTACCAGCTGCAATTTCTTCTGATTTGTCTAGTTTTCTTCTTGTTCGGTGGCGCTCACAGATAAGTATTTATGTTGTTGTCATTGCGTTTATTTTCTCTTTTTGTGAACTCCTGCAGTCTTTATTATCGTGTTGCTGTCGGAATTTTCTTACCTGTGGCTGTTTTTGTGCATACTCTGAGTTAATATATATTCTTCTTTGTTTAACTTCATAGGGTCTCTCGTTGAGTGTTTTTTTCATAAGAGTGCGGGCCGACTATTTGTGTTGTGTATATATATTTTTAGGGATCCCTCTGGTTGCCTCGCACCTTTTCATATTGCTGCGGTCACACATTGGGGTGCTGGTTCAAATTTTGCGCTAGAATATTACAGTACTTTAATGCGATAACTTGTGTAATCGCCCCTAAAAATATGCAGTAAGCAGAGATGGGCGAATGTGTTGAAATTCGATACGTAAATGATTAAAATGCGAAGATTTAATATTATGCAAGCGAATGTTTGCATTTCTGCCGCAGCCGCCGGCCGCTTGCACGTTCGATCTGAAATTCGATTTGAGCACTTTAATTCATCCAGACTTTCGATTCGCTCTAACATTCGATTCATCCAGACCCTGAGATGTAGGCATGTGATAAGGGAGAGAGTTCAGGGTCTGGGACTTCTGGCGGAACCGAATGTGTGAATAGTGGCGGCCGGCGGTATTGCGCACATTCGTTCAAAGGTAGGCAAGTGTCCCTTTGAAACCAGGCCGCGAATAAACGCCAGATTCGCAGCGAAGTCGAATGTCGTTAAATCATTTTCCCATCTCGAGCTGTAAGCTCCCCAGGCAGTGAAAAGGTTAAAATTTAAACCACTCCACTAAGATTTTTCCTGCCGTTTCTCTCAATAACCCTCTGATTTAAAAGCTCACATGTTCCGCTTTTGCATAAACGTCTTATACAGAAAGAAACAGAGATTACATCTCACGGACAGGGGGCCTTTTGTTAGCAGAGCTGTTTAACATGTCTTTAAGGAGCTTGGATTTGGCATTTAATATCTGCTGGAAGGTTCTCAAGCAGCAGTGAGGTTTGTTCTTGGTTTAAATTTGCCAAATCAGGAGAATAATCTGCAGGATCAGCAGAACATTCAATGTTACATTTAAAGCTTTACATAAAAAGGCATTTACTTCCATCAGCATGTGCAACTAGTATATTACCTCAGTATTAGGGAATGTGGATGTACGAACTGATTCTGTAATAAACAAATTATCTTTTTCCTATCGGCCATCACAACTAAGAAACAACACCAAGAACTTTCATAAACTAAACACCAACCCATGCTGACGCCCCACACAATTCCTGGGCCATAACAAACATATGAATATATGCAGCTTAATACACCCCCCTTTGAGATTATGGGGTCAAAGTATCCCCTGGATAAAACAATAGATAAGAGCGCTTGCCCCCTTCCGGTTTGGAGAGCAGAAAGGAATGCCCCAATTACTGCATCTCTGGGGGAGATCTGAATGCTTGCTGTCAGTTTGCCTTTCATAATTGTGCTGGAAAAGGAGTCGGAACAATGAAGTTCTGAAACATTCGGATCTCACGGCTTGTTTGTCAATGTGTCCCCTTTCCGAGTTTGCAAACAAAGGGACGGTCAGACCCTGAACACCCGGCTTTATAAACAGGGCAAGCAGGGGGTACAATGCAAGCTTTGTTCCTTATACAGAGGGAGTAAACATGGCACAGACACATTGTATTACGAAGGGGCAACAATTGTTTTAACCTTTTCAGTGCTGGAAGGGCAACGATACAATGAAATGGGATAAAGGCACAATACAGTGTGTAAACCCTGAAATGTAATAATATTCCTCTCTCAGCTATAAAGTCCCAACTTTGCACATGTTAGCAGCACTATTACAGTATCCGATACATAGAACTTTTGTTAATGCCCACTTCAAGGGCCAGTCCCATGTAGAGGGTGACATTTTTTTTCCCTCAGCAACTTATCAGTATAATTGGCGTCATCAGAAAGATTCAATCAGCCATAAAGTAACAATCTTAGTTATTTGTATGTAGTGAATTTTCCTGTGGCCTTGAAGGTAACATCACCAGAACACATACTGTACATAAAAATGTAAAAAAAATAAACTATTAATATGTTAAACGTTTTAAAACACAAAAATATTCATATTTTGTTCATTTCTTTTTTTAAAGGTGTAATTAATCTGCATTAAACGTCCTAAACATGGCACTGTCATCAATGCCTCTTTGAGGGACTGCCCCTTTAAGAATTATACCTAGATAAAAAGTGCAGTGAACACTGCAAAGCGCTCTGGCTCAGGGTGGAAATGGGTATTCATATGTTGATGAAAATGTGCCTTTGTATGCAAACTGTGCGGCAAAACATGTTTAAGCCCCAGTGAAGTAATTAGCAGAAGCCCCTCCTGTCCCCTTCACTTCTCAGTGAGAGTGGAGCTATGAATCAGGGATCAGAATGGCCTCTTTTGTTCTATCTGAATAAAAGTTCCAGTCGCCGGGCAGGTTAACCTCCAAAGGGACATTAAGAAGCACATGGCCCTGTGACCGCATAAGGGTGCGGGACTCGCTTTTCTTCTAGCCCTGTGTGACGAGCAGCGCGCACAATGTCACATCAACTGCGGCCAATCAGACTTAATTATATGTTGGAAACATAGCAGCTCTTTCACCTCTTAAAAACGATGAACGATTGTGAGCTGTCAGTGAAAGGATTGAGTTTTTCCCACATGGGGTCACTTCTCGGGGCTAACACGAAAGAATTGCAGTTTGGGTCATTCTGCCCGGCATCATTTTATTGTACTCGGATCTGACAGCCTCTATTCAGGAACCCAGTGACACCGCAAGCGGCACCTATATACCCTCATATTACACCTGTCCAAAGCAGCGTCTACTTCCATAAAGACCCCAGAAGCAGCCCCAAGGGGTCTGTGTAGAGATCGGCGAATGTGACAAAAATCGATAAACTGTTTTTTTTTCTGCAGTTTTTTAAAAATCAAAACATTTTCAAATACATTTGCAAAAATTCTCCAGTTTTAGAATAGGCACTTCATTTATTTAACATCTTTGAATATTCTAAAATGTTTGCATTATTTTCCGGGCAAATTTTAGAATTTTCACCTATTTTTGAATAATCATTTTTTTAAGCTTACTGGTACTTTTTTCGAACTCTAATGAACGTGCAAATATTTGAAAGTGTAAAGACCTGACATTTTTGCACCGAATTGGGATTTGGCAAAACATTTGCCCATCTCCCGGTCTGTGTGCTCAGAATACGTTAACCTCTCGCAGGCGCACATCTTCCCCAGTATCCAAGTCATTCCGTGTCCGCAATATCATTGCTGCTAATACACTCGCCTTCCGGAGACTGCTCTGCAGGCCGCTGCACACATGATAGAAACCCTTAAAGTTCAGCAATAAGTACAATATCTCTCGGACGCTGGAATCCCCGCTGTAAGCTCCATGAGGTCTAGTTACTGGGAAAGACGCTTTAACATACGTGGGAGGAAGGGGGTAACTTTGTTTGTTTCAGCTCTTGGGACCCCCTGCTTCCCGAGATACTTGCTGCCGAATGTGCCCCTGGTGCCATCACCTGCGGCGGAAACAAAATGGAGGTTTAAATCTCTCACGGCGCGCGTGTTAATAGGAAACCACAGAGTCATCCATCACGGCTTCCTGGCAGCCCCTGTGCTGCGTGTGATCCAGGAAGTACCAGCAGGGCCGCAGACAGCTTTCCAAGCCCCCCCCCCTCTCTTTCCCCACCACACCTCCACCTCTCTCCCTCCAACACCACCTCTCTCCCTCCCACACTCCACCTTTCTCTCACCACCCACCACCCCCACCTTTCTCCATCTCCCAGAACCCAAAACCCACTTCTCTTCCTCCCACACACAATAACCCTCCCCAACACACATAATAACCCCCCATCTCCAAATACACACAGCCCTCGCTCCCCAATACACATAATAACCCCCCATCTCCAAATACACACAACCCTCGCTCCCCAATACACACAATAATCCCCCATCTCCAAATACACACAACCCTCGCTCCCCAACACACATAATAACCCCCATCTCCAAATACACACAACCCTCACTCCCCAATACACACAATAATCTCCCCTCCACCAATATACGTAATATTTATTTATTTATAAAACGTTTTACCAGGAAGTAATACATTGAGAGTTACCTCTCGTTTTCACGTATGTCCTGGGCACAGAGTTATAATGACAAATACCAGGTTACAAATACATAGTTCCATTAAGTTAGCAGAGTTTATACATTATGCATAAAGACGTTGCATGAAAAGTTTAACATATGTTATCTTTTAGACATATGTAACAGTTACAGACCAGATTAAAATGTGAGAGAGCTTTAGTTTTGAAAGAGCTTAGCCTGGTGGCGGCTGTGAGAGTCTCCGGTAGATTGTTGCAGTTTTGGGGTGCACGGTGAGAGAAGGAGGAGCGGCCGGATACTTTGTTGAACCTTGGGACTGTGAACAATTGTTTGGAGTCAGATCTCAGGTGATAAGCTCTGTGTGTGGTCGGGGTGAGGAGCTCGTTTCTTGGTACCCAGAAAGTATTTGAAGGCAAAACAGGAAAGATGAACTTTGGGCCTAGACTCCAGCATTTCGCAGTGATGTGTGTTGTAGTTACATTGGAGGACAAAGCAGCATATTGAATTGTAGAGGGTGTTAAGTTTGCTAAGTTTGGGGTGCCGTGCCATATACTATGTCTCCATAGTCTATAATTGGTATTAGCATCTGCTGTGCAATGCGCTTTCTGACCAGCAGGCTTAGGCCTGGGACATGGTAAAGCAGGCCGCGCTGAGCCCCGCTGAGCCGCGCTGAGCCGCGCTGAGCCGCGCTGAGCCGCGCTGAGCCCCGCTGAGCAGATGCATTTACCCCCTGAATCTGCAATCAGCGCAGCTTTAGGCGCTCCTTCCGCATGCGTGCGGAGGCTCAGAAAATTTCAGGAGACAGGCAGGTTTAACTTTTCGCGCCGAGGGGAGCGGAGGAGCGGTCACGTGACCGCAAACATCCAATGGGAGCGAGGGACTAGCCCCGCCTCCCACCACGCCTCCGCTCCGCCTCCGTCACACCTTCACCCCGCCTCCGCCCCGCCCCCCAAAGTGCGCTCACTGCCTTGCCTGCCAGGACGCCAAAAAGCCCCCACTTGAGCAGGCGAGGCAGAGCAGGAGCGCGGCTCAGCGCGGCCCGAGGCCTAAGGGAGGATTTGTTCCTATATAGTACCCCTAGTTTGGCGTAGGTCTTGGATGTCAGGGTATCAATGTGTATCCCAAATGATAAATGGGAGTCAAACCATATGCCCAGGTATTTAAAGCTAGTGACAGGGACTAAGGTGGTGTTAGCGTTGGTTCTGATCTGAAGCTCTATCATTGGTAGATTTAGAAATGTGGCCTTGGTCCCAAATACCATTGTTACAGTCTTGTCAGTGTTTAAAAACAGTTTGTTTTGGGAAATTCAGTTTTCAAGTCTCCAAAAAATTTGATTGAAGTACGTGTTCAAGGTCAGATAGGGTCGGGATGTGTGTATATAGGATTGTGTCATCGGCATACATGTGTATTGAAGCTTCCTGACAAGCTGTGGGAAGATCATTGATAATAGTGCCCCTCCCCAATACACATAATAACCCTCCTCCCCAATACACATAATAACCCCCTCCCCAATACACATAATAACCCCCTCCCCAATACACATAATAACCCCCTCCCCAATACACATAATAACCCCGTCCCCAATACACATAATAACCCCCTCCCCAATACACATAATAACCCCCCTCCCCAATACACATAATAACCCTCCTCCCCAATACACATAATAACCCCCTCCCCAATACACATAATAACCCTCCTCCCCAATACACATAATAACCCCCTCCCCAATACACATAATAACCCCCTCCCCAATACACATAATAACCCCCCTCCCCAATACACATAATAACCCTCCTCCCCAATACACATAATAACCCCCTCCCCAATACACATAATAACCCTCCTCCCCAATACACATAATAACCCCCTCCCCAATACACATAATAACCCCCTCCCCAATACACATAATAACCCCCCTCCCCAATACACATAATAACCCTCCTCCCCAATACACATAATAACCCTCCTCCCCAATACACATAATAACCCCCCTCCCCAATACACATAATAACCCTCCTCCCCAATACACATAATAACCCTCCTCCCCAATACACATAATAACTCCCCTCCCCAATACACATAATAACCCTCCTCCCCAATACACATAATAACCCCCCTCCCCAATACACATAATAACTCCCCTCCCCAATACACATAATAACCCCCCTCCCCAATACACATAATAACCCCCCTCCCCAATACACATAATAACTGCCCTCCCCAATACACATAATAACCCTCCTCCCCAATACACATAATAACCCCCCTCCCCAATACACATAATAACCCCCCTCCCCAATACACATAATAACCCCCCTCCCCAATACACATAATAACTCCCCTCCCCAATACACATAATAACCCCCCTCCCCAATACACATAATAACCCCCCTCCCCAATACACATAATAACCCCCCTCCCCAATACACATAATAACCCCCCTCCCCAATACACATAATAACCCCCCTCCCCAATACACATAATAACCCTCCTCCCCAATGCACATAATAACCCCCTCCCCAATACACATAATAACCCCCCTCCCCAATACACATAATGCCCTCTCCCCAATACACATAATAACTCCCCTCCCCAATACACATAATAACCCTCCTCCCCAATACACATAATAACTCCCCTCCCCAATACACATAATAACTCCCCTCCCCAATACACATAATAACCCTCCTCCCCAATACACATAATAACCCCCCTCCCCAATACACATAATAACCCTCCTCCCCAATACACATAATAACCTGCCTCCCCAATACACATAATAACCCTCCTCCCCAATACACATAATAACCCTCCTTCCCAATACACATAACAACCCTCCTTCCCAATACACATAATAACCCCCCTCCCCAATACACATAATAACTCTCCTCCCCAATACACATAATAACCCCCCTCCCCAATACACATAATAACTCCCCACCCCAATACACATAATAAGCCCCCTCCCCAATACACATAATGCCCTCTCCCCAATACACATAATAACTCCCCTCCCCAATACACATAATAACCCTCCTCCCCAATACACATAATAACTCCTCTCCCCAATACACATAATAACTCCCCTCCCCAATACACATAATAACCCTCCTCCCCAATACACATAATAACCCCGTCCCCAATACACATAATAACCCCCTCCCCAATACACATAATAACCCCCCTCCCCAATACACATAATAACCCTCCTCCCCAATACACATAATAACCCCCCTCCCCAATACACATAATAACCCTCCTCCCCAATACACATAATAACCCTCCTCCCCAATACACATAATAACCCCCCTCCCCAATACACATAATAACTCCCCTCCCCAATACACATAATAACCCTCCTCCCCAATACACATAATAACCCCCCCTCCCCAATACACATAATAACTCCTCTCCCCAATACACATAATAACTCCCCTCCCCAATACACATAATAACCCTCCTCCCCAATGCACATAATAACCCCCTCCCCAATACACATAATAACCCCCTCCCCAATACACACAATAACCCCCCTCCCCAATACACATAATAACCCTCCTCCCCAATACACATAATAACCCTCCTCCCCAATACACATAATAACCCCCTCCCCAATACACATAATAACCCCCTCCCCAATACACATAATAACCCCCCTCCCCAATACACATAATAACCCTCCTCCCCAATACACATAATAACCCCCTCCCCAATACACATAATAACCCTCCTCCCCAATACACATAATAACCCCCCTCCCCAATACACATAATAACCCTCCTCCCCAATACACATAATAACCCCCCTCCCCAATACACATAATAACTCTCCTCCCCAATACACATAATAACCCCCCTCCCCAATACACATAATAACTCCCCACCCCAATACACATAATAACCCCCCTCCCCAATACACATAATAACCCTCCTCCCCAATACACATAATAACCCCCCTCCCCAATACACATAATAACCCTCCTCCCCAATACACATAATAACCCCCCTCCCCAATACACATAATAACTCTCCTCCCCAATACACATAATAACCCCCCTCCCCAATACACATAATAACTCCCCACCCCAATACACATAATAACCCCCCTCCCCAATACACATAATAACCCTCCTCCCCAATACACATAATAACCCCCCTCCCCAATACACATAATAACCCTCCTCCCCAATACACATAATAACCCTCCTCCCCAATACACATAATAACCCCCCTCCCCAATACACATAATAACCCTCCTCCCCAATACACATAATAACCCCCCTCCCCAATACACATAATAACCCCCCTCCCCAATACACATAATAACCCCCCTCCCCAATACACATAATAACTCCCCTCCCCAATACACATAATAACCCTCCTCCCCAATACACATAATAACTCCCCACCCCAATACACATAATAACCCCCCTCCCCAATACACATAATAACCCTCCTCCCCAATACACATAATAACCCCCCTCCCCAATACACATAATAACCCTCCTCCCCAATACACATAATAACCCCCCTCCCCAATACACATAATAACTCCCCTCCCCAATACACATAATAACCCCCCTCCCCAATACACATAATAACTCTCCTCCCCAATACACATAATAACCCCCCTCCCCAATACACATAATAACTCTCCTCCCCAATACACATAATAACCCCCCTCCCCAATACACATAATAACTCTCCTCCCCAATACACATAATAACCCCCCTCCCCAATACACATAATAACTCCCCACCCCAATACACATAATAAGCCCCCTCCCCAATACACATAATAACTCCCCACCCCAATACACATAACCCCCCTCCCCAATACACATAATAAGCCCCCTCCCCAATACACATAATAACTCCCCACCCAATATAAACCTTCCCTTGGGGAGGAATATGCTGAAGCATCGTGCTGATGCGGGAGTTGGGCCCAACCTCTGGCGTGGGGCTGAGGTGTCAGTAAAGGCTAAATCGCAGCAGGGGAGAGCTGGGACCCGACAGCCAACCGGGGCCTGGCAGCGGGACGCGGAGGTTGAGCCCCACCTCTGTCTTCCAGCGCCGGGACGGTTGTCTCGGCTCTCCCACCCTGTTGGCGGCCCGAGTCCCGGCAGCACCTACGCAGGTAAGTATCTCAGGAAGCAATGGGTACCGGAGCTGAAATTAACAGGGTTAGCTCCGCAGACCCCCTGCCTCGCACCTATGCAACGGGAGGGGGCACTCGCCATGGAATTCTCCGGTACGTTATATGGTGTTACCCATCTTACTGCTGTAACTGTTGGTTTAGGTCGGGTAGTAATCTCCACTTGGAATATAATCTGCCAATGGTGTCCATGCAAAGAAGTCCGCTTGTCTCTTCTTAACTCTGTGTAACTGTGTTACAGTCTGAAACGTTTTAATCAAGTTTCTTACAAGAATCCCAAACTGCAAAATAAGTGCACAATAGTTTGATGCTCTGACATTATTAGATGCAAGATAAAGCAATGTTTTCCTTTTCTTCCCTCAGTTCAGCAGCTTTGATACATGGTTTTGTAAGGACATGCAGAACACTTCCAAGTCTGGCAAAGATTTAGAGATACCAGTGAGTGAGATGCCCTTTATTTAACCCTTTCCCTGACAGAGGGGCCAGCAGCACATTACTTTTAAATGTATTACTGGCCCCTCTGGAAGATGAGAGTTTATTACAGACTACCCCAACCCCCACTCAACTCCTTTCGACCAGTTTCTATTCTCCTCCTTTTTTGTAACATTTAATGGCCTCTCCAGAATGTTTTGTGCTGATTTAATTAATAAGCCCAAGTGAGTAATGCCTTGTGACGGCTAATCCCGACTCAATGACTATACAAAGCTTTCCACTGAGTTTCTCTGCACAACACCGATCCGGGATACGTTCTGACCGTGCCCTCCTCTCTGGCGCTTTCATTAACACTTTGAGTTGCTTGTCCAAGTTCAACATATCTCAACACTGACTTTCTTTGCTTATTTACTTTCCGCTGGTCAACGGTAAGTATAGGATCTTTTTACTTGTTTGAAATGATTTGTTGTTGACGTTCGATATGAGAGATGCGTGGCTTGTTTTAAACCATGGCCGTCAGAATTGAAATAGATAAGAGTTTTCCTGGGTCTTTGGATATAATAAGCGATAGCGATGACAAGTGCCAGAAGAGGAAATGCATGGTTTCCATTTCAGGATACTTTGTGTACAGCACATCCAGACCAGATACAAGAATGTGTGTCCTGCTACCGTATGTCAGGTGGTAAATAATTGAAAGTTTTATTGTAAAATTGGCTCCACTTGTCACTTTGTATATAAATGGCTGATGTTTTCTGTAAATCCCAATCATTGAAAGTATCCGTACCTCATTCGGGGACCCAAAAGAAATCAGAAATGTTTCATTAATCTGCCACCTGTTTTCTAAATTAAGAAAATCTCTTTTGTGAGAAATGTTTCTGGTTAGTTACCATGGAGCTAAGTATTCTTACATAGTGTACTGTAAGAATGTATGTACTAGTAACTAGCATCATATCATGGTAACATATCAATACAGACAAGACGTTAAGAGTTATACAAGTATGGTCCCTTTTGGGAAAATCAGGGCTGAAATGAAAATGTTCTTTTTCGATGCAGTGAAAAGTAAATTGGACGTGTTGACTGCTCCATAACATTGAACGGCAATGCACATTTATTTACATATATTATCATGGATAAAAATGTCATGTATTCTTGTTCCCGTAATTAAAAGGCAATGCGACAGAAAAACAGATAACCCAGTGTGAGCCGAGCAGAACCGTTGGGTTTAGTGGGATCAGAACAAGCTTTGGGTGCAGAGAGAATTTAGACTAGAAACAGGGACAAAACAACCAGTGAAATGTTTTCTCACGCCAATGATGGAATATTTATTTTTGTAATTATTTCCCCAGCTTCCTGCGTGGACAGAGAGGAAGTGAAATGTCAGACGTTGTAAGTATTCTACTAATCATAGAAACGCAATAAAATCTCACTTAAGCTTCTTCTGCGTGTGGGATTTTCTCATTTGTGACCTTTTATTTTTTTTCTAAACAAATACATATTACGTGAGAGAAATGGCGTCCAAGTCAAAGGCACAGCTGTTTATGACAATGAATCCCACTATTCTCCACATATGGGAAATTCATTCATCTTTCTTAATGAATGTGTAATGGGGTCATTTCAGCACCCGAGCTCTCTGCTCGCAGTGCACTATTATGGCATGGAGTATGGTCAATGAAATAATACATGTGTGAGAGACACAGATTATGGTATTATTGGAGTGTCCATGCTATTCTGTGGTTTCTAATATTAAGTTCCACTTTTATTGAGGTTTTTATCAAGGTAAATCATTCATATAATAATGTATTTGCTATTTGTAAATGTTTCAGTTCAACATCTTTTTAACAAGTTTGCAAAGATAAGTTGTAAAGCCTAATTACAGCGAGAGGTTATTAGCAATACATCCTTCTTTTATTAGGGATATGCTGTTTCGTACCTAACTTTGGAAATAATGCTGTAACAGTTCCAATCTTGCGGTGATCAAGGATGTGTATTTTTTTAAGATCACTTCTCGGAAAAACGTACAAATGGAATTAATTTTAACCCGTACAGGACCCAATGCATTCATTAATTCGCTATACCAGTGCTGCTCAACTCTAGTCCTCAAGAACCCATAACAGCTCAGGTATGAAGGATATCCCTGCTTCAGCACAGGTGGCACAAACAAAATGTCTGAGCCACTGATAGAGCTAACTGTGCTGAAGCAGGGATATCCTTAGTACCTGACCTGTTGTGGGTTGTTGAGGACTGGAATTGAGCCCCCCTGCATTATACAATGTAAAGTAATGAAAGCGTTAACAGACTGTGTATGTATGTATGTATATATGTATACATATACATACACACATATATAATATTATATTTTCGTTACTCAGATTCATGTGAAGTTTTCCATATTACAAAGCAGCATGTTTTGTCTTCCTTGCTTTAGTCTGGAACATATCGCATTGTATCTGAAGAGGAGCAGTCTCTTCGTGCCAAGTTAGAACGTCTCACTACAAAAGACCATGGGCCAGTGTTTGGTAGATGTGAAAAGCTCCCGCAGTACACAGTGCAGAAGGTAAGAGTCCAGCATAGAAGTCACTTCCTTTTACATTCTTCATTTAACCTTTATTCTCACCTGGGAGACTTTGAAGAATGACACCCGTGCTGGCACCCTCATGGTCCTTGTGCCCTTCTCAGTTTGCCATGTCAAGGTTCCAGTAGCTGATCTCTATACTGCACCCAGAGAAGTGAGGGAAAGACTTCTCCTTTTGCTCAAGGCAGTGAGGAGAGGAACCAGAGCTATGTGAGTAGAGGAACCAGAGCTATGTGAGGAGAGGAACCAGAGCTATGCAAGGAGAGGAACCAGAGCGATGTGAGGAGAGGAACCAGAGCGATGCGCGGAACCAGAGCGATGTGAGGAGAGGAACCAGAGCGATGCGAGGAACCAGAGCTATGTGAGGAGAGGAACCAGAGCTATGCGAGGAGAGGAACCAGAATGATGTGAGGAGAGGAACCAGAGCGATGCGAGGAACCAGAGCTATGTGAGGAGAGGAACCAGAGCGATGCGAGGAGAGGAACCAGAGCCATGCGAGGAGAGGAACCAGAGCCATGCGAAGAGAGGAACCAGAGATATGTGAGGAGAGGAACCAGAGATATGTGAGGAGAGGAACCAGAGATATGTGAGGAGAGGAACCAGAGCCATGTGAGGAGAGGAACCAGAGATATGTGAGGAGAGGAACCAGAGATATGTGAGGAGAGGAACCAGAGATATGTGAGGAGAGGAACCAGAGCTATGTGAGGAGAGGAACCAGAGCTATGTGAGGAGAGGAACCAGAGCTATGTGAGGAGAGGAACCAGAGCTATGTGAGGAGAGGAACCAGAGCCATGCGAAGAGAGGAACCAGAGCTATGTGAGGAGAGGAACCAGAGCTATGCGAGGAGAGGAACCAGAGCTATGCGAGGAGAGGAACCAGAGCTATGCGAGGAGAGGAACCAGAATGATGTGAGAAGAGGAACCAGAGCGATGCGAGGAATCAGAGGGATGCGAGGAGAGGAACCAGAGCCATGCAAAGAGAGGAACCAGAGCCATGTGAGGAGAGGAACCAGAGCTATGTGAGGAGAGGAACCAGAGCTATGTGAGGAGAGGAACCAGAGCTATGTGAGGAGAGGAACCAGAGCTATGTGAGGAGAGGAACCAGAGCCATGTGAGGAGAGGAACCAGAGCCATGTGAGGAGAGGAACCAGAGCCATGTGAGGAGAGGAACCAGAGCCATGTGAGGAGAGGAACCAGAGCTATGTGAGGAGAGCAACCAGAGCTATGTGAGGAGAGGAACCAGCGCCATGCGCGGAGAGGAACCAGAGTCATGCGCGGAGAGGAACTAGAGTCATGCGCGGAGAGGAACCAGAGCCATGCGAGGAGAGGCACTAGAGCCATGTGAGAAGAGGAACCAGAGCCATGCAAGGATATGAACCAGAGCCATGCGAGGAGAGGAACCAGAGCCAAGCGAGGAGAGGAACCAGAGCCATGCGAGGTGAGGAACCAGAGCCATGCGAGGTGAGGAACCAGAGCCATGCGAGGAGAGGCACTAGAGCCATGTGAGAAGAGGAACCAGAGCCATGCGAGGATATGAACCAGAGCCATGCGAGGAGAGGAACCAGAGCCAAGCGAGGAGAGGAACCAGAGCCATGCGAGGTGAGGAACCAGAGCCATGCGAGGTGAGGAACCAGAGCCATGCGAGGTGAGGAACCAGAGCCATGCGAGGTGAGGAACCAGAGCCATGCGAAGTGAGGAACCAGAGCCATGCGAGGTGAGTAACCAGAGCCATGCGAAGTGTGGAACCAGAGCCATGCGAAGTGTGGAACCAGAGCCATGCGAGGAGAGGAACCAGAGCCTACAAGGAGAGGAACCAGAGCCAAGCGAGGAGAGGAACCAGAGCCATGCGAGGTGAGGAACCAGAGCCATGCGAGGATAGGAATTAGAGCGATGTGGACCATATGACCCTGATGTCAAAACAGATCTATGACACTTTGTACCAACACACATTTTACCCCTGACAGGATTTGAATAAAGTGAACAATTAAAAGTAGTGATAATGAACCTTATTTTGAGATGTTTCAAAGGAATAAACAACAAAGAAAACTTCTCTGGGCCTTATTTTTAAATGATTTGTGTTGAATTAGGGATAAAATGAAGCTTTTCTACAATAATGTCCCTTCTCTTTAATAAAGAGTATTGCCTGAAACATGGTGTTCCGCCTCCTCTCTCTTAAGGCCAAAGATGAGTTAAATGAGACAGAAGAGACACGTGAGTCAGCAACAAAGGAACTACGAGAGCTGATCCAAGAGAAGGCCACCACAGGGGAAGACCTGTGCAAGGCCGTGGCAGAGAAGGTGCATGGCCAAGGAAACGGCTTCCTCCTGAGATTTATACGGGCCCGGAAATTTGATGTGAACAGATCTTATGAGCTTCTCAAAGGTAGGATGACCTAGAATATTCTAGTAATGTATATATTTTATATTATGAAACAATATAATATTATGTCGACTGCTCAATCAGTGGAACTAAAAGTATTTTAAACACAATATATTTAGGAAGGGGGAAAAAAAAGTGACTGGGCTGTGTAGGGTGTCTTCTGGCACCCGGGAGCGTCGTTTGGAATAGAAGCGCCTGCTAAATATTTCCCTTTATCCCGTGGAATTCCAGTGCTCTGTTCCCAGGGTTCCCATCGAGGTCTGCGCACTTGATGTCCTGTTGGTGGCCAGTAGGCGGCACTGGTGGACCAAACAGCTCAAGATGTGGTTAGGAAGCAACAAAGACTTGGAATTGGGGGAGGGGGCTATTACAAAGCTTTCATACCCTCAATGATGATTATTCACCCCCTGCATGCTGTGCTGGGTTAACCCTGTGCTGTCAGAGTAGTATGCACTTTTTGTCCTACACTTTACATGCTGTTCTAGAGGAAAAGTGATAATTAATAATGATTAATAATTAAACTAAAGCAGTGATAAAAAATGACTTGGACTTGAGCGCTTTATTGCAGTAATTTAGGTACTAGCGTGTGATTCACGTTCAGAGATATGTTATTATGAAATACACACAGTCACATATTATTTCTCTGCGCATACTTCTAGTACACATAATAATTGAGGGGACGTTGTTTCCATAGGTAGCGTGTTGCATGCTGGGATTTCTACATCTCGTTTTATTACCTCGTTTCCCTTGGGTATTATTGTATGTACATTCAGCCCCTGGAGGAGGTGTCCCGGCACTTTGTGGCAGTGTAAACAAATGCTTGAGGCTGGGATTTCTCTTTCTTACAAAGTAACTATGTTAATTGGTAGAAGGTCACAGCTCCTGGTTACACAGGGCAGTGCAGACATGTCAAGTCACGTTTTTAAAAAGGCCATTTAAAACCATGTTCCATCATGATGGTGAAGAAGAAACACATGTTCCGCACCCTACAGAAATTCACATATTTTACTGAAACATATGGTCAGTGCATACAAAAAAATGTATATATGCGGGTAAAACAGAACAATTTGGGTCTGTACGTACTAAGCATCACAAAGCCAAACTTTATGGCCCATTTAAGCCTTATTAATTATCTCTTATGGCTTTGTTTTGCTCTTGAAAGAACTAATATGCCACCCGTTGATATTTGCTGTTATGTTCATTACAAATGTGTGTGTTTATTTTGGTTTAGGTCATATATACTGTATATGAACATACTTGTAACATCTTGGCAGACCAGTCTTAGGCTGCACATATAGTGCCAGCGACGCGACGTCGTGTCAAAACATATGTATTGTCGCCGGCACTTATAGTGGACGCGACGGAGCGACAGCGCTACCAAAATTCTGGTAGTCAGTGGAATTTGATTTTTGGAGAGACGGTCTCCACATGTGACTGGCTATAAGCCAATCAGGGAGCTTCTCCGCCCGTCTGCTGATGTCACTTGCCTTGTAGCCAGTGACGTCACCAGAATCTGAAATAGAACTTTCGCAATGGCGACGGGTGACATCATCAGTCGCGTCGCCGGCTGTATAAGCGCAGCCTTAGGACAATGAATAAAAGCGAGTTCAGTATTAGATTAGTTACCAATTAGATTGTAAGCTCCTCGGAGCAGGGACTCCTCTTCCTTAATGTTACTTTTATGTCTGAAGCACTTATTCCCATGACCTGTTATTTATATTATTTGTTATTTATTTGATTACAACATGTATCACTACTGTGAAGCGCTATGTACATTTATGGCGCTATATAAATAAAGACATACAATACAGTATTAGAAAATAATTTCCTCACTGCCTATAACGATCAAATGTCCTTGTCTGCCACGTGGTTAGGCCAAGTTCAGCCGGAAGATCTCACAACAGGCCAATTAATAAACTAATTAACTTAGCTGTAATTGTCATTAAGACAACCTTAACATATGCATTACCCTGAAAACCTGGCCTGTTGGTTGATTGATACACTGACCTCCGCAGTGTCCCATCTCCATAAAGTATCTGTGTCAAACCGGAGCGGAGATATATGTTGCAGTTATATAAAAATAATAAAAGACAATGTGATTGCCATGGAGAGGTTGTTATTCCATCATGCTACAGTTTCTGATATTGAGCAATATTTTCCTGCTTTGTACATTGGCATGAAATAAAATAACATTCTTCGTGGCAAGTTCCTGGCAAAGTCTTACAGAAGGCTGCTCTGACCTTCATGCCAGCGGACCCAGAAAGCCGCCCTGGTGCCGGTGTGAACGGATCTAGACACAGACGGATGTCAGGATAAGCGCAGCAGAGATGACAACCTCCTAGTTGAATTTTCATACAAACGTGCGGCCTTCTATCAGTGAGACGCCAATGAAATCTAACTGCGGGTAGTGGAAGCCGGCGCGACTGACTCCAAATCAATGGGACTCACAGAAAATCAGGGACAGTTGACATGTTGGTCAGAAGAATGCTTAGCTGAGCGACTTTCAGTGACAATGGAGTCACCAAGACATCTGCGAGACTATGTACACCCAAGTAGATTGAGACGTTTTCAGACAACATTCTCCATTAAAGTCAATTAGGTATTTTGTCTGAGAACAGCCCCATAGCTGCTCGATATAGGATATCGGATATAGAATCAGCCCCTA
Source organism: Ascaphus truei (assembly GCF_040206685.1). NCBI lineage: Eukaryota > Metazoa > Chordata > Amphibia > Anura > Ascaphidae > Ascaphus > Ascaphus truei. Next base: position 1,775,144 of record NC_134500.1, read on the forward strand.
AGAGATGTCTAACCATCTGATAACCCACTTGGCTCTTCTTAGGGGTGGGTGCAAGGAGACTAATCACCAGTAGGAAATCTGAAAGATTCACCTCATCAGCTGCATAATGTTATTTTTGTGGCAGTAACTGAGACCAATAGTGAGTGTACTTACTTATTTAATTAGCCTTACAAGGCCACAACAACCATATGGTGCTGTGATTTATTTATTGTGCCTGGGTGTTCCTGAGAGACATAGTTCTGTATGACTTCCCTGGCCTCACAACCTCTCTGCTTATCCAGCCTTCGCTCCACCCTGGAGTGCGGTGTGACAATGTGTTATGGATTTGCCCATCGCTGTTCTACTTGTTGCATCTGGGATTTCACTAGTGACCCGACCTTTGCCTTCATTTGACCCAGTGTTTGAATTACTGCTTGGGCCACCTACAATGCTCAACCCTTTTACTCGCAATGCAGATTGGTTTGTAATGGCTTTGTATGTAGTAATGAGATCCGTTGGGTGCTCGGGAAGTTGAGCAGTAAGTGTTTGGCCCTCTGATTTATGTCTTTGCTATTGAAACTATTATGTGAATTGTTGGCTATATCCCCTTTTACTTTGTGTTTACCCATAAGGCAGCGGTTCCAAAACGTTGTACAAAAAACAAACTGGATCAGCACTAAAAAATAATACAAATGAAGGACTTATGTTTTGCTTTTGGTCTCACTAAGTTTCTTCTTTAATGTATCAAGAAAGCAGCAATACAGAAAAAGCAGCAGACACAGGGAGAGGGAAGTTTGCAGACACGCACTTATTATACGTGCAGAACAGAGTAACGTTTCAAGGCCCCGTCCCCTTCGTCAGGCTGTTTTGCTGCTTTTTTGATACATTAAAGAAGAAACATGGTGAGACCAAAAGCAAAACGTAAGTCTGTCATATGTATTATTTTCGAGTGCTGATCCAGTTTGGTTGTTGTATAGCTGTATGCATCGGTGTGGATACCGGATCATAGCACCTCTAGCACTTTATTGCGCCTGTTCCTTTAACACGCCAAAACATTCAACTCCGCTTTGGAGAATATCTAAACCTTTACTCCAGCCTTCTCTAACTGGGCGGGTAGCTAAGTTAGTTACCACCCCAAACACACAAACACACAAACACACACATCAGTCCAACAAGAAAAGTCTCTTATCTGCTTCTGTTGTAGCTGTAGGGGAAGGCCTCTCTGCTCTCCTGGGTCAGCACCCTTGTGTGCTATGGCACTCTCTGTGTCCAGGTATAGAGGTCTTGTCCCCTTGTCTTGCTGTCGGCATACAGTCCTTCTGTGTGCATCAAGACATCATATTTTCCTCAGGTCAGTCCAGTTGTGGGCTAAGGAAAATCTCTGCAGTCCTCCCTCTCCTTATGTCAGCCCAAATGTGAGCTAGGGAATCTCTGCCCTGTGTCTCACATGAGGCTTTTTAGTCCAGGTGGAGACTAGTTAATTGAGTGGTTGCAATTAACGATCTCTCTGCTGGATTCTCAGAGCTGTGAGGCTGCTTTATTTAAACAGGGATCAGTCTCCGTTACACAGGGTGTGTGCTGGTGAATTCTGATTTTTCCAAAACTTTATACACCTCCACTCCCACCTGAGCCAGCGTTTGGGCTGTGGGGGACTCCCGCTCTTACAAGATTTGGTTAAATCCCAAAAGATTCCCCTTGAAAGAAGATTATTTAGCTAGTGGGATATATTATTTGGGTTATGGATATAATGGGAGTTTCTTTGTCACTGTTGTCTGTACACAGAGTTTCATTAGTCCCTTGCCCAAGGAGCTTACAATTAATTTGCGGTTCCTGATACACCGGCAACACCCGGATTTGCCAAAGTTTACGGATTGCCGACACTGTGATTGGGAAGTTCACATTCTTCAAAGGTAACATTGATGCCACTAAAAACAACACCCGTTAGCCATTTCCAGAGGGGAACAATGAAATGAATCCTAAATGGCAGCCCGGGAGCGAGGTTTTCTGAAAGGGCAAAAGCAGCCGCAATCCTGCCCCCCTCGGGGTTTTATTATATTCACATCATTTCCATTGGGGGGGCCGGACTGCTGTTTGTACCCCCGGGGAACGCCTGGCTTCCGAGATCGTTACCCATTTTGTTAGTTACATAGTTGCCAAAGCTGAGGCTTTGCTGTTATTTGACTGTTTTAATTTTCAGGTAGTAACATTGGCAACTAAATGGGTATCTCTGCCACTTATAATTGCATGTTTTAGCTATGGTGGACCCCTCGGTTACTGTAAGTTAGGGAAATCAGTGCCCCAACTGGGCGGGATCGGTGCGGTAAATACTGCAAAACGGAATAACTTATACGCCACTGAAAACCAGGGTGTAATATTGAATGACCAGATGAATCACAACACAGTTTGGTAACTAGATGTAATAACGCAGCACTTGTACTGCTGACCATACTGCGTATAAGGGATGCATTGTGTGGCAGTGGCAGGACAGGGCAGTCTCTCTGTATAAACTTTGGGCAGTAACAGTGCGGTAGGTGTTCCTTTCTCTCCTGTTGAGACCGCCAGGAAGTGGACGGCTCCACTTACAAACTAAACACCCTGCAGACCGGAGACACTTACTATCCTGTCAGCAGTTTCGCAGGGATTTCCCCTGTTCATGTTGTGTTATCTTTTCCCTTCTCACAGCTCCAGTTCCCAGACAGAGGGTTTAGAAATAAGTTCCATTCACTGTACCTCATCGGTTATATCCGGCACTGAGGCAGTTAAACATTGACGTTTTGTGGTTACACTATTCCCGGATCCCACCCTCTTTTTGCCGAGTCTTTGCTTTGTAGAATAATTCCAATTGTGTACACTAGTAGTAGGGTTACAAGGTGTCCAGTATTGAACTGGACTTTCCTGTATTTGGACACTCTGTCAAGTAAAAAATTAGAGTTAATACTGGACATGTATGTGTCCGGTATTATATCTTTGGACATAGTGACCTGACTGACTTGGGGGGCCGCGGGATTTCCCCGAGCAGGGCAGTGGCTAGGGGCTTGGTAATACAGCCAATCAGGAGGAGGTGTCAGGAGCCTAGGGGTGGGGCTAACTAGAGGAGGAAACAGCATGGAGCGGTGAGGTGTTTGTGTGTCTCGAGCGCGTCGCACCTTTCACCATTGTGTCCAGTATTTTTGGAGAAGCCGCCTTCTGAGTTTTATTTACTTTCTCACACATTATATTGGATTTTAAATGTCTGACTTTTCAGCAATGACAACCACCAGTAAAACATGAACACACCTAATAAGTCTAATTATTGTGGTCATTCTCATCCTATTTAATCACATACCGGATGTGGTACATTGGGATACCCGAATATTTGGGATGAAGATAGTTGGGGGAGCATTGATTCCATGATTCCGTATAACGGAAGAAGTCACAAATATTCCACATTTATCCGCACGTTAACGGCAGCTTTATCCGCACGTTAACGGCAGCTTTATCCGCACGTTAACGGCAGCTCGTCCTGCTGCTTCAGCACTGTTTGCAATAGCACATTTTCTTAAAAAAAGGGATGCAACTATTTAAAGATCCATCTTAAGATCCAATCAAAATCACGGGTTCTCTCTTGTTCTGTGTCCTTCCCATTAGGTTATGTAAACTTCCGCCAGCAATATCCAGAGCTGTTTGAAAATCTGACTCCTGAGGCTGTGCGCAGCACTATTGAAGCTGGTTACCCCGGAATTTTGACCAGCAGAGATAAGAATGGCCGGGTCATCCTACTTTTTAACATTGAAAACTGGGACTATGAAGAGATTACTTTTGATGAGGTTTGTCACATTGTTACTATTAGACACTGGTTCCATTAATGAAAGTAATGCAGGGCCCCGCTTCTTGGCACTCTGCTTTTCGACGATCCGCCGTATCGGCGGCATCAAGAAGGGGGCCGCCATGTTGGATCCTAAGTCACGCGTGCGCAGAACGGGCGGTTGTGTCTGGCGCGCATGTACAGACCGTAGTTTACGCGCGCAGACCATAGGCCGCGCATGCGCAGAACGGTAGAAAATGCCGGTTTGAGCATGCGCAGAACTGAAAATCACTGGATCCTCCTCCGGCGATTTTCACTATACGGTGGGACACTGGAACGGAACCTGCCGTATACCCGGGGCCCTGCTGTATGTTGTATAGGCCGCACTACCTAATGTATTAAATATATTAGGAATATAAGTACGTGGTGGGTGCTGGGGAACAATGAAGAGACCCCTAATCTCTCCTAAGGACATATAGAGCACAAAAAATGTTCCCCGCACTCCGAATGAATACAAAAGAATCAATGATACTGGAAATGCTGATATGTATTAATGAGCAAAAGTGAAGAACCTGAATTGACAGTGTGCAAAAAAACACAAATCACATAAAATGAACAGGAGGGGGAGGGATGGTGAGGGATAGGGAGGGAAGGGGGAAATGTGACATCACTAAAAAGTGAGGGATATGATAAAGAAATCCCTAACAGGGAAGGAAGTGGGTCCGGTGAGACGTAAGGGGCAACGTTTCGGGGTCACTTACCCCATCTACAGGCCCATTCCCATAGTCACCCCAAAGTGGGACTATGGTACTTCCCGACTCCCAGTGTTAAAACAAATGCAAAAAAAAGTGTCTAGGCGGATGGATGCAAGCAGTATTAAATTCAATGAGTTATCTCATCTGATATACATGTATATATATATGTTTAGCTGATGCCCTTGACACCTGACAACCCCTTGTAGGCTAAGAGCCTGAAAACAGAGCTCACATATATGTGTATACTACCAAGCAGTATTAAATTCAATGAATAATGTCATCTGATATGTACTTAGCTAGTACACGTGTATCTGGTCTCGAGTTTCACAATTAACCAATAAAAATTAGCTTTTGTTTATTACTTTCGTGAACAGTCCAATAGCCGTATTGCAGTCAGAAAAAGTTATATTCCTTGCAGTTTGTGAAAGTTACTAAATTCACCCCAATTACTGATTTATTCGAAGAGTTTTTCACCTTGCTTTCTCCAAGCTGAATTTGGGCTTAAAAGAGGATCATCCCAGAGAACTGTTGGAGAAAGGTGGGAAGGGGCAGATTTTGAGAACACAGACTGGGGAGAGTAGTTAAAGATATAATAAGGGGTACGGGGGTACCTGTGTACCTCCTACGAGGAAGACTTTAACATGAGCCCCGGTTTAGGAACGGACCTTTGCAGTTTTGTAAAACCATGTGCTGGAATTATTGTACTTTATTTTTATGTTGGCCTCAAAAATTTGCGAACCGTCGATCTTGTGGGGATAACTCAATAGTTTGCGGTTGACTCTCTGCGTTTGGATTTGTTTCAGATCCTCCGTGCTTATTGCATTATTTTGGAGAATCTGTTGGAAAATGAGGAGAGTCAGATTAATGGTTTCTGCATCATTGAGAACTTCAAAGGCTTCACAATGCAACAGGCTTCGGGCATCAAACCATATGAGCTGAAGAAAATGGTGGACATGCTGCAGGTAAAGTCAATGTTGTAATCATGCGGTCTTTCTCTGGCTTTCTTCCTTCAGTTTCACGGTCTGATGTGTGATGGTATTTGGGGTATTGATGATATTCATGGGATTCAGGGTGAGGTATTTGTTGGTATTGGGTACCACACATTTTCCATTTCCATTATCACATTTCCACATTTCTAGCAAGAGGAGATTTCTTTGAAAAAGGATAATCTCCCAGCGAATCCCAATACAATAAGCCAAACACCATCAACACCGCTTCCATTTGGCTTCCAGTGGATTTCCTTCATCCTATACTTCTTTTGAACCCTTTCACTGCCAGGGGGCCTGGTTTGTAATGCATTGCTGGCCAAACTTGCCACAAAGGAATTAGTAACCTTTCAGGGATTATTCAGGTTTCTTCTTTGGGAGATTTTGTTTTGACATAAAATTAGGGTGGTCACATTTAAGTTTGTATAATACGGGACGTCGAAATCCAGTATGAAAGTGTGACATAATGAGTGATGAATGATTTGCAAACGCTCGGAGCTGAATGGTATCTCCCGCTTCACCTTTCCTCTTTTTACTTCTCTTATCTCTAAGGAAGTTAGAAATCTTGCGGCTACATCCATAAAACAATAACTCTCACAATCTCAAACATTCCAAAGGAAATAGGTTATAAAGTCTTATGGAAACAAATGTTAGACATCTGATACTGAGATATCTGATACTGAGACATCTGATACTGAGACATCTGATGCTGAGACATCTGATGCTGAGACATCTGATGCTGAGACATCTGATGCTGAGACATCTGATGCTGAGACACCATTTTATATGGAAACCAGATCAGTAGTTGAGACAGTAGTGAAGTTCTGCTCTTGTACAAGCGTCACAGATCCATAGTCGTTGGCAAATCACGTTCCCTCACTGAGACTTCCAGATGCATCCAGATTGTAAGAACGTTGCTAGTGATAGTGACCTAAATGTACTTCCCACAGCATTACAGTGCTCCTTGTAACTGTCTTTCTGCACAAGTGTGCGGCTGCACGGATTTAGCTGGTTTATTTTCTCATTGTGTACATGGCACCCCGCTATGCTCACCATTATGCACACCGCTATGCTCACCATTATGCACACCGCTGTGCACACCGCTATGCACACCACTGTGCTCACTGCTGTGCACACCGCTATGAACACCATTGTGCACACCGCTATGAACACCACTGTGCACACCGCTGTGCACACTTCAATTCTCATCGCGCTTCACAATATCTCGGAGCTGGAATCCGTGGCAGCTTCAGTTCTACCGGAGTCTGAATACTTATGTGACTGAGTTTTCGTGGTAATTACAGGCATATTTTGGGGCGCTTGTATATCCAAACTGAGGTCACAGTGTCTCCTATTCGAACTATTCCACACTAAACTGACAAAATAAACCACATCACACCATCTGTTGCCCACAGGACTCGTTCCCCGCGAGGTTCAAGGCGGTGCACTTTATTTACCAGCCCTGGTACTTCACCACAACCTACAACGTGGTGAAACCTTTCCTGAAGAGCAAACTCCTTGAGAGGGTGAGTCGGAGTAAGTGGGAAGTTTGGGTTGATGAGATCTTCCTTCTGGATACAGCAAGTTATTTTAATGCGGACATTCACGGGGTGCGCAAATAAGCCGGTGGGGCTGGTCTGGTAAAATAATGAGATATAGCGGATTTACGCCCCTTTTTCCTACAAAATCAGACACCTAGAAGTATTTTTAAAACAATTTAAGTTCTTTTTTAAAATTGGGAAATTAAGACATGGCTTTTTTTTATTTCCTCCTCTTCCTCGTGTGACGTCCTTTACTTGTACAGAATGGGAGAGAGGCAGAGTAATCGCTCGATTTACAAACAAGCAGCCACATTAAGGGGCTCTGCGGAAAAGAAACATATGTATATTTTTATTTAGGTAGCAACAACAATGTACACAGCACTTTACATAATAAACATAAGAATCCTAATGAGGATTGGAAGAAAAGTGCTTTTTTAGCATCGGTATGGGTGAGGATGAATGGTCCTGTAACCGAGGTGTCTCACACATGATCCAGGTGTTCGTGCATGGAGAGGACTTGGAAACCTTTTACCAGGAGATAGATGCCGACATCCTGCCAGCTGACTTTGGCGGAAATCTGCCAAACTACGATGGAAGAATTATTGCTGAGAAACTCTTTGGGCCAAGAAATGAATCCGAAGACACTGCGCTTTAACATACCGTTGTGCCCTCTTTGTATCTGAATATTAGTACAAACACAGGAGCCACTGCTAAGCCCTCCTGCTAAATTGTAGTATTGGTAATAAAGATTCATTCTATAATCAGTCATGCGGAATTTAAATAACCAGACACAAAGCAGGGCTGTGAAATCCATTAATTACTCTCTTTTTAGCCACCTGATTTAAATGACACAATGTAAGAATCGGGGAGAGTAAGGAATGCCGTAGGGTGTGATGAGATGAGTGAGTATGGATTTCCAGAGTCCGGCACCCCCGAATATTGACATAATGTAGCCAATAGCATTGAACTAAATGTTCTGTGGATTGCTGGGGTGCGGAGCGATGGATTCCGAAAATCTGAACTCGTTCATCTTTAGTTGTGACACCTTTTAATGGACCAACATATTAATCGTGCAAGGTTTTCTTGTGCATTAGCATTGGAGACTGGAGAGGTCTCCAGATCTCCAAACTGCAGGTGTGAGGCTTAAATACACAGCGCATGAGGTTCATCACAGTGTACTCATCCATGAATCAGGTGTAGAGTGATAGGTATACTGATGCAGAGTATTGTCCTCAGGTATCACTGTGAGGTGTGAATAGATGGAAGTTTGAATAGGTCTGTAGACACCACTAACGTGCTGACTGAAGTTTGCATCATGAAGCTAATCCTGATTCAAGCCAAAGTACTCGGATTCCATGTCCTTTTGTACAGAATACTACTGACGTTACCTCATAGAATTAATAGTGATAAATCATTAGTATAATATCTGGGTAGTGAAAAGTGCTGACCAACTGGCGTTCTGGTGTCAGGGTCTAATATGAAGCATTTGTGGTGGTTCATTCTTTTCTGGAGAGCTTTTTTGTTTTCCCCAAAATACGGCATTTTAGAGCATTAAATCAGATGAATTCGTGTAGGTTTCACTATAAGATGGCTCTCAGACATTTAATTCTGCGGGTGCAGGCTGCACTCCTCGGGTGGGTCTGCCACCGTGTGATACTCTGTGGGATTTAAGAGTTCTGAGATCTGCTCTTTTGTGGGCTTTATTTCATCACTAATTAAAGGGGTCACATGTTATATGGCAAAATAAAGTCTATCTTACTGGTCCATGTAGACAGCACAACTACATTAAAATATGGTGAGGTTGATCTTGTAGGATATGGTGAAGAAGATTTATGAGTTTTGACCCAATTTTGCTTTAATGGAAATCACTGTTTTGCAGTAATGTCCATTGCAAATAATGGAATTGTTTAGTTGATCCGTGGCAGTTTTTTGGCCCAGAACAAAAGTGGAATAAAATAACTGCATTAATTTGTGCGCATGTGAAACGGGCCAGAACCAACGTGCTGGAGCAAAGACTTCAGGGCACGTTTTCTTCAGGGGTCTTTTGACCCTTGAACTTTCCTCTGACAAGATAAAGTTACTGCTATATTCCAGGTGTGTTTCTCCGTTGCTTATAAATCATAACAATATTCATTGCAGTGATGCACGTTTTGTTATTTTGTATATATGCCTGCAATGCAAAGATCTGACAGTACTATGTAATAAGTGAGCCCAGTGTCTGTGCAGAAGAGCCTTGTGTGCATATCTGTGTATAACCAATATACTGACATCACAGGGTCTTAAGAAGTATCTTTGAGGTGGGGGTTTCACAAAGTCCCGTTCCACTGACCCTGCCCAATGTTCTGATCCGTATAAATTGCCTTTATTTTTGCTCACCCATCAGATCACGTTTTCTTTTCTGCCATTAGGGAGAGTCTCAGCGCTGCTAAGAGTTTAACCCTCGATGATCCTGGCAGATTCAGAATTACTGCTGCATTCCTCCCCTAGTTATTGAGGAGGCGCCAATGAAATCCGGACGTTTTGTATGATCGGTTGCTTTTTGCTTTGCAATGTCTGACTTTTAGACCTAAATTTAAAAGTAATTCATATTTCTTACATTATAAAACCAATGTTACAAATAGAGAAAAAGTTGGCAGTAATTGTACCGTACTTGGGGATCCCACTGATGTTTAAAAACCATTTAATTGACAACATATTCTGATCACATCTACCTGCACATTATAACATCACCTTGAGCGTGTCGGTAAACGTCCCATGTAAATGCACAGTACCACATTCCCTTGCCAGGAGAACTGGGGCGTTCGTCATTTCGATCTCTTCCACACATTCTGAAGGCTACAAACCCAACATATGGGTTTCTTTCTGGAAATATAATGTTGGATGTGCAGAGCCCGACCTGTACATTGAAATGATCCAACATACCAACAAGAGAGGCATTCATCTTTAACCTGGCTTGCAATCAAATCAAACAGGACGTCTGCAATGTGGTGGGAGAGAGGGTGGAGGGGTGGAGGGGTGGAGGGGTGGAGGGGTGGAGGGGTGGAGGGGTGGAGGGGTGGAGGGGTGGAGGGAGTGCGGTAACGTTAGCTCCATGTCAAAGAGTTTTAAAGGATCTGAACACCCAACGGTCAGTTATTTACAAACGTATAGAATTATTGCCCAGCGGTTCTTTATTCCCTTTTAACTCGTGTTACAGGCTCCCGTGGCAGTAAACCTTCCCCTGCGACATTTGTAGGAGTTTACAAGATATGACTGAATGAAATTATATAAATCACTGATTTTCTGCTGTTAATACGGTTAGCGGAATATCCTGCACATGTAGCTGCACCCCCCCAAGCAAGCGGAATATCCTGCACCCCCCCAAACAAGCAGAATACCCTGCACATGTAGCTGCACCCCCCCAAACAAGCGGAATATCCTGCACCCCCCCAAACAAGCGGAATATCCTGCACATGTAGCTGCACCCCCCCAAACAAGCGGAATATCCTGCACATGTAGCTGCACCCCCCCCCCCCCAAACATGGTGAGAAAGGGAGAGATATTATATTCTTGCTTCAATCCCTGTCTAACCCCCCCCCCCCCCCGGGGGGCCTGCGGTTTCCCATCGCCTGGGGATCTGAGCATCGTTATTGGCCCTTGGTTGCAAAGATACTTACCGGTAAAAACACCAGCGTTACTTCCTGGTTTCACACTGGGATATAAATGGCCGTCCAATCGGAAACCGCAACGGATGATGATGTGGCTTCCTATTGGCCCATGTGACACAGAAAACTTTAACCACCATTTGCTTCCCCTGGAGGGGACGGAAACACCACTAAGTTTCTTGGGAACCAGTGTCACCGGGGCTGAAAATAGCCAGGTGCAGTGGAGGGGAGCGTGTAATAAGACACGGAGCCGGGATTGCGGCTTTAAGCCCAATAAGAACTAATCTCAGTAAAACTACTTAAAGTCACTTTAAGAGTAACACTATATTCACAAAGGACAATAACATAACATGATCATGATAGCGGGACCTAGAACGTACATTAGTGAGGACATGCCAATGAGGCGCTATCGTACCATCTTCTGCCCCCTAAAGCCTGTTAAGGTTAATGCAGGGACGTGACATTATCAAAGATAAACCCTTTTGCCACTCCAAGGGCCTTCAGCGCAATCAACCTGCAATAAATGCATAGGTTATTTACGATTCGGAACGGTGATGTCATGTACAAAGTAATGTGACATACAATGTATCAGGCTTTGAGGAGAAATCCTTCCTGCACGGCCGATGCAAAACCGTCCTATTCTCTATCATTTCTGTTGCTATGGTGATTATTTCTGGAAGAGAGAAGAGAGAGAAGAGAGGAGAGAGAGAAGAGAGAGAAGAGAGGAGAGAGAAGAGAGGGAGAAGATAGATATATATATATATCTAACAACGAAAAGAAAAAGAAAAGCGTCCCAACTCAGAACTCAAGTATACTCAGAACAAATATCAAAGAAAATTATGATTTAACAACACAAATAATCAAACATAAAATACAAAAAATATTAAAACAAACCCTGACCTCCTCCTGTGATAGAATATGTGTCAGACAGGGGCAATCCCCTATGAAGATACGGATGGACCCCTAATACCCAAGGCAAGGGGGAAAAAAGCCTATAAACACAAAATATATGTAGAACAAGGGGTTAACAATAATCCCTTGAACCTACAAGGCCGGCCTCACCCCTAGTAAATATAAAACCACACAGCAAGCATAGATAACACACGCACCAAATTACCTAATACATGCTGATGTCAAATACATGTTATATACATACACCGTAAATGCAGTTGGTATAATCATAGGGGATTTCCCCTGTCTGAAACATATTCTATCACAGGAGGAGGTCAGGGTTTGTTTTAATATTTTTTGTATTTTATGTTTGATTATTTGTGCCGTTTAATAAATCATATTTTTCTTTCATATTTGTTCTGAGTAAAAAAATAGGCAGTTTATTAAAAAAGGGGGAGACAAATGCAAATGAGCATTGAATATAACACCCGGTTACCGGCTTGAGACTCCGCGGCCCCCTGGACAAAGATTTCTATCCGTGCAGACCTGCAGCAGTGATGGGGATGAACCTCAGCGTGCGTATACCAACCTCCGATTGAAGGGGTTAACCAGTCCCGCTACCCCCGGAACGCCTAAACATCCATCCTTGGGGCTACTGAGGAGCATAAATGTCCTCATACAAATGTCTGAATGTAAGCTGCACAAGCCAGCGCCATCCAGTCTCCCGCATTTAGAGGAAATCCCAAAGGTATAACGGAGATCAGCTGCCCGCTATGGGAGAATCATGCATGGCCCGGCGTTGCCTGTCAAGGCTGCGCGAAGACGCACTAGCCCTACTCTATACATATCCTGTTAACATTTTGTAAAGACACATTTTTCGTCCTCTAGTAGTAATTGCGATGACTGGATATTGGACGTTTGCTGCTTAGGTTTTTCTGCGGCTTGAAGAGGCTGCAACCTTCATTTATTTAATGGCCCTGCTGGCACCAACAGGGCTGGAAAGTCTCTTTAGATCTTAATTTTCATTTTTCACCTGACTGACGGGCTGACAAGTCGGAGCCTTTTAATGTTTTGGCATTTCAGGAATTCCCCATTCTTTGCATATCCAGACAACACTTTCCTTGGCCATTGGAATCCGGTCTCTTTGCCTGGGCAGCTCAGCAGGAATCTGCAGCGTCCTCCGAATAAATTAACCCATTTCCTGAACCGTAATCATTTATTTCACATACCTTAAGACAGAGACCGAGGGCGGCTCTGGGACGGTATCCATGACCCTTATTAGAAAATCTTTTGAGGATTGAAAAATGCAGCAGTAAGGACAATATACGTTACAGTGAAACATCAGACTACTTACAGGGGACAGCTGTTTAACGATTTCATTTAACAGGATTATGTTACGCAAAATAAAAACAAAAACCTGGTATTCATCTGCTTTTGGCAGGTGGTAATATATTTTTTTCAAAAATACTATTACATTTTCATAGTGCCTGGGCTCGATTTTAAAGTCAATTAATTTAACAGTTCGATGTTGCCTAGAGAAATAAATTATTTCCACCTTCACTCACATGTTGCAGATCTCAGTAGTGTATTGGCCGTCCAATAGGAAGGAAGGAATTTAATTTTTTCCCTTATGAGATCATTGGATAATGTGTCACCTGGTTTTTCGTTTGCCTTCCTCTGGATCAATATACTGTAAGTACAGAAAGTATCTGCTATCTAGATTTAGCATAGGTTGAACTTCTTTCTTCGACCTAATCTAATATGTAATTATGTAACATGATAATAAAAATACTTCACAGGGAGCAAGATCAATATTTCAAGTTCTGCTAGATGAAAGACTTTAAACTATCAGATCTTAAGATCTGAGTATAGAGAAGCATGTTATCTATGTGGCATTGAAAATTGTGGTGATGCTGAAAGATTGCTGGGCATACACTGCCTGTACGGGTATGTCAATTCTAAAATGCATCTATAAATATTTCAGAATATGTTTCTACTTTCAGATCTTGCTTTTCCCAGTCTTGTATTATCATACCCAGCTTGGGAACCATGTGTCCAGGATACACAATCAGATTGTCAGATTTAATTGAATCCATGCCAAATATTTGATTTTCAAAATGAATTGATGGGCTGTCCTGCAAGTTGTTAATATTCAAGCGTGTGTATTGTGACAGAGCAATCAGAACAAAACAGCCAGGACCTAAAGTGTTTAGCCCAGACTTAAGTGGAAGAAACGTTGGGAAAATGTATGATCATGAACGTAGGGGGGTCACTATTCAATATGTGGTGACAAGCTCTTCCGTGAACTTAAGACCTTAATACCATTTATGTGTAGCGGGGTACTCCCTGGCTTCTATTCTACCCTATGGACTGGCAGTAAACCCTGGTATTACAGGATTGCCAGTAGTTGGTATGGGGTTTTCCCTTTCACCTTTGGTACTGCACTTGAGTGACAGCAGGGTGTGGTACATCCTGTTGTAGGAGTGACAGCAGGGTGTGGTACATCCTGTTGTAGGAGTGACAGCAGGGTGTGGTACATCCTGTTGTAGGAGTGACAGCAGGGTGTGGTACATGCTGTTGTAGGAGTGACAGCAGGGTGTGGTACATTCTGTTGTAGGAGTGACAGCAGGGTGTGGTACATGCTGTTGTAGGAGTGACAGCAGGGTGTGGTACATGCTGTTGTAGGAGTGACAGCAGGGTGTGGTACATGCTGTTGTAGGAGTGACAGCAGGGTGGGGTATATCCTGTTGTAGGAGTGACAGCAGGGTGTGGTACATCCTGTTGTAGGAGTGACAGCAGGGTGTGGTACATGCTGTTGTAGCTGGGACAACAGGGTGCCCGCCTTCTGGCTGTACTTAAGGGCAGGACAGCCCTAAAGTTAGTTGTTCCTTCCCTCTGAGGAAGGCAGGTCACACGACTGGGAGCCCGAGATTGGGGGCCTTCCCATGTGCTCTTCCCTACGGGGAGGAGTGAGTGTGGACCAATACCTCTGCCAGGGAGGTGGGGAAGAGCTAGGACGGCTGTAGTGGCGGTCCAGGGACCATCTTCAGTGATAACTGATCTGAGAGACTGTATTCGGCAGAAGACTGCGTAGTACCTGTTGTGTTACTGCAGACTGTAGTAATAAACCGTTCTCGTTTTGCAATATACCTCCGACCTGGTGTGTGATCTAACTGGGGCAAAAGGTAATCAGTTCTACCGTGTGGGAGATCATTTTCATTTCCCTGGAGCCTACGGCAGATGGAGGCACTGCACTGCTAAGTATTGTGCTGCACTGCTAAGTATTGTGGGGTATGAACCCCAGAAGCCTGTTCCTGTGTCCAAGTCATCGCGGACGACCTCAGACCTCCTGTTGCCAGCAGGTATGCACCACACAAGGAATCGAGTAGGGGAGCACAAGGTGGTATAAAGATACAACACTGGTCAGTATGAAACAATGACTGTGAAGGCAGTCAACTAAAACCAGTCCTATAGGGTACACACAATGGTGTAGGGATGTGCAGGGGTAAATGAAGCTCATAAGTCACAAAAACACTTCATGCCCCATGACACCGTGTCACCAATACTCCAATAGCAGAGATATGACTATATAAAATCCCAGAAATCTAAACTCACACGGCCATGTGTGAGTCCGTTCACAGAAAAGGTACACCACACACCCTGTAATGGCCCCTATCTGCGATTGGGTGGGGGAAACACCGTTACATAATGATTAAAGCCGATTTCTTCTCCATCATAGGGAACATGTTCAGTAGGTAGCCCAAATTTGGGAACATGCTTTTATAACCATGGCATACCGCCATAGGAACTGCTGAAATTCCCATCAGAGCCAATTGGTGCCACAATGCACCCCACATTGGCACGGCACAGAGTATAAGATTTGAATATTTTTAATAACACCAAGATATACACAAATACATGAATCAAAATGTGTTTTTTATTTCATCATATTCAGTTGGTTGACAAAATGGTATTTTCTCATTGATTTTGTGGTATAGACAGACCACACCAAAGTAAATTAAAGAAAGGAATACAAATGAAAAGCAAAAAGAAAGACACTGTTTTATTTAAGGTAAACAGGATAGATATCCATCTATCTAACTTGCATTGCTAGTTGCAAATCTTAATCACTCGAAGTGACTGGTCCCTCCCTTGCTTGTTCGCAATACTTACAGGACATGGCAGTCCTAGGGTTCAAGTACACAAACTAAACCTTTCCAGGGCAGCATTTAAGTTCCAAAAGTAGTATAAGAAAGTTGAAGTTTTTGTTAATGCCCAGGAGCAAGCCAACGACGCTGAAGAACACAATGACAGCATCAAATATTCCCAGTGTTACACACCCACACACATTCTTTCCCTGCGTAGTAAGGCAGTTGGTTTGAGAAAAAAATTATTGGAATATAACTATGCAAAGTCAAGTTTTAAAAGATGAATAAAAAGAGTCTTCCTATTGTTCACCATAAGATGTTAGAAAACATTTTCAGAAATCTCTCATGTTTTTAATACATTCTGTTAGCAGGAGAATTGGTGATACAGTATATAGCAGGAGAATTGGTGATACAGTATATAGCAGGAGAATTGGTGATACAGTATATAGCTATGTACTCGCTGGGAAATCTCAGCAGATCACAAATGCAGCACCTGGACAGAAATCTATATTCTGTAGATATATGGCTTGCTCCAAAAAAAGCTCAATTTTTCTTCGTATGCCCAATTTGATTGTAAAAAAGGTTCTCTTGACTAGCTATAAAAGGCTTGGGGCATGCAGCAGAAATGGAGCAAGCTTTGCAGAGCGTGACAAAGTACCTTCTTACAGGGGTACGGTCACCAAGGATCACTCCAGATGTTGCTCAAAACCATAAAAATGCTGTAATTGAGTCATTTTACATTTTCAATCAAAAATAATTTGCGTTTGAGACTTAACCCCTTGATGGTGGATGGAGTACTTAAAACAAAACCCAATCCACTTACCACACAATCTTTTTTTTTTTTTTTTTTTTTAAATGAAAAGTTTCAGGCACCTCCAAAAACGTAACCATTATACCCCGACATTCCATGTTTACATCACCATAAATGCTGCCCTATTGAAAATTATTGTGCCTTTTGATTTCACCAGCAAATGAAACAAAACGCCTGTGCAGATACATGTTTTATATGTATGATCGTACATCTCCGTCCCCCCGATTGCAAAACAATCTTTATATTGTTCTCCCGCACATTTCAGTCGCATGAACAAAAACAAACTGATCAAGAGGAAGAATTGTTTGTAGGACAAGTAATGCATTCAGATATTATACCAGATCAACAAATCAAACCAGACTTCACTTTACAAAAACATTAGCCAACGCCTTTTGTATCTATCCCTGCACAAACCTACCTGTATATTCCATGCCCCGTGAGACACACAATTGCCTTTGTAGAGCTTTCAAACATTTAGGGCCATATTTACTAAGCAGTATTCGGCCATAAGATAGCTTCTGGTGCCAACTGCCTTGAATGGGCTGTGAGTGAGCGCAGGAGGAGGGCTTGTGGCAGATGCCAGGGTCAGGATTCACTAGGCGCCAATGCAGGGTATCAGGCGTCAATAGTGTTATTTGACATTGGCCGTTAACGTCTGATCAGGGTGCGATACCATGTATCAGCGCTTGGCGAAGCTCCCCTTTCATCTCACGAGGGAGAGCTGACCAGCCTCGTACTTTTAAGGCTTCATGTTGCTCAGAACATATAGTAGAGTTGCACACAAAATAATACCTTGAAATGTACTAAATTCCAGGACACCTACACATTGTGTGCGAGTCATCGAGATGGCAAAGCTGTGCATCTGTAAAGACTGTATTACCGTGTCTGAGCAGCATAGAAATGGTCTCAGACTGGTCTGTATGAATTTAGGCGGTTTACATATAAATAGGATCAAATTAATTAATTTGCTTTTGACATTTCAATCTACTTTGCATACATTAGTGAAGTAGATTAACAGAAGCTAAAAAGGGTCGCCTGCCAAAGATGCTTCGTGTACAAAATATTCAAAAAGAAAGTATGAACTGTTTGATATGAAGCTCCGCTTGAGAAATATTTTCAAGTTCGCAGCAGTTTATTTTATTCTCCATTATGACACAAAATAGGGCTACAAGTTAAACTGCATTATACAAGAAAAACTGTACGAATAAATCCTGAAGGTTTTTTTATGGATAATATAGTGATGCAGGAAATATAATTACGTCTCTTGCGCATAAACACACGTGATGTAGACAAGCTTTCAGACTATATTTCTTCTGCTTAATCCCATGTTAAACGAAGGATTGCACTGTAAGTAACCATAGAAAAGGGCACGTTCTCAACTGCATTCACTTACAGTTGTAGATATTACCTCATGGTATAAGCCTACTATTAAACATTTATTTATTCAAAATGGAAGATTTTTTTGTTTACTGTACAAAATACTACAAAAAGGTGAAGCTATTACTGCTCACAAGGCTATTACGCACTTCAGCACGCTGCGGGGAAAAGGTTTTAACTGAAGTGTGGGTGAACCAGGATATCATTTTAACTACATTACTAAGACAATATATCTATCTAAGAGAGGCTCTTAGAGCCGCTCTAATGGTGATTAGGGGTTTTTAGTAAAACCTGCCCAAAATAAAGCCAGTTCTACAGATTCCAATTTGTCACAGACTTGCTTTATGAAACGTGACAAACTCGTTTCGCTGCAGAGCACGTGGGAAGCGCGTTGGCAGAGAATCAAGAAGCCGCGATGAGGACATGGCGCCCAAACTTGTAGTAACGGCAATGAACTTAAATAGCAGTTACCGCCACATCCCCATCGCGGCTTCATGACTCCGGGTCATTGACATTCATGGATTTCCTTTGTTCGCTACAGCTATTGGGGTTTGGTAATAAGCCCCAAGATCCATGACATTGATAACAAAATAAATGTTGTCAATATTATCCTGATGCAGTAGCAAAAACATAACCGGGGTTAACCGTCTGTATGTTTAAGAAGGAACAAAAGCCAATAAAAATCGGGAAAGCACTAAAATATCAGGTGGCAAATAAATATTGATAAACAAAAAACAGGGATTGATGATGTACAATAAAGATTATGTAATAAGTGCTGTGACAGAACGTAAGCAAAGGCATATAGTTCTGCTATGGTTTATCTGGTTATATATTTAGCACACACCAATTGCACTAATTTGTACAATTTAACAAACCAGTCAAGGTTCAACAGTGTAAAGAAATCTTAAGTTCTACACTCTGCCCCATATATTACACGGATTAGTACATTTCTGTATTTTTATTTAGAAGCTCTTGCAGATTAGGAAAATAACAATGCAACTGAAAAAGGAACATGGATCAACCATCAAACTATTAAAATTAGGCAACTAGTGTTCCCTTCATCAAATAAATTTAGGGATTGTCGTCAACTTTACGAATCCCAAATCCAATGTTATTGACAATGAAGAGAATGTGTCTGTACTAGCCCAAAACTGGCAGCGCCCTACCCATCACCTGCTAACGCTTTTATTCTGTTATTAAGTGTCACGGCAGTTCTGACAAGCTATAATTTAAATAAAGCAACTTATTTAAACAAAAACAAAAAAAAGCACGTATTGAATCTGTCCAAAATACACACCAACTTTCTGTAATTATTAATAGTTCCTCAGTTGAACCAGTAACACTTTGGTGAATGGCAGTAGTACTATCCCTGAGTTTTAAACCACAGAAAAAAAACACAAGCATGTACAACAGGGAGAACGCAGAAACACAATGAAAAGAAAACATCTCAATACTTCTGCAAACATAACCATGTACGTTACTTAGAACCACGTTTTATAACGTCCTAAGCAGGAAACACATTCTGCTGTAGCATATCCATAGACTACAACCTTTCCAGTAACTCCACAGTAAGAAAACGTCTCGCGCTCTATATAATTCTATACTTGCTAGAGAAAAGCGTCCGCACGGAGAGCGATGACCAGGTAAGTTTGACACATCTGCACAATGAGGAGTATTCAGGGATTCCAATGACACCTTTCATTATAGAGACTGCTTACCTGGCATACAAACCCATAATGAACCCAATGACACTGGGGTCCGTATTTACAAGGCAGTCTTCTGAATTAGAGGCAGTCCAAGCCATTTGGTTTAGAAAAACAAATATCTGGTGCAGCTTCCTATCGGCCCGCGTAACAGTAGCATTTAAACCGCGCCGAGATACCAGCACCCCTAAGGAGGCGAAAGACGGTTCCCCTGGAGCTGAGATTAATGGGGTTCAGCTCTGGAGACACTCTGCTTCAATTCACTTATTTTTTTAGTGCATATTAAAACCAAAACGCATAGCTTGGTGTGCTCCTTTTAAGGCACCATACAATCCACGGACGTCAATGGGTTGTAAAGTGTGTTCCAGCAATGGCAGGTGTGTTATCGCATAAGACTGCTTAGTAAATATGGGCCGATCTTGTTTCTCTGTGTATTTTGGCAAAGGGCAAGTAGGCTTACCAAATAATGGTCCGTTGCAATCTCACTACGGATTCAATGTATAAGGCAGATTGCACGACCTCTGATAGTCTGACTTCAGTAACCACACAGCATACATATAACATGGATAACAAATGGTGATTTAAGGCAAAATGAGCTTTATGTTTACTGATCTGGTAAATAAACCTACCAGTCATATGCAGATGTGCTTAAAAGTATCATTCAATATTGCTCTACTGAACAGAAAGAAAGAAAATGTTTCATGAGAAAAATGTGCGTAAGAATCAACCAGCAGAACAGCAAACGTACTCAATGGCGCCTCCAGCACAAAGCGGCCGAGATAAAGTGCGAATCGGAAAGGAGTACACGTGAGGCATTAATCAGTACAATATATAAAAGTGAAACGTCGCAAATATAATTTTTTAGACATAAACCACAAAAAGCAGAAGTTATCATTTGTTCACTTTCCAGCAGTATATTTCCTTACTTATTTTAACCAGAAGCAGCTTATTCTAAGGAATAAGGGAAAACCCAAGTATTTACCAACACAATCACATGGGAACACTAACCTGTGCGTTTCTTACCGAATATGGTTAACTAAACAGAAGGGCCATCGGTGGCTATACTACAAAGCAAAGATATCCACACTACACCGACACCTACCAAGTGTCTGAAATACAGGACCTGACCAGGCAGAGCATAGTAAGCCCTGAACTGGTAGCGAGGAAGAACTAGGGTGGACCGGCACACTATAAGAGACCAACATATGTGGTCTCAAAACTCGTATTTTTCTATTTTTATTTTTTAAGACAGACGTAGTTATTCAAAACAGAACGTAAGTCGCAGTAGTAAAGTGCCAGTCAGAAAGGACAGCATCAACTATACCTTCGTATGAAATAGTTTTTGAAGAAAAAATAGCTTGAACCACCATGTTTGTACGTATAGTACATTACAAGAATTCTTCAGACTTTCCTAGGGCTGTAATACACAACCAATGGTGGAAATGTGTCCTGGAAAGGGACCTACATTGTCTAAAAAGCTTGAGTACAACATATAAATCATATTTGTAATAATGGTCCAATATAAATCACCGCAAACAACCCAAATAGTTGCACAGCTTTGGTGAAATGGGAAAATAAGTGCAGTTAGAAACAACTCCTTCCTATAATAAATAAAATTGCACGTGTGTGATTTACACGTTTAGAAACACCCAGCCACTGTTTTGCTGGTTGTTCCCTCTGCCTCAAAGAAGAAAGCTAAATAAACAATTTAAATGAGAACGTAGAGACATTTTTCCTACATGCCAGAGCACTGAAAATGACAAACTAGAGCACGTAGAACGCAACTTTTTTGGTCAATTGTAATATCACAAACCAGACGCTGAACTTTCAATAACTTACCGTTGAAACCATGGAATATCTCCTTGCAAATATGTGCAAAGGTTGACGACTAGTGCAATAAATCAGGTAGCACTCCGCTACTCCACATATACAGCTCAAACTTTTAGGTTTTGTTTCCTTAGCCTTTGGAAATGGCTTATTAATTATCAGAAGACTCACCCAGAAAAGTAACTTGCACACCAAGGTCCACATTCACAAAAGGGTGCTAAGTTTTAGCACACCTTTACTCATTCAGAAGAAACTAAGACTTTGCACCGTTTTGTGAATCTGGGCCCAGCTGTGTTTGGTTTCCCAGGAACCAGTTCGAAGCCAACATTACTTTAGCGCATTTCAATATCATTTTGACTTAACAAAACAGAGAAATATAAATGGAAATATATGTGCAGAACGGGCCCGCTACAAAGAACAGCAAAAAAACAAAAGGACAAGCAATAAAGTAACAGACAGAAGGGGAATCCACACGCGGAATCCGCTCACAGTGGCCACATGGCCTCTTCCCTGGTAGTGCGAGCAGAGTGAAGGTGGACAGACCCATTTTAATGACGTACAGTAGCCAACAGCAAGAAAGAAATGAAGAATTTCACAAAAATATAGTTCTGCAGATAAATCTGGAGTCTTTGGAAAGATGATGTAAGTGCTCGTTACTCATGTTCAGGCTCCGCTTGTGCCACATCTGAGCACTGAGATTTATTTCTCTCCCACTGACAGATGGCATTGGAGTACTGCACCAAAAGCTTGTCCATCCAGGTCAGCGGCTCAGGAAAAAGTACTGCCCCCTCAAAGAAGCCGAGGTGCCCCCCATGGAGCGGTAACACCACCATGACATTTTCCTTATTTCCTGTTAGGCCAGCAGAGAAAGCAGAAAACAAATCCAATCAGAGACGTGCATGTAGGTCACTGTAGGATGCAACAAATTAAACCATTTCCTTTATCAAAATAAATCAGCATCAAGTTTCTCTCGAGGCAATAATGGTGAAAGATTGCCGTCCTTATTGTGCGACAGCGGTCGGAAATAATAATACTGCCTCTCCTCTCCAGATTCGGTATTGGGATAGTGGCGTTCTTGGGCTACGTAACAGGGTTACAGTCTTACCTCTATTGTGCAGCAAAATAATTTGACGTTGCGTAAAAAAGGTTAGATAAGGAAATTAATTAATGCTAAATGCGATTATAGGATCGTGCATCCAGCTGTGCACACGGTCTTAAAACCCTCTTTTCTAATTTTGTTTAAGCTGCATTTTTACTTTTTTAAGCAATTATTTTGTTTATTCAGTTTATTTTTATTAAGTGTGCTGGATTTATTACCTCTTTCTAAATTGATGAAGTTATGTTTCAAACTGGCCAAATGAGTTACATCTTCTGGGTGTAAAGCTGGTGGTGAAAAATGAAACAATTTACTGACCAGCAAGGGTCTTTGGGATGGATAACAAGCTGTCATGTACGAGAGGGTCATCTACCGCGTTCACCAGAATGAGAGGGACACGGATCTGCGCGAGAACAGAGACACAAGTAAATAACTGAAGACAAATCAGTTCCGGCACATCGACACCAGTTCGCAACGCAATGTGCAGGGCGACACGCGATCGGTACAACACATTGTTATTAACTTACGTTGTGCAGATAGCGAATGCAGCTTTCCGCTTCATAATACTCCTGGAGAGACTGGTAACCATGGAACTTTCTAAAAATGTGTGTAAAAAGTTATTACCGTACAATTTTTTATTGTATTAAGAGACAAGGATTGTATAGGTCATAACCATTCTAATTAATAATACTGTATATATATTTTGATTTTTTTTTTCAATTCAGAAAAACTCATGTCAATTCTGTATATATCCTATGCTAGTTTATTGTGACAAAAATAAGTGTAGGAAACTAATTTATAAATAAAAAGCCCTCTTCCGGTCAAATACATTACTGATGTTACAGCTGGCAGCTATAGCCTGGCTTCATATGGTCTTTGCAATGATCAAATGCACGGTGATAAACTGCATGAGCGATATTATACCCCCTCATCACAGTATCACCCACCTTCATGAGCGATATTATACTACCCACCTCATCACAGCATCACCCACCTGCATGAGCGATATTATACTACCCACCTCATCACAGCATCACCCACCTGCATGAGCGATATTATACTACCCACCTCATCACAGCATCACCCACCTGTATGAGCGATATTATACCCCCTCATCACAGTATCACCCACCTGCATGAGCGATATTATACTACCCACCTCATCACCGTATCATCAATCTGCATGAGCGAAGTTGCTGTGTAGAGTCGACTTATGTCCATGTCCTCCAGGATTTCATTCACTTTATTGCCATCACCAAAGATCGCTTGTCTAATAAAGAGACAGAGAATTCAACATCGCTTGTCTAATAAAGAGACAGAGAATACAACATCGCTTGTCTAATAAAGAGACAGAGAATACAACATCGCTTGTCTAATAAAGAGACAGAGAATACAACATCGCTTGTCTAATAAAGAGACAGAGAATACAACATCGCTTGTCTAATAAAGAGACAGAGAATACAACATCGCTTGTCTAATAAAGAGACAGAGAATACAACATCGCTTGTCTAATAAAGAGACAGAGAATACAACATCGCTTGTCTAATAAAGAGACAGAGAATACAACATCGCTTGTCTAATAAAGAGACAGAGAATACAACATTGCTTGTCTAATAAAGAGACAGAGAATACAACATCGCTTGTCTAATAAAGAGACAGAGAATACAACATCGCTTGTCTAATAAAGAGACAGAGAATACAACATCGCTTGACAAATTTTCTTACACTCATTGCAAATTAGACAGAGTGCTTCAGTACCAAAAAGCAAAACCTCTTCAGAAATAGTAACTGGGAAACAAGGTTTTACATTAAAGTCTATCAAAACAGAGATGGAGATATTGTATAAAATAGGTTATTTTATTTCACACACACAAACCCAGGTGATTATCAGATTATCTTACAAATTCATTTTTTCTCTTGACATAATTTAGGGGCTTTTTCTACATCAACCGATCATTTACAGACAAAACTTCTCATTTACTTAAATGGACGATTTCTGCCAGAAAGGGACAGATCGGCGGATATAGACTAGGCATCTTGTAAATAAGTGTCTAACAGCCATCACATAGTGAATGAGTTAAATTGGCTACATGAAATGATAAAAGGCCATGGGTATCTTTAGCAGTAAGTATGCTGGTGTCATGTGCCATTTATCCCCACACGATTACGA
Organism: Ascaphus truei; assembly: GCF_040206685.1. Taxonomy (NCBI): domain Eukaryota; kingdom Metazoa; phylum Chordata; class Amphibia; order Anura; family Ascaphidae; genus Ascaphus; species Ascaphus truei. The sequence continues at coordinate 1,799,855 of NC_134500.1, forward strand.
GACAATGGAACTAGGATATGACGGAAATTGGAGAATTTAATCTAAAGTTTTCCTTCAGAAGGGGCGAGATGATTTTATATGAAAAATGCAGATATACAAAAGCAGAAATGAAGCAGACTTGGCAGCTCTTTGACCTCACCATATCCTATAGGAACAACTATCTTAAACTTTACAGTCCGCCACATGGCATCTACTGTATATCAGAGCTGCCAAGAAGAAAGCAATACGGTCGCTAGGGACGTAATGACCCACAAGCCAAGCGCTTATTTAATAACAAAGTTAAATTCAGGATGCTAAATTCAACTGCAATATCCGTCGGAATATCGTTTAACAAAGAAAACCTGGCAGGGATTATAACCACGAATTCTAGCTGCAAATACACAGAAAAGCAGACTTTTAGGTGACCTTTAGGACATGTTTGCCTGACTGAATAGCCCATTTAACACGGCAGTGTATTTTACAAGGTAACCTCTGAAGAAATAGCATTTTGTATCTAAGGCTCTCCTGCAGGTTTTAAAGGGACAATCCAAGGGAATATCTCTCTCTATCTACAATCCAAAAAAGCTTGATAAAGGACCGGGAGGTCCAAAACGTCGCTCCGTCCTGTATGTACCACCGATGCTTGTGATATAAATTAAAGTGTTCCACGTTTGGTACTAACCAGCGAGTGCTGCGGATCGTTTGGACTGTTGTATCTGTTTTTGTTGCTGGATGGCGATCCTGGCTGCACTGCAAGCACCCCAAATACTAAGGTACCAATTTGAGTGCCCTAAACATTTTTGTTTTGTATGTATATGCATATACACAAAAGCAGGGGGTCTCCGGAGCAGAATCCCGTTAATTTCAGCTACGGGTACCCCTCTGCTTCCTGAGATACTTACCTGTGAATAAGGTGCCGATAGCAGCTCCCTTCAGCAAGCAGGGTTCAAAATATGGCCACTGTTCGGAGCTCTCAGGCTCTGAGGACCAATAGGAAGCCGTGATGTCACTGGTGCGGCTCCCTATTGGCCCATGTGAAGCGAGAGCTTCAAACCTGAAATCCCCGCTTTCTGAGCCGGAGTAGTTACCGGCACCTATTTTGGTGGTATCTCCGGAAGTAGGGGGTGCCCGGAGCTAAAATGAACAGGGTCCAGCCCCCCTGCTTCTATTCTATATATTAAAAACAAATAAGAAATATTTTTAAAATTCTGGGATGGCGTCTTTAATTCTGTGACTTCTTTCCAAATGTTACAGGGATGGATATTTTATTGCACCAATATAGAACAGTTAAACAATGTCTAATGAATATGAAACACCAAGTTTTGTGCTGCCATTATTAATATGTCCCACAAGAAAATGAATTGGGAAATTAAGAGTCAGGCTTAAAGCAAAAGATACTTTATGCTCTTTGAAAGCCTACAATTGCACAAACATTAGCTACAAAAGTTGTGATCAAATAAAATGCTCTCATTAGCTCAGCTATATATCTATATAACAGACACGCGCACACACCTGTGAGAATAAACAGACACGCGCACACACCTGTGAGAATAAACAGACACGCGCACACACCTGTGAGAATAAACAGACACGCGCACACACCTGTGAGAATAAACAGACACGCGCACACACCTGTGAGAATAAACAGACACGCGCACACACCTGTGAGAACAGACATGCGCACACACCTGTGAGAATAAACAGACACGCGCACACACCTGTGAGAATAAACAGACATGCGCACACACCTGTGAGAATAAACAGACACGCGCACACACCTGTGAGAATAAACAGACATGCGCACACACCTGTGAGAATAAACAGACACGCGCACACACCTGTGAGAATAAACAGACACGCGCACACACCTGTGAGAATAAACAGACACGCGCACACACCTGTGAGAATAAACAGACACGCGCACACACCTGTGAGAATAAACAGACACGCGCACACACCTGTGAGAAAGGATGATTTTCTTCATGTTATCCGCCATGAGGAAGTTGTAAAGCCTGCGGCACTGGTCCCATTGCAGAAAGGTTTCCTGTGCACTACAAATCACAAAGTCAATGTTACAGGAAGTCACAGGGAAGACATGCTAAGAAGCACACAAGGCCTCAAGGTACTGACAAGATGTAAGCCAATTGAAGGTTCATACGACAAACATTGATTTAACCTCAATTCTAGGCCAACAGTTGGAACGTTCGGCAAAATTTACACTACAACCTATGAACATACATTATTTTCCTAACCTCTGCGATTCTGCATTCCCGTGTCCAACAATAACTCAGGATATTTTCCCAATAGCAAAAATAAATCAAATCCCCCAGCTGCATCTCCATAAAGGGAGGAGCAGTGATTATGTATTTGTTTTCCATAAATGTAATCTGTTTCCTGCCTGCCCGTTATACGGGTGCCCGATCCATTCCATTATACGGGTGCCCGATCCATTCCGTTATACGGGTGAGCTGAGACCTGGCACCAGTATCAGTTTATTAAACAGTTTTTTGGAGGTGCCTGGCCCCTCCTTTTAGGTCTTAGTTCCTCGCCCAATCTCCAATTAGCAAAAAAGGTGTAATACACAATCGGTGTCAGTCTAAACCTCACTTTTTACTGAAGGTGGCAATGTCTGGCCGACAGAAATGAGAAAGGAATTTGTGCACGCTCCGTGTGCCTCCATAATACAAAGGGAGCCTTTTTTCTGCCTCCTGGCAGTTTTTAATGGCACTGAATCAGATTGCATTAAGCTTACTTTATTTAACCCTTTAGGCACTTTCACTTGTTTTACCAAGTTTAGACCCCAGATGCAACTAAACGGCCCCTTTGTTATTAGTTTTAGGATGAAAATGGGAGGAGTACAGGATAATGGAATAGAAATAGATATAGGATAGAGAATACACACAGTATTTATGCATGATTTTGGTCACGCCATCCTTAACTGCCTTTTCCAATATGTTTGAAATACTCTCACTCTGTTACACGTGTTCAACATTGTGTACTAGCCACCAGGGCCGCCTGTGAGCCAATCAGGGCCTACCTCATGGGCGGGGCCTACCTCATGGGCGGGGCCTACCTCATGGGCGGGGCCTACCTGATATAAGCAACTGCACAGGGGGAAAAAAATGTGTTTGAATCTTAACCACTTATACAGGATGCTGCAGCTTATACAGGACGTGTGAGAGCGCGAGAGAAAGTGTGAGAGTGAGTGTGTCCCAAACCTACCTGCCATCAACAGCCCTTCCCCTTTTTTGTATATGTACTGGGGGGGGTTTATATGTATTGGGGTGTGGGGGGAAATGAGAGATGAGAGGGGAGAGAAATACACGGGAAGAGGGAGGGAAATAGAGGGGGCACGCGAGGTGTGAAATGGGGCTTGCAAGACTACCGATGGGGGGGGGAGGCAGATAGAACTATAGTCCTGGGCCCTGGGAAAGCTGTCGGCGGCCCTGCTAGCCACATGCTTCCTGACTATTTATACATATCAGGAGGTTAAATCATACTAATTCTGATACTAATTCTGGTGTTCAGGTTTTTATAGCCCTCCCTCTGAGCACCAGTTGTATACAATAGATGTTATATAAAAAAAAATTACTGGGCATCTACTTTTTGTTTACCAAAATACATTAAAAATGTGATCGATATCTTTTTTGTGAAGGTATAAAATGATAATTAAGTTTAGCCAAAGAGATGATTGTGTTTTCATTGTAATTAGTAAACATTTCACCTTTGCAACCAATCTTCAAAAGCGGTTTGAAAATTGTAACAATTGAATCATTAGACCTTGTACATTGTCACCCTCAACGAGACTTTAATCAATCAAGTTAGGTTCCCTGTAATCTGTTTAGCTCTCATAAATGGGAACACGGTCACACTACACAGAACTCCCAGGTGCTCCAGAAAGGGGTCAGAGGTCATTTCTCTTTAATAACAAGTGAAGTTAAAGTTTCTCAGTGATTACTTCCAGGTTCCAAGCGACTGTGCATGGAGATCTTAATTACAAGGATTTATACATGATCCAGCTGAATTCACAATGAAACAAAACAAGTTTCAAAAAGTGCATTGGTTCTTCCAATGTATCAATTGTTCACAGCCAAAAATAAATATCTCCATAATGTATATATTCCAGCAAAACATTTGTATTTTTGTTTAATAGATTGAAAAATGCCACTTCAGTGCATCCTTCATAGCCACATAATGTTGCATAGAACATGTACCTATTGAAAAGATAATTTGTGATCCAGTGTACAAAATATTTGGTAATCTCAGAGATCTCCTTTTCATGTGGTCACGAAGCCCAACCACCATCTTCACAGAATGTGTCCGAGTGCACAAAACAATGGGCAGAAAATGGCATAGGTCAAAGTACCGCCTCCACGTGCGTGCAATAACCAATTATGGCCCATATTCACTAAAGGATGCTACGCTTTAGCACAACCCAACCGCCCATTGAAATGAATGGAAGTTAGGTAGGGCTAAAGTTTAGCACCCTTTACTGAATATGGGCCTAAAAAGGGCAAAGCACAGGCAAGGGCACACCCCATAACTTTGGTTATTTAAAAAAAAAATACTTCAAAGGGTTCATGACTTAACGGAGAAAACAATTGGTGAACGAAAGGTACAAACAGAACAATGACTCGGACAGCAGGCCACCAGGGGGAGTCAGGACGTAGGACTCAGCAAAAGCACAATCCCACCTACAGCCAGCGTTATACCCAGGGGCCTGTAACACGTGTAACGGCAAAACAAAAAGAACGATCCCTGCGCTCCTACCAATTAGGCCAAGATAAAATAATAATCTCGTGAAAAAGGGTGTTTTGTTAAACCCTTTGGCCAAAGCATTTGTAAGCCTGCATGCCACGTCAAGGCATACCCGTATGCAAATACCTACAAAATAAAATATATATATATATATATATATATCCCATGACTGGTGAAAAAATTACTTATGTGTAACAGTCGGAGGATTTCGCTTTACACCAGGCTAGTAAAAGGAGTGCACAAACTATTTTTTGGGGCCGGGGGGTTCCCATAAATACAAAACCACCAACATACATCACGATAACATAAGGGTCTTTAACCCCAATGTTATACTAATTAGATTGTAAGCTCTTCGGAGCAGGGATTCCTTTTCCCAAATGTTACTTTTATGTCTGAAGCACTTATTCTCTTTGTGTTATTTGTATTATTTGTTATTTAGATGATTGTCACGTGTATGACTGCTGTGAAGCACTAGGTACATTAATGGTGCTATAGAAATAAAGACATAAATAGCATCCTGAATATTAGCAGCCCCCCCCCCCCTTTGTATGATACTGTGTGTTAGGTAACAAGCAGTATGCTGGGTACTAGCTCATCTCCTGCTTGATGCTGAGAGGGGTGTGCTTTATGCTCTGTAAGGTGCTGTGTACAAAGTCGTTGCTATATAAACATGTCTGCATATCCTACCGCTCTTACCGAGAAGCGCTATACCCCTGGCACACGCTGACACCGCAGATCACTCTCTCCTGATTGGCCAGAGCCTCTCCCAGGTATTTACACACTATGTTGCCTCCCAGGCTGAATCCGACAACAATTAGCTTCGTCTGAAGGAAAGTCTTCTTGATGTAGCTGACCATGGCCCCGAACTCCCAGGTACAGCCTGCGGGCAAAGTGACAAACATGAACACAAACTACACATTGTGTGTCCGCACAGAGAAAGGCAACAATACGTTATACATGACGACAACCTTTTAATCTTTGCTTCTTGTCCATCATTACACAGCTTTTGCAGCTAGGTTAAAGAAATGCATTGCCAGTAACCCGAATATCTAAACCAACTTACATGAATTATATGTGCAGTTCCACCTAGGGCCAAACAGCAGCAATAGTAGTTTTTTGGTAAACGCAAGCACAATTAGTTACTGGTGAAGAAAAATAAATAAATCCGCTGTCTCCAGCCATTTGTAAATTTTTTTTTTTTTTAACGGTTATTGTTTTCATGCCAATGAAACGCATTGAAGGACTTGTATTATCTACCGAATATCGTGATTATAAGGTTTATGGGGCCTTATAGTTTACATGGTAGTTAAAATTTATGTATGCATAGTCTTAAATAAATGTATGAATCCCCTCCTTTTATTTCTTACAGACAAGTCGTACTCAATGCTTTAAACTCCGCTCTCAAATGTGATACAGCAGAACATCGAAGCGGTATTGCTGAATCTGGTCTGTGCATTTCCTTCATATTGTCCATAGTGTAGGAAAGCTGGCAGTATATACTGCAGTATCAAACGTGCAAATGTACACATCTGGAAACGATTGCAAGCACCCTAGTACTGTACAACATTATCACTTAATCTGTGCTTGTACCCAAACAAATACATCAAAAGGTTTGTTTAAACAAACCAGCAGAGATGCAGTGTGTTAAGAGCATCCATTACATAGGATTCTGTTTTAGGAGCAGCTGAGAGAAAGAAAAAAAAGGGATTCGAGGAGCTCACCCATCACCCCAATAATTCCAAATGCATAGATTGCCCGTTGCAGATTATCCCCAGCTCGTGTGTGCTTGAGGATATACTGGGGAGTATCTCACGAGTATTGCAGTGTAACACTTAGATTGTGGGGCAGCATTCTTCACATATTCAGTGCAACACGGCACTCCGCTGACAAACTGCTGCTTTAAGACAACAATTGGCCAAACTGCCTTTCACAGGCAGCACATTCATTCAATGCAAAAAAAAAAAAAAGTTAGTAATACATCTAACAGGAAAGATCAATACTATAATCTAAATACTATTTATATAACAAATAAGTTTTACTATATAAAATAACAAATATTGGTACGCATGGCGAGACTGTTGGTAGTCTGCACACGACATTACACGTTCTTATGCTGAAGAAGTTATTTAGTAGCTAGAAGGATGCAATCCAAGATATTGCTTGCACTTTTCCTCCTAGAGAAGGCAAATCACAGAACTCAAGATCCCTTTCATAGCCCTTAAACACACAGGAACCAGGGGTCACCAGCCCGGACCTTAAACAGGGAAACCAAAGCATTGGCTACACGTGGGTCAGGGGTTTAACAGAAAAGCAGCCCCATGAAAATATAAGGGGAATAAGATGAACTTCACAAATACTCTCTTTTTATCCCACATATACTTTGATCTAAAAAAAATAATAATAATCATTTTAAACACATTTTATTTTCTGCAGAGAAACTTTAAAGTAAATCCCAGAGTGGAAACAATGCATTACGTGCTTTCCATAAACCTTTAAGAACATGATGTATAAGGCAGCTTACTCTCAAGTGCTCTGAATAAGGAAGTGGTTAGTAGTAGTTTCAGAAAGGAATTACAATCAGCTGGAAGACAGAAAGATTATGTCTGAAAAGCTTATCACAAGTGTTTACTTATGGCGATACCTATTTTATTTAATGGGTAAGGAAACTTTAAGAACAATTGTGTGCTAACAGACGTTTCAAAATACTCCTGTAGGGTTAAAAAAAAAGTGTCACAGACATGACCAGTTCTAGCTATCCCATGGTCAGTGACGTGCTTTTCCTTTGCATGCGACAGGCCCTGCGCGGGTGGGAGAACGCGGCAGCCCCTGCGCGGGTGGGAGAACGCGGCAGCCCCTGCGCGGGTGGGAGAACGCGGCAGCCCCTGCGCGGGTGGGAGAACGCGGCAGCCCCTGCGCGGGTGGGAGAACGCGGCAGCCCCTGCGCGGGTGGGAGAACACGACAGGCCCTGCGCGGGTGGGAGAACGCGACAGGCCCTGCGCGGGTGGGAGAACGCGGCAGGCCCTGCGCGGGTGGGAGAACGCGGCAGGCCCTGCGCGGGTGGGAGAACGCGGCAGGCCCTGCGCGGGTGGGAGAACGCGGCAGGCCCTGCGCGGGTGGGAGAACGCGGCAGGCCCTGCGCGGGTGGGAGAACGCGGCAGCCCCTGCGCGGGTGGGAGAACGCGGCAGGCCCTGCGCGGGTGGGAGAACGCGGCAGGCCCTGCGCGGGTGGGAGAACGCGGCAGCCCCTGCGCGGGTGGGAGAACGCGGCAGCCCCTGGACGGGATGATGCTATTTTTTCTTTCAACTCTGAAGCACTGTCACAATAATGGTCAATACATAAAGTAAATATTTGAACAACTAAGGCAGAAAAAAAAAGAAAGCAGTGGAAATATGTAAAAACAATGGATAAACGGCTTTGCTAAATATTAAAGCAATAAACAAAATAGGATTAAATACTTTTCAAAGACAGATGTACAACACAATAATAATAATGGGGATGGACTAATTTATGAGGAGAGGCTAGCTAAATTAGATTTATTTACATTACATTTATATAAGAGGGGATATGATAACTATATACACATATATTCAGGGACAATACAAGGCGCTTTCAAAAGAACTATTCATCCCACGGGCAGTACAAAGGACTCAGGGACATCCCTTAAAGTTGGAGGAAAGTCGATTTCACCAACAACACAGGAAAGGGTTCTTTACAGTAAGGGCAGTTACAGCGTGGAATTCATTACCCATGGAGACTGTGATGGCAGATACAATAGATTTGTTCAAAAAAAGTTGGACATCTTTTTAGAAAGGAAAGGTATACAGTGATATACCAAATAAGTAAACATGGGAAGGATGTTGATCCAGGGAATAATCCGATTGCCAATTCTTGGAATTGGGAAGGAATTTATTTTCCCCTGTATGAGATATCATTGGAAGATATGACTCTGGGGTTTTTTGTTTGCCTTCCTCTGGATCAATAAGTAAGTATAGATATAGGATAAAGTATCTGTTGTCTAAATTTAGCATAGGTTGAACTTGATGGACATACGTCTTTTTCAACCTCATCTACTATGTAACAATAGCCAATGTAACTAGAAATAAGGCAATATTAGCCAACTCCACTCGCCCTGGTTATTTGTGTATTCAGAAAAGACTTTCCATTCCTAAATACAGGTGAGTGGGGTCCCCCTCTATTCAAACACATGGTACTTACACTGCAACCTTTCACATAGTTGGCTAATACGCACTATACTGAGCTGTCTAATCCAAGGCGCTCTGCGATTCCTTGAGAATGCGGTTTAAACAGGCCAGCAGGAATGTGGAGTTGTCACAGTAGGTCTGGTTGAGAGCAGTTGGAACAATTTCACTGATTTAAAGTGGTTCTGGCCGCCCCCCTCCCCCAACAATTGCCTAAAGATAATATATGGGACTAGCCAAGATTTAGTGTAAACACTAGAAAGTTAAGGGGAAAAAAAAAGAAAAGAAATCAGTTGACATCAAATCATACGCAAAAAAAGTCCATACCGTAAGTGAACATGCGTGGAGACGTGAGCTCGATATTTGGCAAGGCTCCGAGATGATTTAATACAGAACATCTGTAGCCATTTTTCTGTGCGTAATCAACAAAGGTACGGATATACTGCTTCTCACTGTGATTGGCTATTCCAGGGCAAATGACCATGGTGACGTTATCTGGAAAGAGCATTAAACAAAATGAGTGACAAATTCATTGAAAAATCTGAACACATTTTAATAGAACATTTTACACTTTATTTATTAAATGTGTGGTCCTTAAACTACCAGGTGATTAATTATGCAGGCATTGCGTTTCATGCGTTATGCCAATTAGCCATTATACCTGCAAGGAAACAGGAGAAGAAATGGTTTGAAGCACTACTAATTCATACCTGCAAAATGTAAACCGTACACAGTCCAGTAACAGAGCCCGGGATGTTTGTGTGGTATTGTTTTTGTTTAAAGAGAAATGTTAATGTCATTAAACATAAGTTTGGTTGTTTGTGAAGTTTTGACTTTAAAGCCATCAACAAATGACAGATCGCCCCCTTTTAACCAACCTCCAGTGCAGTGTTCAGTTAATGGTTCAAAGAGGTCAAAGGTTGCTGTAGCGCCATCGGGCATCATCAGGTACTTGCGTATGCCACACGGATGTGGTGCGCTTACTCTACCCATCTTCCCATACAGAGCGGTCTGAATATGGCCGCTTTTCCCCCAGATAAGCGGTGGAATGTACCTAAGAGAAGAATACAAATCCGAGTCAATATCACGTCAATCTTTGGCAATGACAAATAATCTCCCATTGGGAAGGCCAAAACGGATAGTTTGTGAAATGCTGAGCTGGGAATGAATAGGTCTAAATACACAAGCAAAACCAACGGCCAGAGAGACCATGTAATCATTAAGTCCAATAGCACGCAAACCACATTATGGAGACTCCAAACCCAGATAGTACACCTGCCACACACCTTCATCTTTTCCTGCACTTCACCTACAAGTCATAATTTGCTGAAACACAGCAGTTCTGAAACTCAGGATAAAAATAAGGGATTGATAAGGTTTCAGCTAAATGTTGACTTTTTTTAATAACAAAAGTTTATGACCGGTGTCATTCCTCTATAAAATCGAGGGGCAGCTAGCTGCAGAGCAGTGCTAATTAAGTTATGGCTACAAATACTGTCCAAAAAAGGAAGCCTCCTGACTCATTTGACATTCTCCATGCTGGCATTCGGTTTCTTTTGGGGCAAATTATGAACTGTAAAAAGGTCATAACTTGCAAATATAAAAACAGGTCATCTTCCCAGCAAATCTAATCAAGCAACGTTTGCCTTTTACAGATTTCTACAAGTGCATAAGGGCCCAGGGAAGGACTGTAGATAATAAGCATCTTGGTCACTCACTCTTTGGTCAGCAACGGGCAGGATTTGAGCAGGAAGCGCGCCAAAGCAGTGTCCTGAAACACGAGTTCCGGGGGACCAGTCGGGCTCTTTAGATTCAAACAGCGCACAATAATATACAGAGCGGCAGCTACCGCCGCCAGCTTCATTCCGTCAAACACGGCTGGCATCTCGGGGGTCTCCAGCATGGCGCTCATTTTGACTGCAAAAGAACAATAATACAATACAAACAATACAAAAAGGAGGCATCTGGCAATAACATCATTCGTAAACAAGCGTATATATAACCTCCAGGGCTTGAGACATGTGAGTATTTGACGCCAGTAAAGTAATGATCATATTCTTGCGAACAACCCGACAAGTGACCATGTGTGTTATTTTGCATGTTTTACTACTGTTTCTGGTCACATTTCATAAGCTTTTCTCCAAACGTTAACAAAATAGTGCCATTTTTATGCAACTTATTTCTATTTTTTTATGCATCAAGTACATAGATTATATATCAATACATTTACCATCCTGTATCCTACATGAGCATCTTAAACAGTATTTGCAGATAAAACAAAATTACCAGTATAAATTACAAACAGACTGGTATTCTCTCCTCTAATCCCAGCAGAATCCAATCCTCTGGTATCCTTCCTGACATTTTCAGCGACTATGCAATAGTGTACTGTGTAAGGAAAATTAAACCGCCCCAATCAAGCCCTAAAGTTCTCTACACTAGAACCTTTAACCCACAACATTTTCTCGCGGACCTTACCAGCAGCCCTTGGTACAGAATCGACTTAATTCCAGACCCTGATTCTGCGCTCGACTATTTCCAATCCGAGTTCTTTAAAAAAAACTCTGTGATACCCATGCTCCACTACGCAGAATAAGGGTACGGGGGGGGGCCCACCTTCCGTGGGTTACAATTGACCTTATAGCACTCTAATTTCAGGGATGCCTTGTGGAAAAGCTACAAAGTAACTGGCACTACCAATGATCTCAATCACTACAGATGCCTGCGGAACGTGTGCACAAGGCAAACAAGACATGCAAAAGCACAATATTACTCTGACAATCTCCTCCAGAACACATCAAACCCAGCTAACTTCTGGAAGGTTATCAACAATATATTCCAGCCTCCTAACCATCAACAACCAAGTAATATCACCAAGGGGGATATTACTCTGACAAACCCCACTGACATTGCAAATGTATTCAATGATTACTTTGTTGGGTGTGCTACTAACCGATTTAAAATCAAAATCCTCAATGGAATGTTTAAATGCACCCAAGAACGGAAAACATTTGAACTCAGAATGATAAGACTGACACCAAAACAAGAGGGCTTAATGCAGATATGGGGGTTGAATATACGGGGTGAAAGCGGGCTCGCGGACGGGGTGAAAGCGGGCTCGGGGGGGAGGACAGGGAAAGCCGCCGCGGGCCGCACAATGAGTGCAGGCGGGCCGCGTGTTGTGCAGGCTGCACGATCACAATTGTTTGTAATTATCCTACCTGCCTCTCTGCCAATGTTCATATCCACAACTTCTCCCCCCGTGCAGTATCCCCTTCCCCCTCCATGTTGTTACTGTCACCGTCTTATTACCCTTCCAATTTCTTCAAACATCCCTTTGTCACCCAACCTTATCTAAATCTGTTTTTTTCTGCTTTCCAACCCCTGTTTTAGCCACAGATTCCTTTGTTAATCAGTATCGCTGACCTGAGGAAGAGAGGAGAGCTCTCGAAAGCTTGTCCTATGACAAATTGTTAGTCCAAATAAAAAAAAAGTCATCACCTAATACTGAAGAACTCATTGTAAACCAAGATAAAGAGAAACGGAGCACACAGTACAGTTAAAAGCAACTTGCTTAGAGATAGGCATGAGCGTCAGGAAAACTGACTATTGTGGGATGCAATCTGAAAATATGTTTTCTTAACGGTAGAAACTTCAGTCTAAAAAGTTTTCTGGGTTAATATGTTCATATTACGAAACAGAAACTGATCTTACCGGTTTAAGGTGTTCTCTTGCAGAAAGTTCTTCTAACTGGTATGGAGGAGTAAGATGTGAAGTTCACAGCGAGAAGGTCAATTTATTCTATAAAACAATACAATGTAAAATTATTGCACACAATCTCTTCAATGATTATATAACAATGATTTAACTTTTATAATATCACTTGTAATAACCATTTCAACACCAAGCTTTGACTGTCTTGTAAAAGGCGGTGCACACCCGTTCCGTACAGCATGAGTGTGCAAAGTTTCCAAAATGCACCTCCGTCTCGTGATATCTAAATAGTTCCATAGTAAATAAATCCATGTAGTGTGAATTAATAACACATATTTATATATAATGGATGAGTGATCCAAATTTAATATTTTGGACATTGACCTAAATCAAATAGTATGACAAGTAATTTCAAAAAAATTTTTTTAAGAGTTACTTGGATTGAAGGATATAGGTTAAAATGTCTATGGAATTAAATATATGACCACATAGGCAAAATGGATGACAATAAACATAACTGTCCTAGTATTAGTGATGAAATGACTAAATATATAGGGCAGTAGATGTGTAATAAACACCTGGGTATTAATAATAAAATAGTGTACATGAATGCACGATATAGTGAGGGCATACATGGTATTAATGAAAAAGAACATCAACATCTGAATATATATTGATAAATCTGCATGTCTAATTGCACAATTGTATAGTTTGATATGTGCAATATTGGACATGTAGAGCATATGGATGGTAAACAGATGACCATATATGACGACAGTACATGCATTCAATACCAAAAAAACTTGATTAAAAAAAATGAACACAAGTTGATTACAAGAGTAGAAAATGTATATATAATAATAAGATGAGAGAACAGTCAAATGATGTCACATTCGGGGGAGAAAGAATGGTTAAATCTATTGACTAGGGGAATCATTTAAAGGAAATACTTTAAATCCCATTGAGAATTGAGTCCATTTGGTATCAAAGTATTAAGTGAAAAAATCCAATATGCTTATCGTTTATAAAGGATTTTTTCACTTAATACTTTGATACCAAATGGACTCAAATTGGTTTCCTCATTTGTGGCAATATAACTACTGGAGAAATATTACAATTTAATAATAAAAAAAAAGAATAAAAAAAAGGGAGAAGGCGGATGCCTGTGGAAGGGATTACACAGCTTTGGAAAAGCAAGACAGCCGGTGACCAATATCGCTCTGTACGGTTAGAGAATGCGAGTCTCTTCAGTGGAGATGAAACAAAATTCATATCCATACAATAAAACCGTGTCACAAACTACTTGGCACATTTAGGATTTGTAGGCACAATTTGTGACAACCAGGCGAGCACTAATAGGAAGTTATAAAAACGTAAAGCTAATAACATGATTTTGCATACTTGAACTGGAGATTTTAAGCAGTCTGCGCGGGTTTCATATTTATGGGGCAGGGGGCGTTGACCAGGGAGATAGCCTGTGTTGCCCCGATCTCTAGAGAGACCTTAGTCCGAGACAATCTGGAACCCGGGTCAGCCTTCCGGCTCCAACTTTATCAGATCACGTTGCGACTTTCTACTTTTGACCCTGGACATATTCGCAGTTACTTTATTTCTCACACAGGTACAAAAAGAAAGAAAATCGCAAACAGCTTAGGAAACGCAGGGTCCCCGGAGGTTGGAGAAATACAGATCTGCTCAAGGAGACCGACTGGATCACTTTAATGAAGAGGATTTAGTGCTTCCGTCATCTTGCTCCCGATGAGGAGAAATGCAATCACAATTATTTCAATAAATAGAACATTTTCCAGCACTCCATAATATTCTTTAAGACTACTTTTATTTTGTATCTACAAATGATGTTACTTTGGGTATCATCTCCTTTATACAATGCAAATATATATTACATAATAGAGAGGCCGCAGAAAATATTTATTTTATTTATTTATTTATAATAGGGGGGACGTTTCGGGGAAGCAGCACTTTCTCAAGCCCGACCTGTTTGAGGAAGGGCTGGTGCCCAAAGCGTCACCCATATTTTTCTGCAGCACCTCTATTACGTAATATATATTTGCATTGGTATAAAGAGATGTTACTTCGGGTATCATCATTTTTAGATACAAAATAAAAGGAATATTATGGAGTGCCGGAGAATTTTTTATTGGTGAATCTTTTTCGCTGGGCTTGGAGGGGACCAGTTTTTCCTTCGACCGTGCCCCCAATTTTCATATGGGAAACAAATGTAAAAGCCTTCGGTGAGCGCTGCTTTCATCTGTTTGACAATAATTATTCCAATTCAGATTTGCCGGTATTCAAAAGAAAACAAATCAAAATCAAGTAATAGGCTTCATCTAAAAGTGGTTTAGATTGCTGTAGCATTAAAATAGGTGTAACACAGCCATTGCGCAGACACAGAAAACAATCAATAAACCACAGCCATCCTCTATACCAACACATTTTATACATGGAGTAGCTTCAAAAGAGCAGGGGTGCGCAGGATTTTTTTGGGGGCGGGCGTGGGCGGTTGCAGAGGCCCCGCACTCTTCAGGGTATTTAAATTAAATGCCGGGGGAATCGCATGAGGCCTCTGTAACCTACTTACTGGGATTCCTTGTTGTGCCGCGTGGGGGCGTGAGCAACTGGGGGAGCAGGCAGGGGGGCGCAGCTCCAAAAGTTTGCGCTCCCCTGCAATAGAGAACCAAATGCAGAAAAGTTTTTCCAGAGATGGGATCTGTTTATTGAAATGCTGCCACAGAGAGACAGTGAAGAAGGTGTTCAAACACAACCTGGTGTTTCGAAAGACAGTTAAGAGGAGAATAGATAGAATGCATGGAACAAAACAGAAACGATACCAAGTAATGTATGATAAGGGAGCATGGGACAGAAATATGAGAAACTCCATCAGTATTATAATCTATCATTTAGTTTTTAGGTGTTAATTTGATTTATCAAGTCATGTGAATGTCTTTATATGATTTATATAATTTAAAGCTATAGTTCAAGCAATATCCTGCATGTGTGTTTTTAAATAAATCAGTTCTGTAGTAAGAAAAAATACTTTTAGCATTTTCTGTTTTAAAAAAACAACTTTGAAAGACCAATTTTCTTGTATTCTATTTTAACAAGCATGTTTGTTCCTATAGCAACCATTTACATTCCCCAGATCTAAAATGTCGCCAAACTTCGCTGATCAATAGACGGAGAACGAATTGACCGGCAGCTATGCAGTTCTTTAGGTAAGTAGAGATTGCACACATGAAACAATTGAAGTAAAAAAAAACAAAAAAAAAACAGGAGCTTGAACTGCAGCTTTAAGTATAAGAATTCATTTTGAAATTATGTTGGAGTTATGCAATGTGTTTATGGTTTTTGCTTATGACATGTAAAAACAAAACTATGATAAAAAATAATAAAGGAAATGCTATTTGTAATTTAAAAAAGGTAAACTTCTTTCATTTTAACACATACTGACTTCACCTGTCCTAGATGAAGGGATACGAGATTTGGCCTATGACATGTATAAAGTTGAATCATTTGAAAAGTGCAACAGAAAGATTTGAAACCTCTACTTATAACTTTAGAAGTGTATAATCAACGTAACAGTGTAATTTATTGATGCCATTATATATTGTAAAGGTATAATAATAAGTAGGCAAATATAAAACAAGTGTATTTTAATTGGCGCTTGTCTTTTCAACTTGGAAATCACTGCAGCATTCTTTCCTAAACTAGGTTTATTTTTGTTAGGATCTTAGGACATTAGAACTAGGGTAACTAATCATTAAAAATAGGTAAAGAAGGTACAGTGTGTCAAGTGTAACTGCGCCCTTCAAAGGGGAAAACAAAAAAAAAGGTGCGAGAACATGCCGTAGGGAAAACTGTCTGACAGCGTGTTTTCCTGTAAGTCCCGCTGGGACTGCCTCACCATTGTTAAGAGAAAAACAAAGTCCAATGACATTATTGCAATTTTAAATTAAACAATCTCCAGTATTGAAGTTCAAAGACATGTAGGAATCTGAACACAAATACCCACCCAACATGCCACAATTACTATATTTCACAAAGGAGAGTAAAATATAAACAGAAACAGGATATCAATGAGTCTGGCTATGGTAGCATGTGACCTGCTCTAAAAAAACATGCAGTCACAGACCAATATCTTATACATGGCTATCCTCAAGCAAGTCCTCTGACTCAATCAGCAGAGGTAAAACAGAGCAGAGGAATTCTAGCTTAATTATACATGTTTAACACCTGAAGCCACTGCTAATAATTTCTAATCACCTCCAAACACCAAGTGAAGACCCCCATACTGTGACAGTTATCCTGTTCTCCATCAGTGCATACGAGAAGCAGCGTGGGTTGCACACGGGCATAATTAATTACACGATTTATCTGCAAATTAGGTCTATATAATGAACTCGATCAGTGTACACAGCAACACGATCAAAGGATTCAGGGGAGGAATGGGGAATTGTTTTCTTCACATATAGGAACTATCATTTAATAACTACGATGGCTATTTTAACACGGTCATGATAATGTTCCCTTTTTCCAAACAGCTGCAACTAACCTGTTTTAGGCTGCTCATAATGGCAAAAATAAGCAAACACTACAAAGGGCATATACCGGAAAACAATTACTAGTTATTTAAAATTTATCGGAGGGATCATGAAGACACACGGTCTCAGGGGTAAGGGTATTTCTATATCTCCCAAAGTAGCCGTTTTTAGGACAAAAATCCCAATAGACTAGTGGGGTTTTCAGACAAAAACGTCCCAAAACAGCTATTTCGGCAGATATAGAATAAGGGTGGCATGGTACAAAAGGAGCGGGGGGGAGGGGAGGGGGGAGCCAAATGAAGTTAAACCCTGTCAATGTGTCTGTTCCTCATGTTTACAAGCTAGCTTTGAAACATGTAAAAGTATGAATAAGTATTATGAAAAGTATCATTCTTTTATGTCCAACTAGCTGAGAGACCCGGCGTTGCCCGTGAGTTAAATTTCCCGCTAGGAAAAGGGGGGGGGGGGGAGAGAGAGGGGGGAGAGGGGAGGGGGGGAAAGATTCTGCACTCATTCCTCAGGTATATAAACCTGAAGTATGCCCCTTTTTAAAACATTAGAAAGACCATACATTGAATATGGAGTACAATTTTGGGCACCACTCCTTAGAAAAGACATTATGGAACTTGAGCGCGGGCAGAGAAGTGCCACCAAAATTAATAGACTGTGGATAATAATTTATTTACATTAGAAAAAGAGGCGTCTAAGAGGGGATATGATAACTATACAAATATATTCGGGGACAATACAAGGAGCTTTCAAAAGAACTATTCATCCCACGGGCAGTACAAAGGACTCGGGGGCATCCCTTTAGGTTGGAGGAAAGGAGATTCACCAGCAACAAAGGAAAGGGTTCTTTACAGTAAGGGCAGTTACAATGTGGCACTCATTACCCATGGAGCCTGTGATGGCAGATACAATAGATTTGTTCAGAAAAAGGCTGGACATATTTTTTAGAAAGCAAAGGTATACAGGATATACCAAATAAGTATACATGGGAAGGATGTTGATCCAGGGAGTAACCCGATTGCGATTATTTGGAGGGAAAAAAAGTACCCTACGGAATGCACTCACTGTGTGCATGTGTGTGTCACTGTGTGTGTCACTGTGTGAGTGCATTCCGTAGGGTACTTATTCCCCCTTTATTTGCCAACATATGTAGCCCTGTATTGAACCTCTGTGTTATTATTATTTTTCCTATCTCTAATTGCTATAGGCTGATGCGGACATATCCCCTCTCTCTCTAACATACCCTATATTGTATTTGCGATTATTTGGAGTCGGGAAGGAATTTCTTTTCCCCTTATGAGATATCATTTGATAATGTGTCACTGGGGTTTTTTGTTTGCCTTCCTCTGGATCAATATACTGTAAATACGGATATAGCATAAAGTATCTGTTATCTAGATTTAGCATAGGTTGAACTTGATGGACGTACAGTTAGGTCCGGAAATAATTGGACACTGATACAAGTTTTGTTATTTCGGCTGTTTACCAAATTAAATTTAAGTTACAGTTAAATAATGAATATGGGCTTAAAGTGCAGTCTATCGGCTTTAATTTGAGGGTATTCACATCCAAATTGGAGGAAGCGTTTAGGAATTACATCTCTTTAATATGTAGCCCCCTCTTTTTCAAGTGACCAAAAGTAATTGGACAATTGACACAAAAGCTGTTTCATGGACAGGTGTGGGCTATTCCTTCGTTATTTCATCATCAATTAAGCAGGTAAAAGATCTGGAGTTGATTCCAGGTGTGGTATTCGCATTTGGAAGCTGTTGCTGTGAACCCACAACATGCGGTCAAAGGAGCTCTCAATGCAAGTGAAACAGGACATCCTTGGGCTGCAAAAAAAAATAAAAAATCCACCAGAGAGATAGCAGGAACATTAGGAGCGTCCAAATCAACAGTTTGGTACATTCTGAGGAAAAAAAAGAACGCACTGGTGAGCTCTGCAACACAAAAAGACCTGGACGTCCACGGAAGACAACAGTGGTGGATGATCATAGGATCCTTTCCATGGTAAAGAAAACCCCTTCACAACATCCAGCCAAGTGAAGAACACTCTCCAGGAGATAGGCATATCATTATCCAAGTCTACCATAAAGAGAAGACTTCATGAGAGCAAATACAGAGGGTTCACCACAAGGTGCAAACCATTCATAAGCCTCAAGAATAGAAAGGCCAGATTAGACTTTGCCAAACAATATCTAAAAAAAACCAGCCCGGTTGTGGAACAGCATTCTTTGGACAGATGAAACTAAGATCAACCTGTACCAGAATGATGGGAAAGAAAA